>NC_069499.1:946022032-946622032 GCF_027579735.1 Bombina bombina
TGGCGGCGATGTCGGGGGACCTCGGTTTAGGGGTACATAGGTAGTTTATGGGTGTTAGTGTACTTTAGAGCACAGTAGTTAAGAGCTTTATGAACCGGCGTTAGCCCAGAAAGCTCTTAACTACTGACTTTTTTCTGCGGCTGGAGTTTTGTCGTTAGATTTCTAACGCTCACTTCAGCCAAGACTCTAAATACCGGCGTTAGAAAGATCCCATTGAAAAGATAGGATACGCAAATGGCGTAGGGGGATCTGCGGTATGAAAAGTCGCGGCTGCAAAGTGAGCGTTAGACCCTTACCTACAAGACTCCAAATACCAGCGGTAGCCCAAAACCAGCGTTAGGAGCCTCTAACGCTGGTTTTGACGGCTAACACCAAACTCTAAATCTAGCCGTTAGATTATTCTTTGATTAACTGGCCTCTCAAAACATATTTAGCAACTGTTTATTAGAAAGTAAAGAAAATAACAATACCCTAGATTTCTGGAGAAGTTGGCAAAGGGTGTATGCCTATTTCCTTTTACTTTTTTAAATTTAGCACACTGGCTAAATATATATTAAGAAGTTAGTTTGTCAAAAATAAACTGTTATACCATTATAAAACAGTTCCTTTTTTCACCTTGATGTCTATTTCAGTGTAGAAAACATAAAGCAGCACTGACACAAAAAATAACATATTGTAAGTGATTCAAGTAAGTACCCCAAGGATTTATTTATCAGATGAAATGAAAGTGTCATACCAAGATATGATATACTGCCACTGAGCAACACAGAAATATAAGGAATGTCTTTATAGGAAAATGTTAACTAAAATCCTGTACAAATGATATAAACTAAGCAGTAAAAAAATAAATATTTCATTCTTCTAACAGGATTAAAGATTACACAAATTCTTTGTTTCTAAAACAAAGCAGTAGAGAAATAGTTACTCAACATGGAAAAAAAAAGGAAGTCTTATGTCTGCTTGGAAACCTTGAACACACATTCCTTTCTGAGTATGGAATAAGCTGCACCATCTAATGTTGAAAGAAGCCTCATACCTTAGATACCATTAAAAGAGATAACGCACTAAGCTGGCTAATTGTATTATTTTAGGCATCTCTCTAGAGGACAGGGAATTAGACCTACTTAAATCATCACTCACTCTTATGTTTGTCAATAGGAATAAATACTCATTCAATTCCATGTTGAGGTTTTTGGCGAATATGGAAGAAAAAAATTCAAGCCACCTTTTATTGCTCTATGCCAAGTGATCAGCCTTGGCTGGAGCATTAGCACACTATTGAGATTGCCCTAAAACATAATCAAATTTTTATCATAACACAACATATCCCTTTAAAACAGTTATAGAGATATTAGGTCTACAAGATAGAAAATAATTATTAAAATGTTATTAAATAAAAAGGGCCAGATTACAAGTGGAGCGTTATTTTACACTGCCACTCGACTGTTAACTGCGCTAGAAGTAAGCTTTTTGCACGCGTCAGGTAGCGCTCTAATTACAGGATGAAAGGTAACAGTTTTCACTCATGCACTAACTTGAACAAGCGTAAAAATACGTACTTAGAATATCGTTACCGCAATAACCTACTCTATAAGTCAATAGAGCAAAAAAAGTGTGGGGGGGAAACCACCATACACGCACACTAACCCAAACACATATTCTCTAGTGCGCTAATCTGACATGAAAGTATGAAAATTTGTTTTTATTTATTCATAAATACACATTTCTACATACAGTATATCTTATGGTATTTTGGTGCAATATATATATATATATATATATATACCTATATATAGGAGGTAGGTTAAGTGCACTCACACTAACTGTATTCAAATGCCAGGGTGCTAAGAAGCAGGTAGATAGTAGATGTGAAACAAAGCACTCACTAATCTTGAAAAGGTGGCCCTCAGTTTACGCCGGTTCAATTTGCACCGTTTCAGAATAACAACTTTTTTTTCAGTCATGTGGCTGCTATTGAAAAGCATTGAAAAGCAGTGCACTAATTAAAATAGCCTGTAGGTGGAGCTGTCCACTTGTGTTGAAGCAAAGTTATGCAATTTAGCAGACTGAAATTAATCTGAGTACACAGAGCAGACCAGACCTATCGAGCAACAAGATCTAGCAGCCACTTCCCTATTATCTTCCTGTCCAGCTGCTTGAGGTGAGGGTGCCTAACTGCCTATTAATCACTCCAGATTGAAATGCATAGAATAGGTGCAGACCCAATATTATCTAACATGCTAACAATGCAGAGAACTGTTTGCAAGTAAAAAAATGCTTTTGTTCATTAAACTTAGTTTGATGATACAGTCTGTTGTGTGATTATTTAATTACGTTTATAATGCTGTTTAGCATTTAAAGTCTTCATTTCAAAGATTTAAAAATAATGTATTAGGTGTTACTTATGACAATTTTGAGAGGGGCCTGCAATCTAACTCCCTCGCTTCCTATTGACTTACATTATAAACTGGTTTCAATTTACAACGGTTTCGATTTACAACCATTCCTTCTGGAACATAACCCCAACGTAAACTGAGGGCTACCTGTATATTCAATCTTGACTTTTATTTTCATCAGACCAACAATAGTGAATAGAGTGACAAACAATATAAAGGCATTAGGCCCCTCCCACTACCAGAAAAACTGCCAAGGGGTTACCCTGGCAACATACACCCCCAATAATAAAAACCTGTTAAAAAAATAAAACATATACCAAATAAGTACAGTATAGGGGAATCAATATACCCTATGTGTATCATACAAAAAAATATATACAATATATACATATTCTTAGCACTGAGTGAAATATGCAACAATCTGTCTTAGATATAAATACAAATAAAGCAGTTCTGTGTATCAAAATGTTTACTTGTATTGCCCATTAGGCAAAAGACACCACTGGTAACGCTGAAAATCCTATATACGTATGGTTAAATCATGCTAATGCCTAATAAAGTGGCGCACAAGTACTGAGAGACTAGCAAGGCTAATGAAGCAAATCACATACAGCTAGATTACGAGTTTGGCGTTATGAGTGAAAAAGCAGCGTTATGGCCCATAACGCTTCATTTTCCCTAATGCTGCTATTACAAGTCTTGTCGGTATAGGTGTACTGCACACCTTTTAGCCTGTCATGCAACGTCAGTACCGCACTTTTAAAAAAATCCTTTTCTTCTGTTATGTGTGATCAGTCCACGGGTCATCATTACTTCTGGGATATAACTCCTCCCCAACAGGAAATGCAAGAGGATTCACCCAGCAGAGCTGCATATAGCTCCTCCCCTCTACGTCAGTCCCAGTCATTCTCTTGCACCCAACGACTAGATAGGATGTGTGAGAGGACTATGGTGATTATACTTAGTTTTTAACGACTTCAATCAAAAGTTTGTTATTTTAAAATAGCACCGGAGCGTGTTATTACTTCTCTGGCAGAGTTTGAGGAAGAATCTGTCAGAGTTTTTTTTTTTTTTTACTATGATTTTAACCGGAGTAGTTAAGATCATATTGCTGTTCTCGGCCATCTGAGGGAGGTAAAGGCTTCAGATCAGGGGACAGCGGGCAGATGAATCTGCATTGAGGTATGTAGCAGTTTTTATTTTCTGAATGGAATTGATGAGAAAATCCTGCCATACCGTTAAAATGACATGTATGTATACACTTCAGTATTCTGGGGATGGTATTTTCACCGGAACTACTCTGTTAAAGGTCACTAATCCTTTTTAATAACTATTTATCATGTTAAACGTTTTTGCTGGAATGTAGAATCGTTTACATTGCTGAGGTACTGTGTGAATAAATATTTGGGCATTATTTTCCACTTGGCAGTTTTTTTGCTTTAATTGTGACAGTTTCGTTTCTCTTCACTGCTGTGTGGGAGAGGGAGGGGCCGTTTTGGCGCTCTTTGCTACGCATCAAAAAATACCAGTCAGTTACTTTTTATATTTCCTGCATGATCCGGTTCATCTCTGATAGATCTCAGGGGTCTTCAAACTTCTTTGAAGGGAGGTAAATTCTCTCAGCAGAGCTGTGAGAATTCTTATAGTGACTGTGAATAAAAACGTTGCTTTGTATTTTTTATGTCAAATTTAATTATTGTTATTTTACTAATGGGAACAAACCTTTGCTAAAAGTTTTGTTGTTTTAAAGTTTGATGCTATAACTGTTTTTTCAGTTCATTATTTCAACTGTCATTTAATCGTTAGTACCTCTTTGAGGCACAGTACGTTTTTTGCTAAAAAAAGATTATAACCAAGTTGTAAGTTTTTTGCTAGTGTGTTAAACATGTCTGACTCAGAGGAAGATATCTGTGTCATTTGTTCCAATGCCAAGGTGGAGCCCAATAGAAATTTATGTACTAACTGTATTGATGCTACTTTAAATAAAAGTCAATCTGTACAATGTGAACAAATTTCACCAAACAGCGAGGGGAGAGTTATGCCGACTAACTCGCCTCACGCGGCAGTACCTGCATCTCCCGCCCGGGAGGTGCGTGATATTTTGGCGCCTAGTACATCTGGGCGGCCAATACAGATAACATTACAAGATATGGCTACTGTTATGACTGAAGTTTTGTCTAAATTACCAGAACTAAGAGGCAAGCGTGATCACTCTGGGGTGAGAACAGAGTGCGCTGACAATGCTAGGGCCATGTCTGATACTGCGTCACAGCTCGCAGAGCATGAGGACGGAGAGCTTCATTCTGTGGGTGACGGTTCTGATCCAAACAGATTGGACTCAGATATTTCAAATTTTAAATTTAAATTGGAGAACCTCCGTGTATTACTAGGGGAGGTCTTAGCAGCTCTCAACGATTGTAACACCGTTGCAATACCAGAGAAACTGTGTAGGTTGGATAAATACTTTGCGGTACCGGCGAGTACTGACGTTTTTCCTATACCTAAGAGACTAACTGAAATTGTTACTAAGGAGTGGGATAGACCCGGTGTGCCGTTCTCACCCCCTCCAATATTTAGAAAGATGTTTCCAATAGACGCCACCACTCGGGACTTATGGCAAACGGTCCCCAAGGTGGAGGGAGCAGTTTCTACTTTAGCTAAGCGTACCACTATCCCGGTGGAGGATAGCTGTGCTTTCTCAGATCCAATGGATAAAAAATTAGAGGGTTACCTTAAGAAAATGTTTGTTCAACAAGGTTTTATATTACAACCCCTTGCATGTATCGCGCCGATTACGGCTGCGGCAGCATTTTGGATTGAGTCGCTTGAAGAGAACCTTAGTTCATCTACGCTAGACGACATTACGGACAGGCTTAGAGTCCTTAAACTAGCTAATTCCTTCATTTCGGAGGCCGTAGTACATTTAACAAAACTTACGGCTAAGAACTCAGGGTTCGCCATACAGGCACGTAGGGCGCTGTGGCTAAAATCCTGGTCAGCTGATGTTACTTCTAAGTCCAAATTACTTAATATACCTTTCAAGGGGCAGTCTTTATTTGGGCCCGGTTTGAAAGAGATTATCGCTGACATTACAGGAGGTAAGGGCCACGCCCCTACCTCAAGACAAAGCCAAAGCTAAGGCTAGACAGTCTAATTTTCGTCCCTTTCGGAACTTCAAAACAGGAGCAGCATCAACCTCCACTGCACCAAAACAGGAAGGAGCTGTTGCTCGTTACAGGCAAGGCTGGAAGCCTAACCAGTCCTGGAACAAGAGCAAGCAAGCCAGGAAACCTGCTGCTGCCCCAAAGACAGCATGAACCGAGAGCCCCCGATCCGGGACCCGGATCTAGTGGGGGGCAGACTCTCTCTCTTCGCCCAGGCCTGGGCAAGAGATGTTCAGGATCCCTGGGCACTAGAGATCATATCTCAGGGATACCTTCTAGACTTCAAATTATCTCCCCCAAGAGGGAGATTTCATCTGTCAAGGTTGTCAACAAACCAGATAAAGAAAGAAGCGTTTCTACGCTGCGTACAAGATCTGTTAATAATGGGAGTGATCCATCCGGTTCCGCGGTCGGAACAAGGACAAGGGTTCTACTCAAACCTGTTTGTGGTTCCCAAAAAAGAGGGAACTTTCAGGCCAATCTTAGATTTAAAGATTCTAAACAAATTCCTAAGAGTTCCATCGTTCAAAATGGAAACTATTCGGACAATCTTACCCATGATCCAAGAGGGTCAGTACATGACCACAGTGGATTTAAAGGATGCTTACCTTCACATACCGATCCACAAAGATCATCACCGGTATCTAAGGTTTGCCTTCTTAGACAGGCACTACCAGTTTGTAGCTCTTCCATTCGGATTGGCTACGGCTCCAAGAATCTTCACAAAGGTTCTGGGTGCCCTTCTGGCGGTACTAAGACCGCGAGGGATTTCGGTAGCTCCATACCTAGACGACATTCTAATACAAGCTTCAAGCTTTCAAACTGCCAAGTCTCATACAGAGTTAGTTCTGGCATTTCTAAGGTCGCATGGATGGAAAGTGAACGAAAAGAAGAGTTCTCTTTTTCCTCTCACAAGAGTTCCATTCTTGGGGACTCTTATAGATTCTGTAGAAATGAAGATTTACCTGACAGAGGACAGGTTAACAAAGCTTCAAAATGCATGCCGTGTCCTTCATTCCATTCAACACCCGTCAGTAGCTCAATGCATGGAGGTGATCGGCTTAATGGTAGCGGCAATGGACATAGTACCTTTTGCACGCCTACACCTCAGACCTCTGCAATTATGCATGCTAAGTCAGTGGAATGGGGATTACTCAGATTTGTCCCCTACTCTGAATCTGAATCAAGAGACCAGAAATTCTCTTCTATGGTGGCTTCATCGGCCCACACCTGTCCAGGGGATGCCATTCAGCAGGCCAGACTGGACAATTGTAACAACAGACGCCAGCCTACTAGGTTGGGGCGCTGTCTGGAATTCTCTGAAGGCTCAGGGACTATGGAATCAGGAGGAGAGTCTCCTTCCAATAAACATTCTGGAATTGAGAGCAGTTCTCAATGCCCTTCTAGCTTGGCCCCAATTAACAACTCGGGGGTTCATCAGGTTTCAGTCGGACAACATCACGACTGTAGCTTACATCAACCATCAGGGAGGGACAAGAAGCTCCCTAGCAATGGTGGAAGTATCAAAGATAATTCGCTGGGCAGAGTCTCACTCTTGCCACCTGTCAGCAATCCACATCCCGGGAGTGGAGAACTGGGAGGCGGATTTCTTGAGTCGCCAGACTTTTCATCCGGGGGAGTGGGAACTTCATCCGGAGGTCTTTGCCCAAATACTTCGACGTTGGGGCAAACCAGAGATAGATCTCATGGCGTCTCGCCAGAACGCCAAACTTCCTCGCTACGGGTCCAGATCCAGGGATCCGGGAGCGGTTCTGATAGATGCTTTGACAGCACCTTGGAACTTCGGGATGGCTTATGTGTTTCCACCCTTTCCGCTGCTTCCTCGATTGATTGCCAAAATCAAACAGGAGAGAGCATCAGTGATTCTAATAGCGCCTGCATGGCCACGCAGGACTTGGTATGCAGATCTAGTGGACATGTCATCCTGTCCGCCTTGGTCTCTACCTCTAAGACAGGACCTTCTGATACAGGGTCCATTCAAACATCAAATCTAACTTCTCTGAAGCTGACTGCTTGGAAATTGAACGTTTGATTTTATCAAAACGTGGTTTTTCTGAGTCGGTTATTGATACCCTGATACAGGCTAGGAAGCCTGTTACCAGAAAGATTTACCATAAAATATGGCGTAAATACCTATACTGGTGCGAATCCAAACATTACTCCTGGAGTAAGGTTAGGATCTCTAGGATATTGTCTTTTCTACAAGAAGGGTTAGAAAAGGGTTTATCAGCTAGTTCATTAAAGGGACAGATTTCAGCTCTGTCCATCTTGTTACACAGGCGTCTGTCAGAAAATCCAGACGTCCAGGCTTTTTGTCAGGCTTTAGCTAGGATCAAGCCTGTGTTTAAAGCTGTTGCTCCGCCATGGAGTTTAAACTTAGTTCTTAACGTTTTACAGGGTGTTCCATTTGAACCCCTTCATTCCATTGATATAAAATTGTTATCTTGGAAAGTTCTGTTTTTAATGGCTATTTCCTCGGCTCGAAGAGTCTCTGAGTTATCAGCCTTACATTGTGATTCTCCTTATCTGATTTTTCACTCAGACAAGGTAGTTCTGCGTACTAAACCTGGGTTCTTACCTAAGGTGGTCACTAACAGGAATATCAATCAAGAGATTGTTGTTCCATCCTTGTGTCCAAATCCTTCTTCAAAGAAGGAACGTCTTCTACACAATCTGGATGTAGTTCGTGCCCTCAAGTTCTACTTGCAGGCAACTAAAGATTTTCGCCAAACTTCTTCCCTGTTTGTCGTTTATTCTGGACAGAGGAGAGGTCAAAAAGCTTCTGCTACCTCTCTCTCTTTTTGGCTTCGTAGCATAATACGTTTAGCCTATGAGACTGCTGGTCAGCAGCCTCCTGAAAGAATTACAGCTCACTCCACTAGAGCTGTGGCTTCCACTTGGGCCTTTAAGAATGAGGCCTCTGTTGAACAGATTTGCAAGGCTGCAACTTGGTCTTCGCTTCATACTTTTTCCAAATTTTACAAATTTGACACTTTTGCTTCTTCGGAGGCTATTTTTGGGAGAAAGGTTCTTCAGGCAGTGGTTCCTTCTGTATAATGAGCCTGCCTATCCCTCCCGTCATCCGTGTACTTTTGCTTTGGTATTGGTATCCCAGAAGTAATGATGACCCGTGGACTGATCACACATAACAGAAGAAAACATAATTTATGCTTACCTGATAAATTCCTTTCTTCTGTTGTGTGATCAGTCCACGGCCCGCCCTGTTTTAAGGCAGGTAAATATTTTTTTTAAATTATACTCCAGTCACCACTTCACCCTTGGTTACTCCTTTCTCGTTGATTCTTGGTCGAATGACTGGGACTGACGTAGAGGGGAGGAGCTATATGCAGCTCTGCTGGGTGAATCCTCTTGCATTTCCTGTTGGGGAGGAGTTATATCCCAGAAGTAATGATGACCCGTGGACTGATCACACAACAGAAGAAAGGAATTTATCAGGTAAGCATAAATTATGTTTTTCAATGGGACTCCCATAGCGCCGGTATTACGAGTTTGCCTGGGAGGCCAAAAAGTGAGCGGTACACCCTATAACCACAAGATCCGTAACACCATCTAAAGTCAGCAGTTATGAGTTTTACGCTACACAGCTGTAACATAAAACTCATAACTAAAGTGTTACAAAGTACACTAAAACCATAAACTACCTATTAACCCCTAAACTGAGGCCCTCCCGCATTGCAAACACTATAATAAATTTAGTAACCCATGATTTGCCGCTCCCGACATCGCCGCCACTATTAAAATGTATTAACCCCTATTCCGCCGCTCCCCGACATTGTCGCCACCATAATAAAGTTATTAACCCCTAAACCACCGCCCTCCTGCATCAAAAACACTATTTAAATATTATTAACCCCTAATCTGCCGTCAGCCTACACTGCCGCTATAATAAACCTATTAATCCCTAAACCGCAAGCCCCCACAACGAGATATACTAAAATAAACTATTAACCCCTAAACCGAAAGCCACCCACAACGAAATATACTAAAATAAACTATTAACCCCTAAACCTAACGACTCCGTAACTTTATATTAAAATTACAATTTCCCTATCTTAAATTAAATTAAAACTTACCTGTCAAATTAAATAAATTAATTTTAAACTAACAATTAAACAAAGATAATTTTTAATTTACAATTAAACTAACTACCAATTAAATTAAACTAAACTGCACATTAAAAAAAATCCAAAAACTACTCTAAAAATTAAAAAAGTATCTAATTACCAAAAAAACATAAAATAACTAAATTACAAAATAGAACAAACACTAAAATTACGAAAAATAAGAAACAAATTATCAAAAATAAAAAAGAATTACACCTAATCTAATAGCCCTATCAAAATAAAAAAAAACCCTAGCCTTAAATAAACTACCAATATCCCTTAAAAGGGCCTTTTGTGGGACATTGCCCCAAAGATAACAGCTCTTTTACCTGCAAAAAAATACAAACACCCCCCTACAGTAAAACCCACCACCCTCACAAATAAAATAACTATCTAAAAAAAACTAAGCTCCCTATTGCCCTGAAAAGGGCATTTGTATGGGCATTGCCCTTCAAATGGCATTTAGCTCTTTTACATGCCCAGGACCTAAACTAAAAATAAAACTCATCCAAAAGACCCTTAAAAAAACCTAACACTAACCCCCGACGATCCACTTACAGTTCTTGAAGTCCCGTTTAAAGGATCCATCCAGCCGGCGAAGTCATCATCCATGCGGCAAGAAGTCTTCATCCAGACGGCCTCTTCTATCTTCCATCCGGCAAAGTCCTCATCGAGGCGGCAAGAAGTCTTCCTCCAGACGGCATCTTCTATCTTCATCTATCGGGCGCGGAACAGGACCATCCTGAAGACATCCGGCGTGGAGCATCCTCTTCATACGGTCTCTGCCGTACACTGGAACTTCAATGCAAGTGACGTCATCCAAGAAGGTGCCCTTTGCATTCCTATTGGCTGAAAGTTTCAATCAGCCAATAGGATTAGTGCTGCTAAAATCCTATTGGCTGTTCCAATCAGCCAATAGGATTGAGCTCTCATCCTATTGGCTGTTCCGATCAGCCAATAGGATTGAGCTCTCATTCTATTGGCTGATTGGAACAGCCAATAGGATTTTAGCAGCTCTAATCCTATTGGTTGATTGGAACAGCAAATAGGATTTTAGCAGCTTTAATCCTATTGGCTGATTTCATATAAAACTATAAAAGTATAATTATGCCTCTCAACCACAATACACACAGACTTAGCAAGCCTAGAGGAAATGGAACATGCCTCGCTCAGTTATATTAAACAGCATATATGGGGCCGCATAACACCTTCAGTGAGCCCGGCCAATAGGTCCAGTGTGGAAAATACATATCAATGAATACCGTGTCACATAGCTCAAGATATGCATCAACAGTACCTACAAGAAACCATGCCAGTCCACTCCTGCATTCAAACCTTTAGGATATATTGTGTCCAATTTAAAGATCCATTGTGCTTCCAATTGCAGCAACTGTTTATTCCTATCACCCCCTCTAGGTAGGGCAGGTATATGATCAATGAGCTGGAATCGTAAATCTTTCACAGTGTGTCCCAAAAGGTGCCTTGCAACCGGTTGATCACTCTCCTGTTTTTCAATCAAAGTGCGAATCGCACTGAGGTGGTTTGCCATCCTTTTCTCAATGCCATCCAACGTTTCCCTATATAAAATAGCCTACAAATGCAGCTTAGCATGTAGATCACATATGGGGTAGTACATGTCAGGAATTGTTTGATCTGGAATCGCTTATTCGTATGGGGGGTGCTTAAAGTTATTACCCTGAATTACCCTTAAAGTTCCACAACTCGGGCATCTATATGATCCCTTCTTAGTGGTCTGTAACCATGAGTCCCTTTTTTAGCAGTGTTGGGGGTCTGTTAGTACCAGCATATCACGTAGACTACTACCACGTTTAAATGCCACTCTTGGGGTCTGTATCTCTCATACTGGAGGGATCCATTGCTCTTAATTACATGCCAGTGTTGCCCCCATGTTTCTTAATTGTGGGCAATATGTGGTAACAAAATTGACCCTCTGTATGTCATCTTGTGGTTTCTCTGTAAACAGTTCTTGCTGTGTGGTTACTTCAACCATTCTCCTTGCCGTGGTTACATGACCGTTTTTATATCCTCTTGCCCCAAATTTTGCTTCCATTTGGTCTAGCTGTAGCAGTTTCTGTGCTTATGAGGAGTTGTTCCTGACCACCCGTAGCATCTGTGCCCTCAGGATGGTTTTAATAAGTGGTCTTGGATGGCAGCTGGTGGCATGTAAGATAGAATTTCTATCCATGGGTTTATAAAATAGTGTAGTACCCAATCTGTCAGTATCTTTATACATCTGTAAGTCAAGAAAGTCTATGCTGGTTTTGCTTGCTGTAATTTTTAGCTTAGTCGAGCACTTTGAGTTGTTAAGTCTGTAAATTACTTCATGTAGAGCTTTTACTTCATCCCTCCATATCAACAGGATATCGTCAGTATAACGCCGGTAGAACACCACCTTTTGGTGTTGGTATATCTGTAGTACCTCTTCCTCAATGTGTTCCATAAAAAGGTTGGCAAATGCTGGGGTCATATTGGATCCCATAGCCATACCAGTTAGCTGGAGGCAGTAGTTCTTCTCAAAGCGGAAATAATTGCTTTTCAAATATAATGTAAGGAGTTGTTTAATGAACTCGGCTGGTGGACCAACATATGGATATTTCTTTAGGCAATTGAGGATCACCTCTATGCCGTCATCCTGTGGGATCACCGTGTATAGGCTAGTAACGTCCATACTCACTAGGAGGTCTTCATCTGTAACATCTGTGATTTGTGATAGCACCTCAATGAGTGCCCATGAATCTCTGAGATAAGACTTCATATTCCTTATCATTGGTTGTAGTATATGATCAAGGAAAACAAGCACAAAGATCACAGGCTTTTTTAGGGGTTACCACACGGTCACCACAAAGAAGACGGGGCACAGACCACATGCGAGGAGGGGAGGCTTTTGGAGGAAGGCCCCCATTTCAACAACACTATAGGAGGACATAGTGGTCAATATCAGCTCTCACACTATGACTGACCTTGAAAGAAATGTTTTAAATAAAGGACTGTCTTATGTCCCTACATCTCATATGGATGACTGGATAATCTGTTCATAGACAATATGAAGTTCCAACTTCAGCTGAAGTTGGGTGATCACTTTCAAAATACTATGAAGGATGACAGCATCCGCCCATTCAAACCCTGCAGTACCTTTGATCCTGTAATTATCCACCCCAGCATACGCACCTTCACTAGGTTGACACTAGAAGAATGGGAACAGTGTAAGAGCACACCCTTTAAAAATAACTTCACTCGGGATGAAAGGGAAGCAGTGACCCAATTGTCAAGGAACACTGGGATTGTGATTTGCCCAGCTGATAAGGGTGGAGCAGTTGTTATCCAGGACTATCACAAATATAAGGACGAGATCCTGAAACAACTTTTTGACACACAGACATATAGAATTCTCTCTGGGGATCCCACCATCGGACTGGAACAACAGATTGACACAATAATCTGCAATGCATTTTCCAGTTACTGGATTGATACTAACATGAAGGGCTGGCTGACAGTGGACCATCCAGTATGACCTATCATGTACACCTTTCCAAAAATCCAAAAGGATCTTATGTCCCCACCGGGCCGACCCATAGTATCAGCGAGAGAGACTTAACTACAGCCACTGGTGATTTTCCTTGACCATATACTACAACCAATGATAAGGAATATGAAGTCTTATCTCAGTCATTGATGGGCACTCATTGAGTTGCTATCACAAATCACCAATGTTACAGATAAAGACCTTCTAGTGAGTATGAACGTTACTAGCCTATACACGGTGATCCCACAGGATGAGGGCATAGAGGTGATCCTCAATTGCCTAAAGAAATATCCATATGTTGGTCCACGAGCCAAGTTCATTAAACAACTCCTTACATTATGTTTGAAAAGCAATTATTTCCGCTTTGAGAAGAACTACTACCTCCAGCTAACTGGTACGGCTATGGGATCCAATATGGCCCCAGAGTTTGCCAACCTTTTTATGGAACACATTGAGGAAGAGGTACAACAGATATACCAACACCCCAAGGTGGTGTTCTACCGACGGTATATCGGCGATATCCTGTTGATATGGAGGGATGAAGTACAAGCTCTACATGAAGTAATTGACAGACTAAACAACCCGAAGTGCCCGACTAAGCTAAAAATTACAGCAAGCGAAACCAGCATAGACTTTCTTGACCTACGGATCTATAAAGATAATGACAGATTGGGTACTACACTATTTTATAAACCCACGGATAGAAATTCTATCTTACATGCCACCAGCTGCCATCCAAGACCACTTATTAAAACCATCCCAAGGGCACAGATGCTACGGGTGGCCAGGAACAATTCCTCAGAAACACAGCAACTACTACAGCTAGACCAAATGGAAGCAAAATTTGGGGCAAGATGATATAAAAATGGTGATGTAACCACAGCAAGGAGAATGGTTGAAGTAACCACACAGCAAGAACTAATTTTTACAGAGAAACCACAGGATGACACACAGAGGGTCAATTTCGTTACCACATTTTGCCCACAATTAAGAAACATGGGGGCAGCACTGAAACAACACTGGCATATAATTTAGAGCGATGGATCCCTCCCGTATGAGAGATTCGGACCCCCAATAGTGGCATTTAAATGTGGTAGTAGTCTACGTGATCTGCTGATACTAACAGACCCCCAACACTGCTACAAAAATGACTCATAGTTACAGACCACTAAGAAGGGATCATATAGATGCCCAAGTTGTGTAACTTGCCACTCTATGATTCAGGGTAATAACTTTAAGCACCCCCATACGAATAAGCAATTCCAGATCAAACATTTCCTGACATGTACTACCCCATATGTGATCTACATGCTAAGCTGCATTTGTGGGCTATTTTATATAGGGAAAACGTTGGATGACATCAAGAAAAAGATGGTGAACCACTGCAGTGCGATTCGCACGGCGATTGAAAAACAAGAGTGACCAACCAGTGGCAAGGCACTTTTTGGAGCAAGGACACACTGTGAAAGATTTACGATTCCAGCTCATTGATCATATACTGCCCTACCTAGAGGGGGTGATAGGAATAAACGGTTGCTGCAATTGGAAGCATGATGGATCTTTAAATTGGACACAATACATCCTAAAGGTTTTGAATGCAGGAGTGGACTGGCATTGCTTCCTATGACAGTGTATTTTTCATGAACATGGTTTCTTGTAGGTACTATCGATGCGTATTTTGAGCTATGTGACACGGTATTCATTGATATGTATTTTCCACACTGGACCTATTGGCCGGGCTCACTGAAGGTGTTATGCGGCCCCATATATGCTGTTTAATATAACTGAGTGAGGCATGTTCCATTTCCTCTAGGCTTGCTAAGTCTGTGTGTATTGTTGTTGAGAGGCATATTTATACTTTTATAGTTTTATATGTATAGATAAGTGGATTTATAGGATACAGTACTGCCCATGGCCCTGCCCTTGTTTGCACACATGTCGCTAACTTAGTACAGTACACCTGCTATCTAAAAAAACATGAGAAGACAGATGCGCCACATGGCCCAATATTGTTTGAAACAAAGATATAATTGTATTGTGTATCAGATACACTCACATGTAATGGAGCACCTCAAGTAGTGCAAATGGAGCAGTCTGGGATCTATAACAATCACCCAGAAGACTGGCCTCCTGAAGTAATTATGAAATCTGTGAAAAATGGTAGAAAACATAGGGTGCCTATATGGCCTAGTACTGTTTATCCCAAAATATATGATAATAATTGTTGGAATGCACTCACATTTGTTGTAGCATCTCCTTTGATGCTAATAGCACAGGCTGGGATCAATGCAGTCACCCAGCAGACTTATCCTAGGACAATCAGGATACTCCAGGAGTCCAACTCAAAATGGTAATCCCAAATAAGTTCAAGTAGAGGCAGCAAGTGGTGAAAGTAATTAGCTTACTTTATTATAAAATGTTAAAAACAACTAGCAACACGTTTCTCAGCCACCAGTGGCTGTTTCATCAGGCTTAAAGATAAAAAATGTTGATACACAGAACTGCTTTGTTTGGATTCATATCTAAGACAGATTGTTGCATATTTCACTCAGCGCTAAGAATGGGTTATGTACAGTATATATTGTATATTTTTTTTGTATAATACACATAGGGTATATGGATTCACCTATACTGTACCTATTTGGTATATATATATGTGTGTGTATATATATATATATATATATATATACACACATGATTATATATAGGTATAACTATATACATATATCTATATAGGCATGTATTTTTATAAATACATAGAACATATTCTGATATATATATATATATATATATATATATATATATATATATATATATACATACATATATATATACACATATGTATTGTATGTGTTTTATATGTGTATATATCTATGAGAATACATATATACACATATACACACATAAATACATATGTACACACATATATACATATAAGTGGATATAAAAAGTCTACACACCCCTGTTAAAATGTCAGGTTTCTGTGATGTAAAAAAATGAGACAAAGATAAATCATTTCAGAACTTTTTCCACCTTTAATGTGACCTATAAACTGTACAACTCAATTGAAAAACAAACTGAAATCTTTTAGGTAAAGGGAAATAAAAAAATAAAAATAAAATAATATGGTTGCATAAGTGTGAACACCCTTTTATAACTGGGGATGTAGCTGTGTTCAGAATTAAGCAATCACATTCAAAATCATGTTAAATAGGAGTCAGTACACACCTGTCATCATTTAAAGTGCCTCTGATTAACCCCAAATAAAGTTCAGCTGTTCTAGTAGGTCTTCTTCTGACATTTTGTTAGTCACATCCTACAGCAAAAGCCATGGTCAGCAGACAGCTTCTAAAGCATCAGAGGGATCTCATTGTTAAAAGGTATCAGTCAGGAGAAGGGTACAAAAGAATTTCCAAGGCATTAGATATACCATGGAACACAGTGAAGACAGTCATCATCAAGTGAAGAAAATATGGTGCAACAGTGACATTACCAAGAACTGTATGGCGTCCTACAAAATTGATGAAAAGATGAGAAGAAAACTGGTCTGGGAGGCTGCCAAGAGGCCTACAGCAACATTAAAGGAGCTGTAGGAATATCTGGCAAGTACTGGCTGCGTGGTACATGTGACAACAATCTCCCGTATTCTTCATATGCCTGGGCTATGGGGTAGAGTGACAAGATGGAAGCCTTTTCTTACAAAAAAAAACATCCAAGCCTGGCTAAATTTTGCAAAAACACATCTGAAGTTTCCCAAAAGCACGTGGGAAAAGGTGTTCTGGTCTGATGAAACCAAAGTTGAACTTTTTGGCCATAATTCCAAAAGATATGTTTGGCGCAAAAACAACACTGCATATAACCAAAAGAACACCATACCCACAGTGAAGCATGGTGGTGTCAGCATCATGCTTTGGGGCTGTTTTTCTTCAGCTGGAACTGGGGCCTTAGTCAAGGTAGAGGGAATAATGAACAGTTCCAAATACCAGTCAATATTGGCACAAAACCTTCAGGCTTCTGCTAGAAAGCTGAACATGAAGAGGAACTTCATCTTTCAGCATGACAACGACCCAAAGCATACATCCAAATCAACAAAGGAATGGCTTCACCAGAAGAAGATTAAAGTTTTGGGATGGCCCAGCCAGAGCCCAGACCTGAATCCAATTCAAAATCTGTGGGGTGATCTGAAGAGGGCTGTGCACAGGAGATGCCCTCGCATTCTGACAGATTTAGAGTATTTTTGCAAAGAAGAGTGGGCAAATCTTGCCAAGTCAAGATGTGCCATGCTGAAAAACTCATACCCAAAAAGACTGAGTGCTATAATAAAATCAAAAGGTGCTTCAATAAAGTATTAGTTTAAGGGTGTTCACACTTATGCAACCATATTATTTTAGTTTTTTATTTTTATTCCCCTTTACCTAAAAGATTTCAGTTTGTTTTTCAATTGAGTTATACAGTTTATAGGTCCCATTAAAGGCGGAAAAGTTCTGAAATGATTTATCTTTGTCTCATTTTTTTACATCACAGAAACCTGACATTTTTCAGGGGTGTGTAGACTTTTTATATCCACTGTATATATATAGACATGCATATGTGAGTATCTCTATATTAAAGGGATATGAAAGCCACCTTTTTCTTTTATGATTCAGATAGATCATGCAATTTTAATCAACTCTCTAATTTACTCCTATTATTAATTTTTATTCATTCTCTTGGTATCTTTATTTGAAAAAGCAGGAATGTAAGCTAAGGAGCAGGCACTTTTTTGGTTCAGTACCTGGGTAGTTCTTGTTGAAGCGCTACCCAGCTACTGAACCAAAAATGTGCCCCGATATGCGCACAACAGTTTGCACGCCACTCATAGTCTAGCCCTTATTTTGGGGTAGTTAAAATCGCCCATAATTCTAACTCTGGTATTTTTATCAGCCTTTCCTATTTACGTTGCAGTTCTTTACAATTGTTCACTAGGAACAGCTGCCACAAAAATTCCCACCCCAACCTCTTTAACAATGCTACCTGTTGCAACAATGCACTTAAAAAAGGCATTGGACTGACTGTTAAAGCAGAGGAATATGTGAACAATACTTTTAGCAGCAGGTGAAGCAAGTAATGGAATGCTATACATGGTTCATTATTGGGAACTCTGAGGGTTACAGAGTGGCACTAGACCCCACATTAATAATCTGTATGTTTAATGTATGTGTGCATATAGAGTAGCTTTTGTGTTATATATGTGTATAGTTTTTGTGTGGTTTATGTTGTGTATATAATGTTTGGGGTGTGTTTGTAGTGTTTGTGTGGTGTGTATATGTGCTAAATGTGGTGTGTGTGTGTGTAGTCTGATTGCTGCAGTCAATTACTGTCCTCCAGGATACAAAGCCATTCAGACCAATCTGGAAATCCAAGTATAACACTAAAACGATACTACAAGTGTTAATAAAGTGAAACCACAATATTATAAATATCATTTCTCCACTGTCTACTGTGTACTATCACTCTCATATCCAACTCAAAGTATAATATTATATGTGTTATCAAGATCTCTGACCTACCATTCATGACTAACTCTAGCCTAATCAATATAAGGTTAACAATATTGTCCACCAAGTCTAAATACTGGGATTCCTCTCTACTCCAGTAATACATTTGGTTGATACATAGATATCCACAACTTGACTCTGAGACACAAATCCTCTTTATTAACCATTTAAGTTAGCAAAAGGAGGTTTACATAGTGGTCTGAGAGACAGTATCCCGCCTATACATTTTCCTATAATTATTTTTGACATATCAAAGGCTTATTCAAAATTAAGGAAAATGCCTTCAGTTCTTTGGTTGTTTTAAATTTGAGATTTCTATTTTAAAATAATGTAATAAAAGTTATATTTTATTATTCCCAATTTCTCCACTCAAGTCCAGGCACAGAGTGCTATACGTGCAGTCTTTTGTGAGGTTTCTTCCTCTAATCTTGTCCAATCTTGAACTACAGTTCCCAGAAACCTCTGCTGTGTAATACTGCTGCTTTACTATTTATATGTCAGAAACTACTGCTCATTGTAAACACATGGTAAACAGTAATAATCTACATATACATCAATTTTGATACCGATTAACAGTCCTTAAAATTAGAGTAAAATTTGGAGTGGATCAAAGAAATTGAGCAAGAGTAGGGATTGTTAGTTTTCTCAAACAAGTCAGGGTTGTTTGACATCCGCAATCTCTGAAGCTGCAGACAGAGGGCAATTTCCTACTTGATTTGCCCAGTGCATGTGTGTCGCTTTCATGACATTTAGGGCCAGATTATGAGTGGAGCGCTATTTAACGTTTCCGCTCGAGCTTTAATTGTGCTAGAAGTAAGCTTTTTGTGCGTGCCGGGTTATGCTCATATTATGAGTTTAAAGTAAACTGTTTTTGCTTGCGTGCTAACCTGATGAGTGCAAAAAGCCGAACTTACAATATTGTGTGTGCGTTCACGTATTTCCCCATAGAAGTCAATAGAGGAAAAAAAGTGGGGAAAAAACACCCAACTCTCTCGCAAACCCAATCGCATATTCTCATGTGCACTAACCCGACATGAAAATATGAATATTTCACATTCCATTTTTTGGTACAATACATATCAATACCTTTATATATACATGATTATATAAAGATATAGTTATATACAAATATATATATGAATATCTTTATAAATACTTAGAACATATTCAACTTTGTGCAGAACATTGGAATGTAAAATATTTATAGTAAATACACAGTATAACACTTTATTAAAAATGAATATTGCATAAATATGGTTTTATATGTTTTCATTTACTTAACTGCAATGGCTCCAATGCACTTATATATATATATGTCTATATATGTGTACATACAGTATGTATTTATGTGATTATATGTGTATACTGTATATGTCTGTAAATACATATATACACATATAAATACATATGTATACAGATATAGACATAACTATATAAATACACATATGTATATGTTTTTAAAATCTATGTTAATGCCCTTTGCCTGCCTTTTTTTTCTAACACCTGAGACCTCATATCTTTGAGCCCTTATCACTTTTGTGTGCAATATTTTTTGTGAATAATTTTTAATTAGACAGTGTTATTATAAGTGTAACTGTACTTTGTAATGTATTTTTGATGTGTTTTGTGCAACATTTTTATTGTTTCGGGAAACAGTTAAATGAAATAGAAAAGTCAAAAATTAAATGAGCTTAGATGCATTTCAATATGAAATAGAAGCATTTTGGCATTATACTTCCATTAGCAAAAACGCTTCTACTAAAAGTACTGTTTTTTTGCAGCCTACACAGATATCCTGTGAGACCATCTTCAGCTCTGTGAGTTTGCATACTGGTGCACTGGCCCTCACAGCATATGTATGTATGCCTCATAAAAACACTAATAACTTTTACTAGACGTATTTTTGCTAATGGAACTATATTGCAAACGTGTTTCTATTTCAAATTGAAATGCATTTATGCACATTTCAATTTTGACCTTTCTATCCCTTTAACCAGACTGCTGAAGTTGCGGTAAACATTCTAGGGTAAATCGCTATTGCGCTCAATCGATCACGTTTACTTTAAGCTTGTAATACCAGTAGGAAGTCAGACAAGCCCAAATCCCTGTGATAAACCCCTTATCGCTTGTGCACAAATGTTTGCACTCCCCTCGTAATCTGGCCCTTGATGTTTTAATCATCTTGTCTCTACTTGTATCTTATCCATCTGTATAGGAAGGCATAGATCCCACTTTAACCTGCACAGACGCTTTCCACTTGTATACAGATGCAGTCCGGTTCAGCGTCAGGGCGTTGCCAGTCCTGGTTGAATGGCTAGCTTTATTTTAGTATTTGTATCTGATATTGATGTATATTTGCTGTATTTTGAGATGTGTTTTGTTAATGTACTAGGTTTTACTTTATGTTTTGATGTATTTATTGTCTATTCTCTTTTTGAGCTGTAGAGTTATGCACTGAGTGAACTTTTTGTGTTATTTTATTATCTTCTAATATTTTTTATACCTTAATTGATATATATTGTGAGCGTAGACTTCCCTTTTTACGATAAGTGTATTTACTTTAATCTTTTCTTCTTTTTATTTTTGAGTATTATATTTTTTGAGGGTTCTAATTTTGTTAATTTGCACTCTAATGCATTTTTATGAAGAACAACTTATAAATGTTGCTCAGTGATTTATGAGCTTTATTGTGAATTTTTAAAGCAATTAATACACACTTTCTGGGACTAGGAGGAAAAGGTGGCCATGGGTGTGGAGCCATGTCAAGTGGGGAGACTGGGTCTGCCATATTCAGGACACAGGAAGAATCATGGGAATTTTAGGCAGAGCCAGTAGTCTGCTCTGGAAAACAGGGACATTTGCTCTAAAGGGACAAATGTTTCATGAACAGCATTGAAGAAAACCATGACATATATTGTTGGTGGTGTTTATTTTATTTATTTAATTATTTAAACTGTTGGAATATCATAGTTAGGTTAGTGTAGAGCACTTTGTGGGCTTTGGAGAAGCCTTAAAGGGACATGAAACCCCAAAAAAATATTTCATGATTCAGATAGAAAATACAATTTTAAACAACTTTCTAATTTGCTTCTATTATCTAATTTGTTTCATTGGCCTGGTATACTTTTTTGAAGGAGCAGCAATGCACTACTGGTTTCTAACTGAACATATGGGTGAGCCAATGACAATCAGTATATATATGCAGCCACCAATCAGCAGCTAGAATCTAGGTTCTTTGCTGCTCCTGACCTTTCCTAGATAAATCTGTCAGCAAAGGATAACAAGAGAAGGAAGCAAATTAAATATTACAAGTAAATTGCAAAGTTGTTTAAAATTGTATTATGTATCTGAATCATGAAAGAAAAAATGTGGGTTTCATGTCCCTTTAAGGGTTAAGGCACAGTGGGCTTGGAGGTGTAGATGCGAGTTGCAACAGTGTTGCATTGTGCAGGGAGGGTTTTGACATACCATTCTAAGATCCTTAAAGGAAGTCCTAGGCCTTTTTTATTGCTGATCTGGCCGTAGATGCTTTGTCCTGTGCTCCCTCTCTTTATGATTGAATGGCGGCTATGAGATTTTTTTGCTCCCATATTAATTGTTTTAGGTAACACAGCTGGGGTAGGGTTATTTGAGCTAGCCTTGTGTAAGTCAGTGCTCTTAACTCCCCCCCCCCACACACACACACTGTAATAGCTGATTTGTCCTGCCTAGTGGATCCGGGATCCCTTAAGGGAGGGAGATTAAAACACTATAGTAGTAGGAGGTCTTGGCTCTTTTTCCAGCTTAGGCAAATAAATGTAGTGGAGTCATGGCTAGGCTTACGAGAAGGGCCTAAAACCTAGGTATGTTCCTAGGATGCCCTGCAAGCCCCATTATCAGTTTCTTGGGGCTCCGCCGGAGATTCTGTTGCAGGGCCTTATCCTCTTGTTTAAATTAAGTAGACTAGTGACTCAATTGCTGGTATCCCTGTAATAGTTGTTGGTTATCATTTGTTTTTTGTTGTAATTATATTTATTATTTTTATATTCATATACTGTTAGATCAATGTTTGTTTGAAATTCTTGACTTATTTTTTGTATAACGAATTGCCAAGCTTATAACAAACTTCACTTACATTAGTATATTATACGGAGCTTCTAGTTGTTTGTCCAAAATATAAATACATATTTAAATAAGGTAGCTGATACTGCTTGGTAAAAGCAAGCAATGAAACAGAAAAGAGCAATGGTACTAGCAAAATTTGAAATCTGTGACGTAACATACGATCTGCCGGTCTCAATCCGACACAGATCGATGCTTACCTCATTACAGATGTTCCGAATACACATTCGGCACTATTTGACACTTTTTAAAAGTTATCAAATAGTTAACAGGTACGCTCGCGGCTATTCCGGCCCAGCGTACCTGGTTTTCAATCCGCCACCCTGGAGGCCGCGGATGCCATAGAAATCAATGGGAGTCTGAAAGCAGCGAAAGCTTATGTTAGATGCTGCTAGATATCCCATTGATTTCTATGGTAGAAAACCAGTAACATTTACACCTAACACCCTAACATAGGCCCCGAGTCTAAACACCCCTAATCTGCCACCATCGCTGCTACTAAATAAAAATATTAACCCCTATCCCGACGCTCCCGGACCCCACCGCAACTAAATAAAAGTATTAACCCCTAAACCCCTGGCCTCCCACATCACTACCACTAACTAAACCTATTAACCCCTAAACCGTCAGCCCCCCACATCACCATAAACTAAATTAAGCTATTAACCCCTTAACCTAACAACCCGCTAACTTTACATTAAAATTACAACATTCCTATCTTATAATAAATTTAAATTTACCTTTAGAATTAAATTAAACTATATGAAACTATTAATTAATCTACCCTAACTATTATACTAAAATACATTGAACTACCAATTAAATTAACTATGTTACATATTTAAAAACCTAACGCTACTCAAATTATTTAAATCTACAATTAAAAATTACTAAATTACGGGGGGCGGAGCTTGCCACGCAACCTGGTGGCCGCAATTTACGGAAGCTCTGCAGATCAAGCCCTGTATCTCTTGTTATATCCCACATTTTCTTTTTTATTTCTTGATTTTGGGGTTCCTAACCCTTAGGAGAATACCTCTCTTTACTTTTGTGATGGGGATCGTGCATTAGAAGAGCCGTTTGCAGCCTACTATTGTGAGTTTTTCACTGCGCCACAGCTCAGAACAGAGCAACCGCTGAACTTCCGGTCCGGCTTTGTGGGACTCACACTGAACAAGTGAGTTTACTCCAGCGGCTCCCACTACTCCGTGTTACTAATCTCTCTCTGGGCTGCCTTTACGCAAAACCTAACGTGTACTGCTGTTAGTTAGCAGCCGGAGAGGGGAGAAAGTTGCAGCTGTGATCCGGCCGGAGACCCGCACTAGTGGTGCTACTTGTAAGACAAAAGCGCTACATACCTAAATCTGTCCTGCTTGCACCGCTCTGATACATCGCCTCACCACGGCCTCTGGCGACTTTAATAAAGACCGGCTCCTCTCTGCACACAGCACAGCCGGAACTGCCTTTGAACCGCAAGCCACCACGCTGGGACGAGGAAGCTCCATCACACCACTCCCCAGGGTAAGGCGCTCCTGCAATGTCTATAGTGAAAAAAGGGTGTGTGTACAAGCGCTAAGGTAATCCCCAAGCTGTATCCAAACAGAGATCCTAACCAACCTCCAAAAAATATGCACAAGTAGTAAGAAGTGAATACAGCGCCAACAAGAGGCCAAGGGATAAATATACTCACAGAGAGATAAAAGAAGATTATTTAATGAACCATGTTAAAAAGCATCAGTAATAAAAGACTATATATAAAAAATGTAAAAAGCACATATAAATAAAATTACAAATACAGGAATATCTTACAGCAGCGGCTCAAAGGGCCAAAGCTGATAATTACAATAAAAACAGAGGTAATAACAGGTGATCAGTGTGAGTGGTACACCAGAATAAGAGTGTATACTAATAAAACAGGATTAGCCTAAGTACAACTGTAGCAAGTGCATCAAGCAAAAAACTAATAAACAATAATACAAACAATAGTGTTCAAAATTAGTGTTACAAAAATAGTGTTACAAAAAATAGAAAAATGCACTGCAGTGCAAAAAAAGGGGGGTAGCAAAATAATTGTATAGATACAATCAAATAGTGAGTGAGTGCAAATGGATATAAAAATGCTAGCTACTTAATCCAGTGAGGTTAAGATATAATTAAATAAAATACACAATATGCAATAACATAAAAAATAAAATACACAATATGCAATAACATAAAAAATAAAATATAAAATATAATCCAAAAAAGTATTCAAAAAGTTGATCAACAAATGTTAGTGAAGAACAAAAATAAGTCAATCAAAACAAAAAAATGGAAAAAATGGGTGATGAAAAGCAAGGTGAAAGTGAGGAAATTGATTCCTTCCAATGTTAGTTACTTTAACAGATCCAAATTCCTGAGTGTGGTTGCTGAAGTAGCTGATTGGATCCTAGCACCTGTCAGCTGCTCCTATAGTATCCTAAAAAGTGTCCCTGTAAAAAAAGAAATTCACAACATAGTGTATCCAATATGAGAATGAAGTAAAGATTAAAGTAATGCTTACCAATATGTCAACGCGTTTCTGCCCTCAAAAAAGGGCCTTTCTCAAGACTAGTCTTGAGAAAGGCCCTTTTTTGAGGGCAGAAACGCGTTGACATATTGGTAAGCATTACTTTAATCTTTACTTCATTCTCATATTGGATACACTATGTTGTGAATTTCTTTTTTTACAGGGACACTTTTTAGGATACTATAGGAGCAGCTGACAGGTGCTAGGATCCAATCAGCTACTTCAGCAACCACACTCAGGAATTTGGATCTGTTAAAGTAACTAACATTGGAAGGAATCAATTTCCTCACTTTCACCTTGCTTTTCATCACCCATTTTTTCCATTTTTTTGTTTTGATTGACTTATTTTTGTTCTTCACTAACATTTGTTGATCAACTTTTTGAATACTTTTTTGGATTATATTTTATATTTTATTTTTTATGTTATTGCATATTGTGTATTTTATTTTTTATGTTATTGCATATTGTGTATTTTATTTAATTATATCTTAACCTCACTGGATTAAGTAGCTAGCATTTTTATATCCATTTGCACTCACTCACTATTTGATTGTATCTATACAATTATTTTGCTACCCCCCTTTTTTTGCACTGCAGTGCATTTTTCTATTTTTTGTAACACTATTTTTGTAACACTAATTTTGAACACTATTGTTTGTATTATTGTTTATTAGTTTTTTGCTTGATGCACTTGCTACAGTTGTACTTAGGCTAATCCTGTTTTATTAGTATACACTCTTATTCTGGTGTACCACTCACACTGATCACCTGTTATTACCTCTGTTTTTATTGTAATTATCAGCTTTGGCCCTTTGAGCCGCTTCTGTAAGATATTCCTGTATTTGTAATTTTATTTATATGTGCTTTTTACATTTTTTATATATAGTCTTTTATTACTGATGCTTTTTAACATGGTTCATTAAATAATCTTCTTTTATCTCTCTGTGAGTATATTTATCCCTTGGCCTCTTGTTGGCGCTGTATTCACTTCTTACTACTCGCTCCTGCAATGTCTCACTATAGGAGGGGGTAGCATAAAACATATAAACTGCTCTTAAAACAATCTTGGATATATAAACTGCATCCCTACTGATATCTTTGTGCCCAAGCCTCTGAATAAAATACTGACTTGACACTGCTAATTGCCCCAAGCTACCATATCTACAGTGAGGCCTGAGGCCCTTCATATTACTTCTCTATCCCCACCTCCATACTGGGATAGTTCTTCTCAAAGAATTTACTCATTGCTGTTGTGAGGGATACAGACAGTTTGAGAGACTTTACCCTCATATACCCCCCCATTTATCATATTTTTCATATGCCTTGACACCGCAGGAGCCTGCACAGATTATTTGAACAGATTATTTGAACTGTGTCCTCTCTGTCACCTTACTGCTATTCTACTCCTCGCTCAACCTCCCCTGGGGTAATTCACCTTTTGTACAAGACTGAGACAATTGATCGCAAGCACTATTAGAATACCCTGCACCTGGGAATTAACTCTTAGAAAACTGCTGACCACACTCTTCTACTTCTACCCGAATTGAAGCTTCCTGCTATAACATCGGCTTGCCCTCTCTCCCCCCCTTTCCCGTCGGCCCTCATTGCCTACGGGTCATATCCCAGAAAACCTTTTCCCCTACTCGCTCGGCAGAGAGCAATTCCCCTGGGAGAGAGGCAATTCTTTAGAAGCCCCTTGGGGGAGCAGTAATTGAGAAAGTTTTAGGGGGCAAGAGGTGAGAACTTAACGTGCTGCGAGAGATCTCCTCTAGAACACATCTTTGATTTCACGCTAATAGCTTGCTACCTCATGCTGGGCTAAACACCACGACCCGGGGGGTGCTGGGCACCAACTCCCAGCTCTTTAACTTAACCTAACGTAAAATTTTACTCTATTAGGAGTGATAAGAGAGTATAGACATCTCTGATTAGCTTTATAAGCGATGGCCCACTCACAAAGGAAGAAGCAGAAACACAGTGGCTTGCCAAAGCGGACTCTTTCGGATCATTTCTCTAATAAGACCTCATTTGAACAAGACATGTCTGATGACGACTCAAGAGACTCATTCACATCCTCTAAAGAGCCCTCTAGAGCTCTATCTCACTCCCTGGAGAGATCAGGTCAATCTTCTTCTTCTATAATCCATTAAGGAACTGTCAAACAAGATGGATTCCCACTACTCGTCCCTAAAGCATGAGCTCAAGACCTCTGTCTCTGAACTAAAGAGAGACATTTCTTTGCTTGGCGAGATAACAGAGTCTTTGGAAAAAAAACAGGAAGACTTACACGTTGATCACTCCAACCTGCTTGCTTATGCTCAGTCCCTTGCCGAAATGATCACGGATTTAGAGTCCAAACTAGGTGATCAAGAGGACAGAGCACGTCGCAATAACCTCAGAATCAGAGGTATCCCTGAGGACATTGGCCCTTCTGAACTCTCAAACCACCTCCAAGCTCTTTTTACAGAACTGTTAGGTCCCACTACAACGCAAGAAAACCTCATTGATAGGGCCCATAGGGCTCTCAGGCCACGGAATGCCCCGTCAGGATCGGCGAGGGATGTTATTGTTCGCTTGCACTATTTCACATTCAAAGAGAGAGTGCTCAGGGCGTCATTCCAGAACAAAAATTTGAAGGAACCGTTTCAAGACACACAGATCTTCCCGGACTTATCGTCTCACACTTTATCTAGAAGGCGTCTATTCCAACAGGTCACCCAATGTCTTCGCAACAACAACATCAAGTATAGATGGAGATTCCCTGTTCGGCTGTTCTTCCAATTCAATGACTCATCATACATTGTTACAACTCCGGAACAGGGTCTCAAGATACTGCGATCTCTGAAACTCCTACAACCTGATAACCCATCCTCTGGCACCCAGAAAAATACCAGGAAGCTCAGCGCCACAGCCCCCGCTTGGCGGCCATCACCCCAAGCCTTCAGTTTTCAATCTACAAGGAGAGACTCTTCACCACCTCCCCCCAAAGGCTCTTAGCTGTCAGAAATTAGGAACAAATTTGGACATGCTCTACATTGTTTCTGAACTCTGCTAAGCTTGTTGCTCCTGTGTTTCTCTCCCCCTACCTCACATACCTTTGCCTTCTAACCACGGTATAACCCGTATGTCAGCTGAGTCTGACATCTCAGGACCTCTAGAAACCAGAGACTCACAGAAAGAGGATGGGTAACGTACTGTACTTGCATTGATGTTACTTTATAAAGGCTAAGTTTTTTTGTTTTTTTTTGTTGTTTAATGTTTAACATTTGTTCTAAGTTGCTGTGTATTGTCCTTTTCAACTGATACAACTGATGTGAGTTCACTTGTACCAAATTGCTTCTTTAGACAATGGTCAATTCACAGTCTCATAGAGATAGATTTAGTCGTTACCCCAGGATATAATATTTTGAGGGTCTTAGTTAGTCCCTCCACTTATGTTTAGCACTCTGGACTCTTTGACTTATCTCCCCTCTACACCCCCTCTAGTCTTTTAACCTCGTCCTAACTGCAGAGACTATATAACGGGGTCGGGTCATCAGCACACACATAGTTCTAGGTTATGGTATTCACATAACCCTCTCCTATAGTAGATATCAATACTAGACTGAAGTAAGGGTAGTCGATTTAGAGGAACTAGTTCTGTTTAGAGTCCAGCCTTAAAGCATATGGCTTACTTCCTATATTTTAGTAATGACTTCTTATTTCTAGGTAACCCTATAATGAATGCATATGTATGTGGGTTTAGCCCGTAGCTTATAATTTCTGTTTTGAAATGTTATATATGTTTATATTGTTAAACCTTCTTGTTATTTTTTCTTGTTTTCAATGTTCTTGTTTGCCAACCTGATGGTAGAGCTTTTTCTCTCTCCATTCACTTCCCCTTTCTATGCCTCTACACGTTAGGTGGAGCGGGGATCCTGCTTCGGCACCCCCCCTTCTCTCTTTACCTAGCCCTAATTTTTCCTCCTATCTTCATCTAGTGCAGCCTCATTTGGACTTTTAGTCCTGAAGTTGCTGACATAATTACTACAGCTACCGTCTTGTATCCTTCTCTCCTTTCCCCTCTCCTCTTATACTCTCCTCGTACTCTCTTCACTCTTTTCCCGCTTGGTCTGCTCCTTCTTACTTGCGACACACCAACTGTAATTTTAAAGTTTTTTCTTTACATAAGCAACTCCGTCCCTCCACCCTCCCTCTTCCTTACTCCCCTTTCGACCCCCAATATACGAGCGTCTCTTGCCCGCTGCATCCCCCTCCCTCAGCCCACTCTGTGGGCATCATAAATCTCAAGTTAAACAATTATTATACTCTCATAGTTTGGTACTTAAAGACCCGGAGGACTTTAGACCCTTACGGTTCTTACTCTATGCGCAGCCCCATATTCACAATGTCACATCTCCATATTATAACACTTAATACACAGGGCCTTAACTCCCCGACTAAACGTAGTCTGTTACTTAATATGCTCCAGCACAATAAAATTGATGTAGCTTTCATTCAGGAGACACATTGGCTAGCTAATACAGGTACTACATACACTTATAGAAAATTCCCTATAGTGATCACAGCCTCCTTCCATTCCAAATCCAGAGGGGTGGCGATTTTGGTTAGCTCCTCAATCATATACAAGCCTATTTACATTGAACAGGACCCTCAGGCCCGTTTTATAATTCTAATTTGTAAACTTAATTCCAAATTATATACCTTGGTAAATATCTATGCAACCAATACAGGCCAAATTAAATTCTTTAGGCATATGTTAGAGTCAGTGTCAGCTGTGTCGCAGGGAGAACTGGTATTAGGGGGCGATTTCAACCTAGTATGGGACTCACTAATAGATAGATCAGGCCCTCCAATTTCTTCATCTGAGAGGGCACTACACCCTCTTTCGGCTGCCTTCCAGAACTTATTCAAACAATATGACTTGTATGATGTCTGGAGAGCGATTCATCCGAAGGAGCGAGAATTTACCTTTTACTCGGCTCCCCATAAATCCCATACTCGGATCGATTTCTTCTTTATAGGTTCCCGCCTATTTGACACTGTCTCAAACGCGACAATCTCGTATGTATCTTGGTCAGACCATGATTCTTTAACCGTGACTCTAGGTGAACGTACTTCCCAGTTGGCGGTCTTCACGTGGCGCCTCAAAGATTATCTTGTTACTAATCTGGCGATTAAAGAGGAAACTCTTATTATTATGGTTGACTTTCTAGCTAAAAACCGCATACCTCTATTTTCAGAGGAGGTGGTATGGGCCACCCTGAAAGCATTCCTCAGAGGATTCTATATAGAGAAGGCCTCCCAAATTAGGAAATCCCAGGGCGCTTCACTTGCGTCTCTTAACTGTCAACTCAGAGCGCTGAAAGACAAGCTCTCTGTCACTTACTCCGCACCTATCAGTTCTCAAATTGCGGAAATCACCAAACAGATACAGACTTTGGAAGTCTATAGAACACAGTCCAATTTGGAAAAGCTTAAGCAGATCTACTATTATAAGAGTAATAAGGCCTCATCACTATTAGCTAGGAAACTTAGAAATAGGACGGCCCAAGCCAAAATAACTGCCATCAACTCTAGTAATGGAATTGTTACGTCCCCACGTGCAATAGGTGAAGCTTTTAAAGACTTCTATTATAATCTCTACAATTTGGAATCCTCTGAACATACTGTAACACTCGACTCAGACAGCATTAGTAGATATTTACAAGCCCTGAACCTCCCTCAATTAGATCAATCAAACATCACTGATTTGATATCCCCAATCACCCTTGAGGAAGTATCTTTGGGCATCAGAAAACTTAAACTAGCTAAATCTCCAGGCCCTGATGGCTTCACGGGCCAATTCTACAAATCCTATGCACCTCAGATCTCCCCCATCTTATGCAGAGTCTTTAATGAAGTCCAGAATAAAGGTTGTTTTCGGAGCGAATTCCTTGAAGCTTCGATCACTACCATTCTTAAACCGGGTAAGGATCCTCGGGAATGCGGGAGCTATCGTCCAATTTCTTTACTCAATATAGATACCAAACTCTATGCTAAGATCATTGCGACACGTTTAGCCCGAATTATTTCCAGTTTGGTTCACCCGGACCAAGTTGGATTTATTCCTCAGAGAGAGGGCCCAGACGTAACACGTCGGATCCTTGACATTCTGCTGGAAAGCACGAAAAGAGATTAGCCCTGTCGTTAGACGCAGAGAAAGCTTTTGACAGGGTGAGGTGGGAGTATCTATGGGAAACTCTACGCGTCTTTGGAATCCCAGAGAAATTTATCCTATCGATCTGGGCCCTTTACTCTTGTCCGACCGCCAGAGTTAAGGGCGTTGGGTTTCAATCCAACAGTTTCGTTATAACTAACTCCTGTTCGCTCTTGCTATTGAGCCACTCGCTCAGGCTATTAGGGCGGATCCAGGTATTTCTGGCTTTATGGTGGGGTCCTTCCAGCATACCATCTCATTATATGCGGAAGATGTTACGCTTCTTCTTACAGACCCGTCTAGGTCGCTCCCAGCGGTGTTCAGAATAATCTCCCAGTTCAAGGCCCTTAGTCACTATAAACTCAACTTATCCAAAACAGAGGCTTTACATATTAACGTCTCACCGCGGGACCTATCCTCCCTACAGAGACGCTTCTTGGTAGTGTGGCCGAGGAGACGCACTAGGCCACTAGAGCAGCTGAGTTCGAATGGGAAGATGGTGCAGCAGCTCAGGGTGGCATCGGCTTATAGTGCCCGATGATCCAAGAGAAGGTGTTCTGGGGAGTGCTCCGGTAGCGGCAATGCTGATGAGGGAGAGCAGGGAGCAGCACTGGGCCTGGCGCTTGAACCACCGAGGCAGAACGTAGGTACAGTGGACTTGTGTGCTGGAGCAGTAGAAGTTGAGCTGGGAATCATGGCGGCATAGATGAGGAGCAGCAGGACAGATGGCATGGCCATTGATACAGTTAAGGTAAAAGACTGAGAGCAGTGGTGGGGCTGAGGAGCTGGTACAACTTGGTAGCATGGGAGGTCTTGTGGGGAGGTTGTTAAAAGGCTTTGTGGGCAAGGAGGGTCTGAAATGGAGTAGGGGGTATAGAATGGCTGCATGAGGAGGGTGGGCAAGTTTAGGGGGTGGGGGTTGTTGTTTTGGTCACTAATTTAAAAAAGAAAAGAAAAAGAAAATGAGATAGAAATAATGAGGCAATTATTAAAGGATTGCTTGGGCTGTATGTCTAGAAAAAAATAACAATAAAAACAAAATAGGGGCGTGTCTCTGGGCAGCACCTTGAATGGTAGCAGTATCGGTTGCTCCAAGGGAATCACAGATAATCTGCCTTTTATCAGTGGCCAGGAAGATCATCCAACTCTCACTCCTTGATATTATAAATCTACAGACCACACTGAGTCGGGTGATACTAAATTATTGGTATTATAACCTTTGGAAATCGATCTGGAGCATTGAGGCCTAAGGCAGTTACTTCAGTAAAGGCTCTCAACACCCCCCCCCCCCCCCGGTATCTTGTAAGCCAGGTATGCAGTGCAAAGACACTGGCACTTCTTTCTGAAAAAAGGGAGAATAGCTTGTGAAATAACACCGGACAGCAGAACTTCATCTGCCTTCAGGGACAAGGGACATAACGTTTCTACATACTATTAACGCACTATCCCCCCAATATGGCGCTGGACTCTAAATGGATCGTCCGGGAAGTAGCAGCCATGCTCAATTCTCAATACAATGAGCTGTGTGCAATTATTGACGAGGAATATGCCTCTCTAAAAGAAATTTGTACAAGGGCTAAGGGAGAATCGCAAGCTTCACAGGAACCACAAGACGACTCTATTATGTGCCCACTCCAAACACCCTTTGCAACTTCACCTACCGCATGCATACAACCTTCACTCCATAGTGAAGACTGCTCAAATAGTGACCCAAACACTCTGGTTAAACCGCTAGGCGAACTGCAGGAGCATCTGGCCAGCCTGGAGGGGAGAACCATATTGGGAGATGACTCCAAACATAAGGGGGAGAATACTGCGAGGGGAGCTGGGATGCTGGCACAGAAGCAGAATGTAACCAATAGCCTAGACCTACGGATGATTTGGCAGACCTCCGTTAAAAAGGCACCTGTCTATAGCGAGCATGATTTGGGACCTGTGGGTACAATTCTCCAGCCCTACGCCACTCCTCTAGAGGATTCAGCCGGGACCTGTGGGCCCTCATCAGGGGAGACAGATTCGTCCTGAGAGGTGCCGCATCTTCTTTACAGGAGCCGTTGTCAGCAGCGCAGAACTGGTGTGGGCTGAACTTATCCCTAAGCCGCTGTCGCCTGGCAGATTGTGTGTAGACAATTCAGATATAGCCCCATAAATCTGCTAAGCGATATAATACCGGCAATCTATTGGAATACAAATTGGCTGTGGGTACTGAACTTTAATGAAGTGAGATGACATAGGCACCCATATAGTTAAATTTGTGATCACTAAGAGGAACCAAACGTTTTATACAAAGTACTTTGATCAGCACTCTACTAGGAATTTGCCTTCAGTTTACCTTGGGCCCCACAGAGAGTACAGAACAGGCATTAGGCTAATACGGTACATAAAAACTGAAGTTTAGCGTTAAAGATATAACATTACACTGATTTCTATATGTAACTCCAGCTATGTTTACACACCTATACCATGCTATGGCTGCAGGAGATACAACAGGGTAAGGGGTCAGAATAGAGATACGGAGTACAAGCAGCATCACAAGTCTCAACTATGGACTCTTTAGACGCTTAGATTATTCATTAGTTCAATGTGAAATGTTACCTGTGTATTTATTTTCTTGAATCATTTTTATGGCTCTGCTATGTTCATGCAGCATGTATTTCTCTGCTGGTGGTGTGATGTGTGTGCACCCTAAGTCTATTAGTTAATGTACATATTTTCATAGGGGTAAATTATTCAATAACAACTGTTTCCCTGTCATTACCTTGCCATAATCCTGATTGCCATATATGGTTTGAGGAGCTAATATAGTAGAGCCACTTAAGTTGCCTTGCTTGACCTTTAAAACGTGCACTCTGGCTATTAGCTCCCAGGTTCACCTCTCCTTAGTTATACTTCCTTATATGAAAAGGCAGTGCCTCTGCATTTAATCTCACATGTTTTTCAATCATATAGTTTAACTAGATAACCCACCATATCTGTTATTATTCCCCACAGTTAACTGCTATAGATTCCTCCTATAGATAAGGGTATGTTTTCTCCCCCACTCCATCATTAATTGCCACATCTTAAAGAACCCTCCGGTCTCACACAAAGTCTACATAGAAAGGCTGTGTCTTGATAAGAGAGTTTTTATTATGCTGTGTGTGAAAATTGTCATCTATTCTCCCTAACCATGATTATGTCTATATATTTCTATTTGTTGCTTAAAAGCGGCAATGTTTACCTTATCAATGGTCCATGAGTGGCCATTTGTGTCATCAGATTTCCCCCTCTATAATATTTAAACTTATCAGGGATCATGAGTGTCCCCTTGTGCTGATGGAGGAAATTATATTTGTTAAAATGAGGTCCTAACTTTAACATGCTCCTAAACATCAATAATATTTATTTCTACTGTTTAGATACCTAACTATTGTACTACTCAGCGATATATTACTATCTATGTTTGATGTACATGAATATATTATTGTAATTGTTATTACCTCAATAAAAACCTTTGAAAATAAATAAATAAATAAAAAAATGAAAGGTATAGAGGGATTTAGAGCATTTGTAAAAAAAATTAATTCCATGTATATTGGGGGCTAATTCATTTATTAAAGGGTATTGGTAGTGTGGCTATTAAGGTGGTGCACTGTTATATTAGTTACGAAATGCAGTGGTTGTGCAATCATGGGTACTTCCATGGGGGGATGGTTTTGTCATAAGAAAAGAGTGGGTGGTTGGCGTGGGTAAGGGGTGTTCTGAAAAGAATGATAGAACTGGGAAAGGGGGGAGGGTTTGTGGGTGGGGCATGGGTTGTTATTCATGTGTCTGTTTTACAAAGGAGGGCAGATGGTGATGGACAGTGGACCTGCAAGTACAGAGGTACCATCAGACAACAGAAGTGTGGTTCAGGAGAAGGATGGGGATTCTCTTGTGTTATAGGATTCCTTTAGTGATTTTGGGGAAGATGATCCAGGAGAAGGAACATCAGCAGGACCAGTTATGGCTGCACAGGTGGGAGACTTGGTAGTCTAGAACAGTTGTTGCAATGTTTGACTCCTCCTGGAAGAGGGGGAGTGGGGTTCGGACAAGAAAGGGGCAGGTATTTGGGTGAGAGTAGGGGGAAGGGTCTGGCAAATCAGTGAGAAGGGGAATAAGTGGGGAGCTGTGGAACCTGCTTCTTCTGTTTGTTCACAGTTTAAACCTGAGCCTAGTCAGGATGTGAGGGGAACCAGTGGGGTAGAATGCGAGGGATGTGGGAAAGGTCCAGATTTCATGTGCCAAGAAGGAATCGGCAAGCAGAGCACGTGTCTCCTGTGTGGGCGAGACTGGAGAATGTGTCAAGGACCCAGTGCAAGGAAGGGAGACAGCACATTTCACTTAGGAGGCGGTCGCCTGTTGTGAGAAATGATCCCCCGAGAGAAGTGCTAGAGTGCCTTAGGGGAGTCAAGGGAGTGGCACACAGCCCATAGCTTGGGGACCTAGTACGAAAGGTGGTATGCAATCTGTTGAGCATGTTTGTGTGATTGGGGAGGTTTCTCAGAGGTTTTTTTGTAGGGTTTAAAAGAATTGGTGGCAATGTATAAGCAAACAGTTGCTGAGGTAGAAAAGGAACCAGGACACAAAGCTAAAGCTACTGGAGCATGGTGGGAATTGGGGCAGTGAATAGTGAGGTTGTCAGTGGGCCTCAGTTATGGCTTAAACTACAAGAGTTGAGATGTCATCAGTAGTGTCCACTCCTGGAGCAGGGGATAGGGGAGCGGCCAGGTCTGCTTGGTCAGTGGGTTTGTGCGTATTTAAGGTAGCAGATGTGGCATTGCGGAGGCCCTGCTTATGCTCTATTGGCCCATTAGGCTTGCATCTGATGATGGAGCTGTAAGAGAAGATATGGAGGAGGAATTTTTGGAAATGTTTTCCTTGCTGTGGTTGGAGCAATATGTCGAACTGGGAAAGAAGGAGGAGGAAGAGAAGAAGAAGTGATATTGAAGGATTACAAATATGTTAAGTAACTGGTCGAGTGCCTTTTGTATTTTGGCAAGTGTGATTACAGAGAAGTTTCCAAATCAAGGCGGAAAGGATCTCGGCTGCATGCCACACTTACGAGGACTTGGCTTGATGCAATTACAATGAAAATTTCCGGCAGTGGATTGCTGTTTGTCTAGAAAAATGCAGTGGGATGACAGGGATATGGGGATCTGGGTCAAGATCATGACTTCACTGCGTGGGGACAGTGAAGTTAGGGGATCAGGAGCAGTGACAACAGTTGCAATCAGGAAAGGGCTGTGCTTTCAGTTCAATGAAAGCCAGTGTCAATTTGGGACCTCATGTAAACACTAGCATGAGTTTTCTTGGTGTGGGGGAGTGCACTCATTTTCAAAGCATTCAAGAGAGGTCAAGGGAAGAGAGGTGGCTGTATAAGGGGCAGACGCTGGTGAACATAAAAAAGATGGCCCCTTGGTTAAAGTGGTATGCTAAGGTAAGAGGGAGAAGTGGGGATGCAGAATTGTGGATGTCTGGTTTTAGTTCTGGTTTTTGTATCCCTTTTGTTAAATGCCAGGGATAGAGCACTTGAGGTCAGCTAGAGAGCATCCAAAGGTTGTGAGAAGTTGAGTAAGGAGGTTTCTTTGGGGCACATGACAGGTCTGTTTGGGGAGGCTCCTGAGGTTTCTAAGAAGGCTGTTGGTCAATTTCATATGATCCACCATTTGTTGTCTCCAAAGGGCTCTTTGGTTAATGAAGGGATAGATCCGGAGGTGAAGGCAGTTCACTATACATCGTTTTACAGAGTGGTCGACTTAGTTAGGGATACCGAAGTGTGAGCATTGATGGCTAAATTAGATGTGGAGTCAGCTTTTAAGTTGTTGCCTATGCATCTGACTTGTCATCATTTGCTCATTTTATGTTGATTTATGTTTGCCAATGCGATGCTCAATTTCTTGCACGTATTTTGTGGTTAAGATTTGTTCTGGTTCTAGATCGTTAGTTCACTATTTAGATGATTTCAGTAGGATTGGGAGATGGGCTTCTGGGAAATTTGGGTCTTATGTGAGGCCTATTTTGGTTATTTCGTTATGTTATGCTTTGTGTCTTTTCAGGTCCCATTGTTTGTTGGGTTATTGGACACTCCTATGTTTATTGGACTAGGAAGTCAGCTGCATTTAAGAAGAGTGGTGTTCATCTGGGTTTGCCTCCTGAATCAGTTGTGATTAGGTGGTTTGGTTTCAGAGGTTTAAAATGGGACCAGATTCTGTTGAAAGTTGTAGAGTATTCCAGGCTTTTCCACCCTCCAGGTATGTTAGTTATTCATGCTGTGGGGGACGATTTGGGGTACATGTCTCAAAATGATTTGTTGGTAAAGATTTGGGGGATTTGAAAAGGCTTCTTAAACCTTTTCCACAATGAGTTATTGTTTGGTCTGAAATTGAACCTAGGGTGTTGTGAAGAGAAGCTTGGGATAAGAAAAAATTGCACAGGTCTAGGAAGAAAGTAAACAGGATAGTAAGTGGTTTTGTGAAGAAGATAGATGGTGTGTTAATTAGTGTTGAATTTGAATGGAATGTTTTTTCATGAAAGATGGGATTCACTTGAATGAGGTGGGTCTTCATTTGCTTAACTTTAATTTGAGGGAAGGGGTTATACATGCCTTAGAATGTGTTGGTGGGGCTCAGCTATATGCTGTGCCTGTGTTGGGGTGCAAGTCTTTGGGGATTGAGGAACATCTGTTGGGGTACCTCCTGGAGGTCAGGTTTGAGGTGGTGGTCCATTAAGTCTCTTAAAGGGCAAGCACTGTGGGTATTCATTGTTATTTATTCATGTCATTTATGTTTTGTTAATATTTTGGTATATTTGATAATAAAGCAAACTGTGGCCTATATAACCCATTATTATGTGTCTGTGTTTATTTAAAGGAGGAAACGTAGTGCCTAAGTATGGGGTCAGGGCAGCCCTGGAGCAATGAATATTGAGGAGGGGCATTTGACCCTATGGGAGGCCAAGTGTATATAGGAATTAGGCATAGGTAGAAGAGTAGGGGTTGAGAGGGCTCAAAAGGGACTGGGGACCGGAAATTGGTCTATTTTCCAAAGCAGCACATGCTTGGAGAAGCTTCCCTCCCTTCACCCCTCCCTGATTTAAGGTTGCTTGTCCCAGCAGACGGGGTGCTTACCTTTTGGGGATTGATAAACATCTCTTGGGGGGTACCTCCTGGAGGTCAGGGGAGGATTGAGGTGGTGGTAGTTTAAATGACTTCTTTTAATGGGTAAGCACCATGGGTATTCATTGTTATTTATTCATGTTATTTATGTTTTTGTAATGTGTTGGCATACAGTATGTAAAGGGGGGGGGGAGATGTAGAGCCTAAGTATGGGGTCAAGTTTGAATCTGCTGGGTCTCCTGAAAAAATGACCTACAGTAGGGCCTAAATGTGAGCAGCATCTAAAAAATGCTAAACAGCTCAGCATAGGGGTAGAAATGGCTCAGCAATTAAAGGGTTATATACTAGAGAAATAGCAGGTTTAGTCTCCTTCATTATTTGGCTTGGGGTCAAGTGGAAATATTAAATTTTGGCCTGAATGTGGCCTTCAAAGAATGGGTTTGGTTGTCCCTCACATAAAGCATTTTGTAGCTGGGTGTGACTGCACCTTTAAATGCCCCGTGTGTGGCCCTATACTAACTGCTTTCTTTCACATGCCTCTGATTTTATTGAGATGACTTTATCTCAGAACTATTTTTGAAGTAAACACAACTAATTTACCCTGGCCTCTTTCAAACAGCTGCTGACAGCTGTAACTCTGCTGTACTTCTGATCTCCTGCACATAACCCAGCTAAAGGTGGAAACTCCTCGCATTCAGGGTCTGTCACCTTTAATATGGCTCAGATCTTGGCTATCAGAAGAACCTGCAATGAAATGCTCTTTTATTATCTATGGGAAAGAAAGAAGTCTTTAAAGGGATGTTAAAGTCATTTTTATATATAAAAGTATATACCAACAATCCAGCACTGCATTAAAATAGATCTGCATTTAAATAGTTGTAAAACAATTTTATATTGCAATTTTGTTAACAAATTTTGCATTATTTTTTAGTGCAGAATCATCTTGAGTATTTGTATGTTATCTCCTCTGCTATAGCCATTTAGTGAGAAAAAGGTCAGTATACTGAAAGCTGTAGGAAAAACAAGTCATTTCTGGAGTAGAAATGCCAGTCAAATAGCTACATAAGAGTAAGTGGTTTGCATTTACTTGACCATTGAGTTGAAATATAAAACCTTATATCACCAACACTCTTGTAGTGCTTACACCGATGTCCCTAGATGACAGGCAAGCAAGTGGAATAATGCAGGGTCTGAAATTGAGGAATCACTTGCATAACAAAATGCCATGAAATAGGCAAGGATAAACTAAAATATAACACCATTGTTTTACCTCACTCTATATAGCTTTTAAAAAAATAAACTTTTTATTAGGTATGTGCAAAATTCATCATTCAGATATTCGTTTCTCAATCTAAATGCAAATATGGCCACGGGTAGCAGTGTTCAAGTATTTTGTGGCGCTGGATATATTAGTGTTAACAAAAGAACACCCAAATAAGGAAAAAATCACATACCTACTTTGTATCCCTTTAAAGGGACACTCAAGTCAAAATAAAGCTTTATGATTCAGAAAGAATGTCAGTTTTAAGACACTTTCGCTAGGCTATGTGCCTCAGCTGTGGGTTGCCGCTTGTACTCCCCCGAACTCCTGGTTATTATAGCTGTAGGCCGCCGCCCATGCATGTCATAGAAGGGATCACATGATAACCAGGTATCCACTACCATTTTTTTTGTAAAATCAAATATAGCATTTTAAAACGGGATATGCCTGGCCCACTGGGTAGTACTTCCCCCCTGAGCCAAAAGCTGCCAGTCCTCCCTTAGTTCATGTGGCATTTCTTACACATGTTTTATAATGAAAACTACTTTAATATACATGCTAGCACTAGGAGAAATGTAAATGTGTACCAATAATAATAAAAAATGTTTAATGTTTTCTGGGCAGGCCTGTATGACACTTAACAGCATTATACTTAGCTTCTGCAAATGCAGCAGTGAATGAGTTAACCTACAGAGGTGTACACTTCTTTCCAGTTTGAGGAGCGCTCAGTGGTCCATGTGAAGTTGCCTGTGGTTGAAGTCACTTTGAATTTGTTCCAGTTACATGACTGTGAGCGCATAGAAAGGTCATTCATCTGGAGGGGGGGGAGAGAAAGCCCAAGCTGCTTGTTCTTTCAAGTTCAGAAAAAAATGGACCCCTTGATCACTGCAAGACATTAACTTTATATCATTTCTTCATTTATTGTTTCAACAGTGTGAGAGATTTTGGTTGGGAGAGGGACATTTAAAGGAACAGCAAGGTAAAAACTAAACTTTCATAATTCAAACAGAGCATGTAGTTTCAGAACATTTCCAATTTACTTTCATTATCAAATGGTGCACAGTCTTTTTATATGCACACTTTCTGAGGCACCAGCTACTACTGAGCATGTGTAAGAGTTCACAGTGTATTTGTATATCAGTCTGTGATTAGCTGCTGGATGTCACATGATATAGGTGTTGGCAAATTGAAGTAAATATTTCAATTTGTCAGAAAAAAAAAGTATTGCACATTTCAAAGTCAAAGTTTAATCAGGTACTATTGTGTTGTCTTTTTGTTATGCACTTATTGATTATGCAATTCTACTGTATTTAATAGCTCTTTGATATGCAGTGTATGCAAAGACTAGCTTAATTAAAGGGGGGAAAAAGGCAACATTCCAATTTATTTCTAATATAAATTGTCTCCTTTCTCTTTTTATCTTTAGCTCCTTTCCATGAAAGTATACCAAGGTAGACACAGGAGTGTGCACATAGTTTAAGCACTACACTATGTTCTCAAAAATGTTTGTCACAATTTTATACATAAAGTGCTTAAGATGTGCACACTCCTGAACCTATCTTAGTATGCTCTTAATAAAAAGGTGCTAGGTCACCACAAAGGATACCAAGAGTTATGCGTTATTACAGAAATACATCAGATTTATTTTTTTAAATTGTACATTATTCTATCTAAATTATGGGAGTTAAAATTTAATGTCCATGTCCCTTTAAGGACAAGTGAAGGCTCTATATTTCCCGTAAGAAATAGCAGGTTGTTGCCTATGATGCCTTAAGTTTAAAAATTAAAACGTGTAATGTTTTACAATGGGCACCACCATGTTGTAACCTAGGTTTACTTCTCTGCTAAGGCCAATTAGTTACACCTATAAACAGGTCTGCCCATTGGCCAGGGCTAGAGGGGCACCTGCCCTGGGCCCTGCGCTTTGGGGGCCCCCTCTATTAAAGTGAAGGTCCATTTTGATGAATTAGTGCCCGGTTTTTAAAAAAAACCTATTAAAAACAAGGGCACTTTAATTCATCAAAATTGACATTTCACTGTTTTCTTCAAAAACCTACCTTTTAATCCTGGCAGCCGCTCCAGCACTTCCTCCGCCCGTCACAAGCAGTCTTTTCGGGTTAAAAATGACGAATCCGGCTTCCTCCAATTACAGCGTAGCATCAGCCCCCCGGGAGGAAGCTGTGATTGGAGGAAGCCTGATTCGTCATTTGGAATATATGAATGTGACCTAATGCACCCCATGTCCGTCTTCCCAAGCACCACTTTAAAACAACTCTCACCAAACAATAATAAATACATTTGCATTCTGATCAATGCAGTAGAATTGCAAACATTAGCCAATCACAGACTAGTATACGTATACCCTGTGAGCTTATGCACATGCTCAGTAGGAGCTGTACGTATTCCTGTACAGCTAACATGATCTATAGAGACTTCAAGAACCCAGAAATGACAACTGGAACATCAAAAAATGGTGTTTAGCAAACCCTTTATTACAATATTTCTATTTATTTCTTACTTGCATCTTAGGGATTGTAAATTACAGTATTCTCATCTTTAGGAATGAGATTTCTCCTAGCAATTGCATTGTCATGATTGGGAGTTAAGTATTTGCCATTCAGTCTTGTTCCTTTAAAAGTGTGATCTTCTTACAGTTATAGATATGTGGTAAAGACATACCCCATCCTGCACTGTGAGAGTGACGTTTGGAAATTGCGGTCTGTACAATTAGGTTTGGAAATTGTGTTCTTTACAGTGAGTTCTTTAAAATGCAGTCCGTACAGTGAGTTCTGCAACTTTGGACTATCTTTAAAAACTCATCACTTATCGGTTTCATGATTTACAGTTTGAGAAATTTGAAAATCCTATTTAACAAGATGAGAATAGTTGCATCCACTTTCCTGCAGTGTTCTTTTTAAATGAAAACCTCACCAAAATGAGAAAAGTTTTTTTTTTCAAACAATATGGAAAATATCCTGAAGGGAATGGATTAGCCGAGTGCAGAGTCAAAATCATTAAAAGACTATATACAAAGGCTAGTCACTCAGGTGAGGAACCACAGGTAGCTTAATTATCGAGCAACACCTTTGGAAGGGGCAAATCTCCTGCAGAATTATTCTTCGGGCATCAGATAAAGACAAAGCTATCACAATTGCATTTGACACAGTAGCATTATGGCAGAAACTTGCATACTTCCTACATAGAAAAGAAGGAAGGAATAAGGGAACGTCAGAAAAACATAATTTATGTAAGAACTTACCTGATAAATTAATTTCTTTCATATTGGCAAGAGTCCATGAGCTAGTGACGTATGGGATATACATTCCTACCAGGAGGGGCAAAGTTTCCCAAACCTCAAAATGCCTATAAATACACCCCCACCACACCCATAATTCAGTTTAACGAATAGCCAAGAAGTGGGGTGATAAGAAAGGAGCGAAAGCATCAACAAGGAATTGGAATAATTGTGCTTTATACAAAAAAATCATAATCACCATAAAAAGGGTGGGTCTCATGGACTCTTGCCAATATGAAAGAAATTAATTTATCAGGTAAATTCTTAAATAAATTATGTTTTCTTTCATGTAATTGGCAAGAGTCCATGAGCTAGTGATGTATGGGATAGCAAATACCCAAGATGTGGCACTCCACGCAAGAGTCACTAGAGAGGGAGGGATAAAAATAAAGACAGTCAATTCCGCTGAAAAATTAATCCACAACCCAAATCAAAAGTTTTAATCTTATAATGAAAGAAACTGAAATTATAAGCAGAATAATCAAACTGAAACAGCTGCCTGAAGTACTTTTCTACCAAAAACTGCTTCTGAAGAAGAAAAAACATCAAAATGGTAGAATTTAGTAAAAGTGTGCAAAGAAGACCAAGTTGCTGCTTTGCAAATCTGATCAACAGAAGCTTCATTCTTAAAAGCCCAGGAAGTGGAAACTGACCTAGTAGAATGAGCCGTAACCCTCTGAGGCGGGGATTTACCCGACTCCAAATAAGCATGATGAATCAAAAGCTTTAACCAAGATGCCAAAGAAATCTTTAGTAGCTTCAACATAATATTTCAAAGCTCTTACCACATCCAAAGAATGTAAAGATCTCTCCAGAGAATTCTTAGGATTAGGACACAATGAAGGGACAACAATTTCTCTACTAATGTTGTTGGAATTCACAACCTTAGGTAAAAATGTAAATGAAGTCCGCAAGACTCAGAAAAGGAGACTCACAAGAAAGAGCAGATAATTCAGAAACTCTTCTAGCAGAAGAGATAGCCAAAAGGAACAATACTTTCCAAGAAAGTAATTTAATGTCCAGAGAATGCATAGGCTCAAACGGAAGAGCCTGTAAAGCTTTCAAAACCAAATTAAGACTCCAAGGAAGAGAGATTGATTTAATGACAGGCTCAATACGAACCAAAGCCTGTACAAAACAATAAATATCAGGAAGATTAGCAATTTTTCTGTGAAACAGAACAGAAAGATCAGAGATTTGTCCTTTCAAGGAACTTGCAGACAAACCCTTATCTAAACCATCCTGAAGAAACTGTAAAATTCTAGGAATTCTAAAAGAATGCCAAGAGAACTTATGAGAAGAACACCATGAAATGTAAGTCTTCCAAACTCGATAATAAACCTTTCTAGACACAGATTTACGAGCCTGCAACATAGTATTAATCACTGAGTCAGAGAAACCTCTATGACTAAGCACTAAGCGTTCAATCTCCATACCTTCAAATTTAATGATTTGAGATCCTGATGGAAAAATGGGCCTTGAGATAGAAGTTCTGGCCTTAATGGAAGTGGCCAAGTTTGGCAACTGGACATCCGAACAAGATCCGCATACCAAAACCTGTGTGGCCATGCTGGAGCCACCAGCAGCACAAACAAACGTTCCATTATGATTTTGGAAATCACTCTTGGAAGAAGAACTAGAGGCGGAAAGATATAAGCAGGTTGATAACTCCAAGGAAGTGTCAACGCATCCACTGCTTCCACCTGAGGATCCCTGGACCTGGACAGATACCTGGGAAGTTTCCAGTTTAGATGAGAAGCCATCAGATCTATTTCTGGAAGCCCCCACATCTGAACAATCTGAAAAAACACATCTGGGTGAAGAGACCACTCTCCCAGATGTAAAGTCTGGCGACTGAGATAATCCGCTTCCCTATTGTCTATACCTGGGATATGGACCGCAGAAATTAGACAGGAGCTGGATTCCGCCCAAGCAAGTATCCGAGATACTTCTTTCCTAGCTTGAGGACTGTGAGTCCCACCTTGATGATTGACATATGCCACGGTTGTGACATTGTCTGTCTGAAAACAAATAAACGGTTCTCTCTTCAGAAGAGGCCAAACCTGAAGAGCTCTGAGAATCGCACGGAGTTCCAAAATATTGATTGGTAATCTCGCCTCTTGAGATTTCCAAACCCCCTGCACTGTCAGAGATCCCCAGACAGCTCCCCAACCTGAAAGACTCGCATCTGTTGTGATTACAGTCCAGGTTGGACGAACAAAAGAGGCCCCTTGAACTAAACGATGGTGATCTAACCACCAAGTCAGAGATAGTCGAACATTGGGATTTAAGGATATTAATTGTGATATCCTTGTATAATCCCTGCACCATTGATTCAGCATACAAAGCTGAAGAGGCCTCATGTGAAAACGAGCAAAGGGGATCGCATCCGATGTTGCAGTCATGAGACCTAAAACCTCCATGCACATAGCTACTGAAGGGAATGATTGAAACTGAAGGTTCCGAGAAGCTGTAACCAATTTCAGACGTCTATTGTCTGTTAGAGACAAAGTCATGGATACTGAATCTATTTGGAAACCTAAAAAGGTTACCCTTGTCTGAGGAGTCAAATAACTTTTTGGCAAATTGATCCTCCAACCATGTTTTTGAAGAAACAACACTAGTTGATTTGTGTGAGATTCTGCAGAACGTAAAGACTTAGCAAGTACCAAGATATCGTCCAAATAAGGAAACACCGCAATACCCCGCTCTCTGATTACAGAGAGTAGGGCACCGATAACCTTTGAAAAGATTCTTGGAGCTGTCGCTAGGCCAAAAGGAAGAGCAACAAATTGGTAATGCTTGTCTAGAAAAGAGAATCTCAGGAACTGATGGTGATCTGGATGAATCGGAATATGGAGATATGCATCCTGTGAGTCTATTGTGGACATATAATGTCCTTGCTGAACAAAAGGGAGAATAGTCCTTATAGTCACCATTTTGAATGTTGGTATTCTCATGTAACGGTTCAAAATGTTTAGATCCAGAACTGGTCTGAAAGAATTCTCCTTCTTTGCGACAATGAACAGATTTGAATAAAACCCCAGACTCCGTTCTTGAACAGGAACTGGCACAATTACCCCAGATACCTCCAGGTCTGAAACACACTTCCGGAAAGCCTGAGCCTTTTCTGGGTTCACTGGAATACGTGAGAGAAAGAAACTTCTCACAGGCAGTCTTACTTTGAAACCTATTCTGTACCCTTGAGAAACAATGTTCTGAATCCAATGATTTTGGATTGAATTGATCCAAACATTCTTGAAGAATTTTAATCTGCCCCCTACCATCTGAGCTGGAATGAGGGCCGCACCTTCATGCGGACTTGGGGGCTGATTTAGATCTTTTAAATGGCTTGGATTTATTCCAGAATGAAGAAGGCTTCCAATTGGAAACCGTTCCCTTAGGGGAAGGATCAGGTTTCTGTTCCTTATTTTGTCGAAAGGAACGAAAATGGTTAGCAGCCTTAAATTTACCCTTAGATTTTTTATCCTGAGGCAAAAAGCTCCCTTCCCCCCAGTGATAGTTGAAATAATAGAATCCAACTGAGAACCAAATAATTTATTACCTTGGAAAGAAAGTGATAGCAACGTTGATTTAGAAGTCATATCAGCATTCCAAGATTTAAGCCATAAAGCTCTTCTAGCTAATAAAGCTAAAGACATATATCTGACATCAATTCTGATGATATCAAATATGGTATCACAAATGAAATTATTAGCATGTTGAATTAACTTAACAATGCTACATTATGATCTGATACTTGTTGCGCTAGGGTTTCCAACCAAAAAGTTGAAGCAGCTGCAACATCAGCCAAAGAAATAGCAGGCCTAAGAAGATGACCTTAACATAAATAAGCCTTCCTTAGATAAGATTCAAGTTTCCTATCTAAAGGATCTTTAAAAGAAGTACTATCTGCCGTAGGAATAGTAGTACGTTTAGCAAGAGTAGAGATGGCCCCATTAACTTTGGGGATCTTTTCCCAAAACTCCAATCTATCAGATGGCAAAGGGTACAGCTTTTTAAACCTTGAAGGAATAAAAGAGGTACCCAGTCTATTCCTTTCCCTAGAAATTACATCTGAAATAGCATCAGGAACTGGAAAAACCTCTGGAATAACTACATGAGGTTTAAAAACTGAATTTAAACGTTTACTAGTTTTAATATCAAGAGGACTAGTCTCCTCAATATCTAATGCAATCAACACCTCTTTCAATAAGGAACGAATATACTCCATTTTAAATAAATATGAAGATTTGTCAGTGTCAATATCTGAGACAGAATCTTCTGAACTAGATAGATCCTCATCAGAGATAGATAAATCAGAATGTTGTCAGTCATTTAAAAATTCATCAATTTTATGAGAAGTTTTAAAAGACCTTTTACGTTTATTAGAAGGTGGTACGACAGACAAAGCCTTCTGAATAGAATTAGAAACAAATTCTCTCACATTAACAGGAATATCCTGAGCATTAGATGTTGAAGGAATAACAACAGGTAATGGATAACTACTAATGGAAATATTTTCTACATGTAAAAGTTTATCATGACAACTATCACAAACTACAGCCGGAGGTACAGTTACCACAAGTTTACAACAAATGCACTTAGCTTTGGTAGAACCGACATCAGGCAGCAGGATTCCAATAGTGGATTCTGAAACAGGATCAGATTGAGACATCTTGCAATATGTAAGAGAAAAAATAACATATAAAGCAAAATTATCAATTTCCTTATATGACAGTTTCAGGAATGGGAGAAAATGCAAACAGAATAAGCCTCTGGAAACCAGAAGCAAAAATACATAAAGACTTAAATAATGTCAAAAGTCTGGCGCCAAGTATGACGCCCACAACTGACAAAATATTTTTGGCGCCAAAAACGTCTGCAACAAACACGAGCGTCATAGATGACGCAACTAAGTGAAAATTCTCGGCGCCAACTAAGACGCCGGAAATGATGAAAAAACGTCAACAAACGTAATTCTCGCGCCAAAAAAGTCTCGCGCCAAGAATGACGCAATAAATTATAGCATTTTGCGCACCCGCGAGCCTAACAGCCCGCAATTCAGAAGAAAAGTCAATTTAAAAATTTCAGGTAAAAATTTTTTTTTTTTTAATATGTGCATTTCCCAAAATGAAACTGACAGTCTGCAAAAAGGAAATATACTGATAAACCTGAATCATGGCAAATATAAGTACAAACATTATATTTAGAACTTTACATTTAAAGTGCCAAACCATAGCTGAGAGTGTCTTAATAAAGGAAAACATACTTACCAAAAGACACTCATCTACATAAAGTAGATAGCCAAACCAGTACTGAAACGAGAATCAGCAGAGGTAATGGTATATAAGAGTATATCGTCGATCTGAAAAGGGAGGTAGGAGATGAATCTCTATGACCGATAACAGAGAACCTATGAAATAGATCCCCGTTAGGATGACCATTGCATTCAATAGCTAATACTCCCTTCACATCCCTCTGTCATTCACTGCACTCTGAGAGGAACTGGGCTTCAGCATGCTGAGAAGCGCATATCAACGTAGAAATCTAGCACAAACTTACTTCACCACCTCCATAGGAGGCAAAGTTTGTAAAACTGAATTGTGGGTGTGGTGGGGGGTGTATTTATAGGCATTTTGAGGTTTGGGAAACTTTGCCCCTCCTGGTAGGAATGTATATCCCATACGTCACTAGCTTATGGACTCTTGCCAATTACATGAAAGAAAAGAACTATGTCAAAAGTGCAAAGAATGTAAAAATGCTGCTCATTGGGGACACCGTAAAGATCTAGACAGGTCAACGCTGGATGAATAAAGCTGTGGCGTTGCTTAAAGTCGCAGACAGGTTCTTTGAAGTAAAGACAAAGCAGGGAGTGGTGTTGAGACGTAATCAGAAACATTTATTAAAGATACCAAATCATTCTTTAAACCGAACACAGTCATTGGACATGGATTGGTTAAGCAATGCTGAGGATTCAGAAAAGGCTTGTCCAGAAGTGCAACAAAATGTAATTGATCGGGATACATTTCTGTTAAATGAACCTGATGAAGAGTCATCTTTTAAGGATACTGACAGTACAGAGGACATTCCTGCCCCAGTACAGTATCCAGGAGAAACACTACAACAGCCCTCACAAGGGGGCCAACATACTTCAAGTGGCAGAGCTGTCAGAAGGCCACAAAGACTGAAGAATGTTAACTGCATTTGACACTAACTCATTGCTACTGCATTTTGTGTTATACTTAGTTTAGTTGTTCCCGGTGGATTGTCATGTCAGAAAATGTAGACATTATGTTTTTGTGAAAACTTGTTCTATATAGTTAAAGTGAAAGTAAATCCTAGCGTTTTACAAACGCTAGGATTTACTATTGAAACAAATAAAGGGCACTTTCATTCATGAAGTATAAGATACTACATGTAGAAAGCTCCTTTATTTGATTCAATCGATCGCCGCTCTTAGCTCCTACAGCAGAGCTCTTAGCCAATAGCCGTGTGGTAAATCCGGCTCCCATGGGTGCCAAGCTGTATTTACCACACGGTTATTGGCTAAGAGATGAAAACGTCACTTATTAGCCAAATTTTTTTTAGCCGTGGGCTGCTGAAGCAGCGAAAAATGGTGACCGATTGAATCAAATAAAGGCGCTTTCTACATGAAGTATCTTATACTTCATGAATGAAAGTGCCCTTTATTTGTTTCAATAGTAAATCCTAGCGTTTGTAAAATGCTAGGATTTACTTTTACTTTAATTATAAATGTTTGTCTTTGTGTTGTTGTTTTTTTGTTTAGAAAAGGAGAGATGTGCTGAGCTGAGCCTGTAATGCAGATGCACAAGGGGCAGATAACAGGAAGGAAGCTGATGCCCCAGGAAGTGATTAGCTCTGGAGCAGTCAGGATTGGAAGAGCTCAGCAGACAGAAAGCAGCTCAGGTGTCAGGGCTCAGATATATTAAATAAGTTTATTTAAAAGAACCTTGTGAATCATTTCAGTACATCATACAGCTAAACAACACAATGCCTGCTATTGTATTAGCTAGTTATTACCTATTTGTGTGCACTGATAGCACCTGCTATTGTACTAACTAGTTATTACCCATATGTGTGTACACTACTGATGGCTATACCTGCTATTAAACTAGCTAGTTATTACCCATGTGTGTATACTGATGGCTATACCTGCTATTGTACTAGCAAGTTATTACCCATGTGTGTATACTGATGGCTATACCTGCTATTGTACTAGCTAGTTATTACCCATGTGTGTGTACTGATGGCTATACCTGCTATTGTACTAGCTAGTTATTACCCATGTGTGTATACTGATGGCTATACCTGCTATTAAACTAGCTAGTTATTACCCATGTGTGTATACTGATGGCTATACCTGCTATTGTACTAGCTAGTTATTACCCATGTGTGTATACTGATGGCTATACCTGCTATTGTACTAACTAGTTATTACCCATGTGTGTGTACTGATGGCTATACCTGCTATTGTACTAGCTAGTTATTACCCATGTGTGTGTACTGATGGCTATACCTGCTATTGTACTAGCTAGTTATTACCCATGTGTGTGTACTGATGGCTATACCTGCTATTGTACTAGCTAGTTATTACCCATGTGTGTGTACTGATGGCTATACCTGCTATTGTACTAGCTAGTTATTACCCATGTGTGTGTACTGATGGCTATACCTGCTATTGTACTAGCTAGTTATTACCCATGTGTGTATACTGATGGCTATACCTGCTATTGTACTAGCTAGGTATTACCCATGTGTGTGTACTGATGGCTATACCTGCTATTGTACTAGCTAGGTATTATCCATGTGTGTGTACTGATGGCTATACCTGCTATTGTACTAACTAGTTATTACCCATGTGTGTGTACTGATGGCTATACCTGCTATTGTACTAGCTAGGTATTACCCATGTGTGTGTACTGATGGCTATACCTGCTATTAAACTAACTAGTTATTACCCATGTGTGTGTGTACTGATGGCTATACCTGCTATTGTACTAGCTAGGTATTACCCATTTGTGTGTACTGATGGCTATACCTGCTTTTGTACTAGCTAGTTATTACCCATGTGTGTGTACTGATGGCTATACCTGCTATTGTACTAACTAGTTATTACCCATGTGTGTGTACTGATGGCTATACCTGCTATTGTACTAGCTAGGTATTACCCATTTGTGTGTACTGATGGCTATACCTGCTTTTGTACTAGCTAGTTATTACCCATGTGTGTGCACTGATGGCTATACCTGCTATTAAACTAACTAGTTATTACCCATGTGTGTGTACTGATGGCTATACCTGCTATTGTACTAGCTAGGTATTACCCATGTGTGTGTACTGATGGCTATACCTGCTATTGTACTAACTAGTTATTACCCATGTGTGTGTACTGATGGTTATACCTGCTATTGTACTAGCTAGGTATTACCCATGTGTGTGTACTGATGGCTATACCTGCTATTGTACTAACTAGTTATTACCCATGTGTGTGTACTGATGGCTATACCTGCTATTGTACTAGCTAGGTATTACCCATGTGTGTGTACTGATGGCTATACCTGCTATTGTACCTGCTGTTTTGTTTTTTTTTAATTTTATTTATAACCAATAAAGGGTATAACAAAGCAAGTTATATCATCAGCCCACCTCGCAGGGTGAGTGGAAGGGTAGAGATGACAATACATTGAATCAAGATATCCTACGTTGGCATATTTGTAAAAGTATAGAACACAGTTAAAATTGGGAAATTTTCAATGGATTCAAGAGTGTTCTGAGACATACATGTTTCTACCACAATATTGTGGATTTTTTTATTAACTTTACCTAAAATACAAACACAAAAACAAAAACAAACAAACATATAGTAATCAATCCTATCCATAAACTAGATATGTATAGCTGCGAGCTGTAGGGTGTATATTGTACTACTATACATTGGTGTATGAGCATTTATGCTAAGCTAGTAAGAATCAGAATGGCACTTAATAGGGATGTACCCCGCTCAGCTGATTAGCGTTTCATACAGACCACCGCAATGTCAGCGTAATAGCAATAGCAAGCAGCGTGACTCTAATAATGACAAACACCATTGATGTAACAGTAAACCCTGTCTAAAAATTGATCCTATCAGTTTAGGTCCTTGGACATCCTAAAATAAGTGTACGGTATCTATCCCCAGGTGGGGGAAGGTCTGTGTATAATTTATGGTTATCCCTTCTAATAGTTGTGACCCTGGGAATGTCCTCTTTTGATACATTTTTGCAGCAAACAGTACAGTACAAGTAGGTTATTCTAGCGACTTATGAATATAGGAGCATAAACCTTTGCTGTCCACCCATGCATTAGTTATTAAGAATTGAATTTTAGGGAGGGAGTTTGGGGGTTCCCGTATGGAGTAGACCAAGTACTGAGAATTAGTGGGGTTAAGGTTTAATATAAAATTTGCTGTCATTTTAGAAAGAAAATAAAAACAAAGTAAAACAACAGAAGAGGCCAACTGGGCCAAAACAGTAACGGAAAAAAAACCTAACAAAAACAAAACAAAACATAAAACAAACAAACAAATTAACAGAACATAGTAAGTATCAAGATCCCCTCTGATTGGAATAGTAATTTTACATAGAAGTAGAAACGAGATACCTTGAGTTTAAGAAGTTGCTATATATCCAGTGATAGGCTAGTCTGGTAACAACTCCCGGATGCTATCGGCATGGTTAGCAAGGTATCGTAGGACATGTTAGTAGATGGTCAGGCATTTCCAATTTATTGGCTGATATACTTCCTGAAAATGCTCACAATCTGACAGATACCAGAAAGAAGAACCTCTAATACTGGTTTCCCGATTGGCCCTCCTCAGTCACATGGGAGAAACGGAACACGTGACCGGGTAGAAGGAAATCACCGGAAGTAATTCAGGGCGCCGTAAGACAGCAGACCTTAGCAGACTCGAAACAGGGAGATTACACAGCAAAGAAGAAATAGAAACAACCCTTCCATAACCCGAAAAATAGGAGGTAAAGCCATCGGAGGTCCGGTAAGAGGGTACCATATATTCACATAAAGAGAAAGTTAAAACTAATTGTGTGTAATATCAAGGAACTATAACAATATATCAACGGAGTATTGTATTAAACAGCTAATGATAAATCGAACAATACAATAGCAATACAATTGTATAAGAAATTAACACATTAATGGGACAATAGTGTTTTCAAACAGCAACAAAACTCTTTTTATTCACATTAACTTTTCAATACAACGGACCATTTTTTCTAACGCCTTACTAATAAAGGCAGAGTTAAAACTTAATTTTATTTTATTATATGGATTTTATATTATATGTTGGATGTTATCATATGTAATTTAACATTATTTTAATACGAATTATACTCAGTAAAGTGCTAAATTTAATGCAACAGTATTATAACATTCTTTATATATGTAAACAACTCATCAACACATATAGGGAAGAGTATATTGAGATATTCCTTGTTTTGGTACATATTTTACATTTTATATTTTTATATTTTAACAACAAAGGCTATTCTATAACTAGCAGTTAGCGCATTATATAAGAAGATATATTACAAGTGCCACCGTATATATTTTATATATTTATATATTTTTATTCTTTGGGAAATAATTGATTATACTGCTAATAATATTAGCACACATTTGGAAAACTAACCACATATGATAAGAATAAGAATAACAATACCACATTAGCTTTTAGCGCTTCTCAATCATTGCACCTACGTTCTAAACATATCACAGTTATTGGGAGGATTAACTGTATCTATTTGAGGAGCTTTGTGGATATCCTGAATCTACCTAAGATACTCTCAACAATATATTTTTTATACATATTTCTAATTTATTGTTTCAGTCACTGGGGCCCATTTATCAAGCTTCGTAAGGAGCTTGTGGGCCTCTGCTCCATAACCCTGTCCGCCTGCTCTGATGAGGCGGACAGGAATCGCCGGAAATCAACCCGATCGAGTACGATCGGGTTGATTGACACCTCCCTGCTGGCGGCCGATTGGCTGCGAGTCAGCAGGGGGCGGCGTTGCACCAGCAGCTCTTGTGAGCTGCTGGTGCAATGTTAAATGCGGAGAGCGTATTGCTCTCCGCATTCAGCAAGGTCTTGCGGACCTGATTCGCACTGTCGGATAAGGTCCGCAAGACCTTTAATAAATAGGCCTCAGTGTATTCTCTGCTGGGTTTTGTAAGTTATGTCAGTTTAAGCTTGATGCATGTTTCTCAGACATATCATGAACTGCATATATAAGTGATGTAAGCCTGTTATCGTATGGCTATAGCAAGTGTTTAACACATGGGGGAAGATAGAGAATGTGGGCATCAAGTGTAGTGTGTTGGTATGTTGTGCCTTATAATGGGCAAAGATTCTTTTCGTATTATGTTTTGACTAGCTATGATTTAAGTAAAATAATACCCAAGCCATGAGCCAGCGGACTACGGCAGAACAAACGTTTGGATTATCTAACGTTGTAAAATAACCTCAAACCGAGATAGGAATAACATTTCTTAGTTGATTGTAAAATCCACCACAACCCTATGTCTAACTAGATGTTTCAAAGGGACACTTGGCTACACATTAGCATGCTGTATACTTATGTAGGGAGAATTGCATGTAACTTGTTATACTGCACAAACACTATATGCAATGATCATTAGTGACCTGCAGACAATGATAACTCTAAGGTGCCGTTTCAGAGGGGTAGTTCTCAGTGCGAATATTAAGGTACATAGTAAGGACTATTATAACATATGATTAAACCACAATATTCCCGCTACAACAATATGGGAAGGTGAACAAAATACTGAACTGTATCTTTTACACAATCCAAAGTCCCATAAGTAACGATTTCAAGATAAAGTTTTCCCTAACATGGGACCCAAATTTTGCAGAGTTTAGAGTCTACCTATGCAGTATGGGCAGTCTTGCGGGGTCCACAAGCCATACTTCAACCGACACCATTTTTTGGAAGACTGAGCCAGGAGCTAAACATGCTAACTGCGTACCGGTCATGTCGGTCCCCATACTTAGTGTTGAGCTGGTATTGTGAGCCGAGGAGTTCCCTTGTCGTCACTGTTGAGTTAGAGGTATTGTAGGCTAGATTCTCCTGAGTGCTTGTTCCGTAATCTGAGCCCGGACCTATGGTAGACGTTGGAGAGGATCTTAAGGGCAGCAGTAGGTCTTTCTTTAGATCCATAAATGAACCTGTGTCAGGAGCTGGCAGGTGCGGGCAGAGGGGAGTCGCTTCAACCACTGATATCACTGCAGCATCTCTCATCTGTGGAGGAGCTGGATCTTCAAAGCTGCTATTGGTCTCCCACAAGTTGTGTGTGGTATTATTTATTGTATATTGTAGGGCAGAACCATTTTGACTAATAGAGGATTTCTGTAGTCCGAGAGGTTGTTCCTTTAATTGTATCATTGTGCATAGATCCGGAAAGGAAGAAAGGAGTCGATCTAGTCTAGGCAAGAATATGGCCCATAGTTCAGATAGAATGTAGGTGTCGGCACTCAGTCCATTAGTGCTGGATATAGAACAGGATTCTTTGGTCTTGAATAGTTCCATTACTGAGTGACCAGGAATAGGAAAAAAGTGGAGCTATATACAATGTGGCGGCAGAAATTGCCCCACGACGCCAAACAGCCTTTTCAGTTTACACTACAGTCACTTCTCAGGGGCAAGGGCACGATGTAGGGCCCTTCACGCAGCAAGTTTCAGCTGCAGCAAGTACTCGCTTATGTTAGGGTGCATACTCAGCAAGAAAAATAGCGTGGGTTAGCAGATGGCAGCTAATAATTGCTTAGTTTCCAGAGTTGTTATGCAGAGCTCCTTCTCCTTGCTGCCATTCGGTTGCTCCGCCCGCCGGAAGTCATCTGTACCTGCTGGTTATTACCCATTTGTGTGTACTAATGTCTATACCTGCTATTGTACTAACTAGTTATTACCCATGTGTGTGTACTGATGGCTATACCTGCTATTGTACTAACTAGTTATTACCCATTTGTGTGTACTAAAGTCTATACCTGCTATTGTATTAGCTAGTTATTACCCATGTGTGTGCACTGATGTCTATAGCTGCTATTGAACCTGCTCGTTATTACCCATGTGTGTGTATTGATATCTATACCTGCTATTGTACTAGCTAGTTATTACCCATGTGTGTGCACTGATGGCTATACCTGCTATTGTACTAGCTAGTTATTACCCATGTGTGTGTACTGATGGCTATACCTGCTATTGTACCTGCTGGTTATTACCCATGTGTGTGCACTGATGGCTATACCTGCTATTGTACTAGCTAGTTATTACCCATGTGTGTGTACTGATGGATATACTGTACCTGCTATTGTACCTGCTAGTTATTACCCATTTGTGTGCACTGATGCTATACCTGCTATTGTACCTGCTAGTTATTACCCATGAGTGTGTACTGATGGCTATACCTGCTATTGTACTAACTAGTTATTACCCATTTTTGTGCACGGATGGTTATACCTGTTATTTTACCTGCTAGTTATTACCCATGAGTGTGTACTGATGGCTATACCAGCTATTGTACCTGCTAGTTATTACCCATGAGTGTGTACTGATGGTTATACCTGCTATTGTACTAACTAGTTATTACCCATTTTTGTGCACGGATGGTTATACCTGTTATTTTACTTGCTATTTATTACCTATGTGTGTACTGATGGCTATACCTGCTATTGTACCTGCTAGTTATTACCCATGTGTGGGTACTGATGGCTATGCACTAGCTAGTTATTACCCATTTGTGTGCACGGATGGCTATACCTGCTATTGTACCTGCCAGTTATTACCCATCGGCTAGATTTAGAGTTTTGTCGGTAACGACCCGCGTATCTAATGCTGGCTTTTTCCCCCCCGCACCTTTTAAATACCGCTGGTATTTAGAGTTCACAGAAGGGCTGCTTTAGGCTCCAAAAAGGGAGCTTAGAGCATATTTACCGCCACTGCAACTCTCAATACCAGCGGTGCTTACGGACGCGGCCAGCTTCAAAAACGTGCTCGTGCACGATTCCCCCATAGAAAACAATGGGGCATTTTGAGCTGAAAAAAAACCTAACACCTGCAAAAAAGCAGCGTTCAGCTCCTAACGCAGCCCCATTGTTTCCTATGGGGAAACACTTCCTAAGTCTGCACCTAACACTCTAACATGAACCCCGAGTCTAAGCACCCCTAACCTTACACTTATTAACCCCTAATCTGCCGCCTCCGCTATCGCTGACCCCTGCATATTATTTTTAACCCCTAATCTGCCGCTCCGTACACCGCCGCAACCTACGTTATCCCTATGAACCCCTAATCTGCTGCCCCTAACACCGCCGACGCCTATATTATATTTATTAACCCCTAATCTGCCGCCCCCAACGTCACCTCCACCTACCTACAATTATTAACCCCTAATCTGCCGACCGGACCTCGCCGCTACTCTAATAAATGTATTAACCCCTCAATAACCCTATAATAAATAGTATTAACCCCTAATCTGCCCTCCCTAACATCGCCAACACCTAACTTCAAGTATTAACCCCTAATATGCCGACCGGACTACTCTAATAAATTTATTAACCCCTAAAGCTAAGTCTAACCCTAACACTAACACCCCCCTAAGTTAAATATAATTTAAATCTAACGAAATAAATTAACTCTTATTAAATAAATTATTCCTATTTAAAGCTAAATACTTACCTGTAAAATAAACCCTAATATAGCTACAATATAAATTATAATTATATTGTAGCTATTTTAGGATTAATATTTATTTTACAGGCAACTTTGTATTTATTTTAACCAGGTACAATAGCTATTAAATAGTTATTTACTATTTAATAGCTACCTAGTTAAAATAAGTACAAAATTACCTGTAAAATAAATCCTAACCTAAGTTACAATTAAACCTAACACTACACTATCAATAAATTAATTAAATAAAATACCTACAATTATCTACAATTAAACCTAACACTACACTATCAATAAATTAATTAAATACAATACCTACAAATAAATACAATTAAATAAACTAACTAAAGTACAATAATAAAAAAGAACTAAGTTACAAAAAATAAAAAAATATTTACAAACATTAGAAAAATATTACAACAATTTTAAGCTAATTACACCTACTCTAAGCCCCCTAATAAAATAACAAAGCCCCCCAAAATAAAAAAATGCCCTACCCTATTCTAAAATTAAAATAGAAAAGCTCTTTTACCTTACCAGCCCTTAAAAGGGCCTTTTGCGGGGCATGCCCCAAAGAATTCAGCTCTTTTGCCTGGAAAAAAAAAACATACAATACCCCCCCCACCAACATTACAACCCACCACCCACATACCCCTAATCTAACCCAAACCCCCCTTAAATAAACCTAACACTAAGCCCCTGAAGATCTCCCTACCTTATCTTCACCACACCGGGTATCACGGATCCGTCCAGGCTCCAATGTCTTGATCCAAGCCCAAGCGGGGGCTAAAGACGTCCATCCTCCGGCTGAAGTCTTGATCCAAGCGGCGGCTGAAGAATTCCATCATCGGGCAGAAGTCTTCATCCTATCCGGGCAGAAGAGGAGATCCGGACCGGCAAACATCTTCATCCAAGCGGCATCTTCTATCTTCTTCCATCCGATGACGAGCGGCTCCATCTTCAAGACCTCCGGCGCGGATCCATCCTCTTCTTCCGACGTCCTAAAACAGAATGAAGGTTCCTTTAAGGGACGTCATCCAAGATGGCGTCCCTCGAATTCCGAATTAAGGTAGTAAAATTCTGATTGGCTGATGGAATCAGCCAATCAGATTCAAGTTCAATCCGATTGGCTGATCCAATCAGCCAATCAGATTGAGCTCGCATTTTATTGGCTGATCGGAAAAGCCAATAGAATGCGAGCTCAATCTGATTGGCTGATTGGATCAGCCAATCGGATTGAACTTGAATCTGATTGGCTGATTCCATCAGCCAATCAGAATTTTCCTACCTTAATTCCGATTGGCTGATAGAATCCTATCAGCCAATCAGAATTCGAGGGACGCCATCTTGGATGACGTCCCTTAAAGGAACCTTCATTCTGTTTTAGGACTTTGGAAGAAGAGGATGGATCCGCGCCGGAGGTCTTGAAGATGGAGCCGCTCGTCATCGGATGGAAGAAGATAGAAGATGCCGCTTGGATGAAGATGTTTGCCGGTCCGGATCTCCTCTTCTGCCCGGATAGGATGAAGACTTCTGCCCGATGATGGAATTCTTCAGCCGCCGCTTGGATCAAGACTTCAGCCGGAGGATGGACGTCTTCAGCCCCCGCTTGGGCTTGGATCAAGACTTCAGCCGGAGGATGGACGTCTTCAGCCCCCGCTTGGGCTTGGATCAAGACATCGGAGCCTGGACGGATCCGTGATACCCGGTGTGGTGAAGATAAGGTAGGGAGATCTTCAGGGGCTTAGTGTTAGGTTTATTTAAGGGGGGTTTGGGTTAGATTAGGGGTATGTGGGTGGTGGGTTGTAATGTTGGTGGGGGGGTATTGTATGTTTTTTTCCAGGCAAAAGAGCTGAATTCTTTGGGGCATGCCCCGCAAAAGGCCCTTTTAAGGGCTGGTAAGGTAAAAGAGCTTTTCTATTTTAATTTTAGAATAGGGTAGGGCATTTTTTTATTTTGGGGGGCTTTGTTATTTTATTAGGGGGCTTAGAGTAGGTGTAATTAGTTAAAAATTGTTGTAATATTTTTCTAATGTTTGTAAATATTTTTTTATTTTTTGTAACTTAGTTCTTTTTTATTTTTTGTACTTTAGTTAGTTTATTTGTAGGTATTGTATTTAATTAATTTATTGATAGTGTAGTGTTAGGTTTAATTGTAACTTAGGTTAGGATTTATTTTACAGGTAATTTTGTAATTATTTTAACTAGGTAACTATTAAATAGTTGTGAACTATTTAATAGCTATTGTACCTGGTTAAAATAAATACAAAGTTGCCTGTAAAATAAATATTAATCCTAAAATAGCTACAATATAATTATAATTTATATTGTAGCTATATTAGGGTTTATTTTACAGGTAAGTATTTAGCTTTAAATAGGAATAATTTATTTAATAAGAGTTAATTTATTTTGTTAGATTTAAATTATATTTAACTTAGGGGGGTGTTAGTGTTAGGGTTAGACTTAGCTTTAGGGGTTAATAAATTTATTAGAGTAGCGGTGAGATCCGGTCGGCATATTAGGGGTTGATACTTGAAGTTAGGTGTCGGCGATGTTAGGGAGGGCAGATTAGGGGTTAATACTATTTATTATAGGGTTATTGAGGCGGGAGTGAGGCGGATTAGGGGTTAATACATTTATTATTGTAGCGGTGAGGTCCGGTCGGCAGATTAGGGGTTAATAATTGTAGGTAGGTGGAGGCGACGTTGGGGGCGGCAGATTAGGGGTTAATAAATATAATATAGGGGTCGGCGGTGTTAGGGGCAGCAGATTAGGGGTTCATAGGGATAACGTAGGTGGCGGCGGTGTGCGGTCGGCAGATTAGGGGTTAAAAAATTTTAATAGAGTGGCGGCGATGTGGGGGGACCTCGGTTTAGGGGTGCATAGGTAGTTTATGGGTGTTAGTGTACTTTAGAGCACAGTAGTTAAGAGCTTTATGAACCGGCGTTAGCCCAGAAAGCTCTTAACTCCTGGCTTTTTTCTGCGGCTGGAGTTTTGTCGTTAGAGTTCTAACGCTCACTTCAGCCAAGACTCTAAATACCGGCGTTAGAAAGATCCCATTGAAAAGATAGGATACGCAATTGGCGTAGGGGGATCTGCGGTATGGAAAAGTCGCGGCTGGAAAGTGAGCGTTAGACCCTTTCATGACTGACTCTAAATACCAGCGGGCGGCCAAAACCAGCGTTAGGAGCCTCTAACGCTGGTTTTGACGGCTAACGCAGAACTCTAAATCTAGCCGCATGTGTGTACTGATGGCTAGCTATTGTACCTGCTAATTTACCCATTTGTGTGTACTGATGGCTATACCTGCTATTGTACTAAGTAGTTATTACCCATTTGTGTGCACTGATTGCTATACCTGCTATTGTACCTGCTGGTTATTATCGATTTGTTTGCACTGATGGCTATACCTGCTATTGTACTAGCTAGTTATTACCCATGTGTGTATACTGATGGCTATACCTGCTATTGTACTAACTAGTTATTACCCATGTGTGTGTACTGATGGCTATACCTGCTATTAAACTAACTAGTTATTACCCATGTGTGTGTACTGATGGCTATACCTGCTATTGTACTAGCTAGTTATTACCCATGTGTGTGTACTGATGGCTATACCTGCTTTTGTACTAACTAGTTATTACCCATGTGTGTGTACTGATGGCTATACCTGCTATTGTACTAGCTAGTTATTACCCATTTGTGTGTACTGATGGCTATACCTGCTATTGTACTAACTAGTTATTACCCATTTGTGTGTACTGATAGCTATACCTGCTAATTTTTACCCTTGTGTGTATACTGATGGCTATACCTGCTATTGTACTAACTAGTTATTACCCATGTGTGTGTACTGATGGCTATACCTGCATAGAGAATAAGACAGGCAGTATAATGTCTCATTCTTTGTACTGCCAATTACAAACATTAAATAAATAAGGCTTGGAGAGATGGGACCTATACCAAGGTGTAAATAGCCTCAAAATTAAAAACACTAGAATGGAGCAGCCCCATATGTAGACTATGGTTATATGACCAGATGTAATATCAGAGTGGCACTCAAAGGCAGCATACACAGTATACTGCACAGAACAGGAACAGAAATATTTTTTTATATAAATTATAACTTTAAAAGTTATTATGTGTAAATCATGTAATAATACTATTTAACTCCACACCACTTGTTTGGAATGTAGTAGTAAGTCAAGTGAAATCCTGTCTTTTTAATACCCACAAGAATCTTCCATTGATACAGTTTTGGAAATAAATCTCTGAACATTTGTACTAAAAAAGCCTGAAAAGAAATTAAATAAAATCTCCCCAGAATTCTTATTCAGCCTAATGTTTATTACATTTGAGAGAGACACGTCTGGATATATATGAGTCTGGATACCCGAGTCTGGATAAATGAGTCTGTGTCATGCTCAGGGATTTCAAAATACGTTTCTCCAAGGTTGGAAGACAAGGGTCATGTTCAGAATTCATTTCACTAGCCACTTTACCAAAGCATCTGGTGTGGATTTGAAAGGTTAAAGGGCAATGCAGTTCTCAAAGCCACCTTTCCTTCATCATCAATCATAGTTAGCAGTTCTGGTGGAAGTGGATTAAGGTTGGTAATGTTGCCCAAGGGGGACCTGCACAGGTCAGAAGGACACAGAGGTCCGGCCATAAGTCATGTCAATAGTAGCAAGTGTAAAAATCTCCTGGGACTTTCCTGGCAGTTAAATAACCAGACATAGTGACAATCTATTGCTCTTGAAAAAAATGAATTTGTACCTTTTTAATGTTAAACTTTTTTAGCATTATGTAATCTCAGAAGAAAATGTTTTAAGAGCGGACAAAAATTGGAAAGGTTGTCTTTTCTATCTGATTTTTTTCTCTTTGCCATTCTAAACAATTGTGGGGAGAACTATTTTAAGCTCTTTTAAAAGGAAACTGAAAGATGACATTGAAGATAACTTACAAATAGAATGATATTTATATTTTCTTAAAGATGTTTATGCTTTAGAAATTAATGCAATATGAATGCAATAATGTGACAGACCACAGGTAGTGGGGGCAAATTCCTGTAATATTTCCTCTTTTGATAGGCAGGATTTGTTTTTCTTTTGCTGCTTTATCCTGTAGTAATTTTTCTACAATTTAGGAAAAATAAATTACTTGAATAGCAATAAATTAGCTATTTTGATTTATGTGTTTCGCTTTTCTAGTTTATTTACATAATGATTCTTTTATCGCATTCGCAAGTATCAAGTATAATGGAGTAAAGGGTATGCTAGGATTATTTCTTAGGTATCTACCCTATTGTCTAGATTTGTCTTTAGAAGGTTTTTTTTTTATATTACTTGTATATTTGCTGTATTTTTTTTATTTTCATGTATGATTTTTAAAAAGCCTCAATAAAGCATTAAAAAATAGTAATCATAGTCACACAGAATGCCTATATAGTTTATGCCCATTCTTTAAAAGGCAATGTGTGCTTCAAAACATTGACCAGGAGGATTGGGTCACACTGCTGGTCGGCAAGCTGCCAGGAAAAGCTTCTGAGGCATACCAAGCCATCCCAGACAGTCTAAGCCACAATTGCGGTGCAGTTAAGGAGCTTATACAATATATAGAGCTAGGTCCAACTGGTGGCAGGGATGCCAAGTCCCCACAGTAGAGGAGGGTCTGCAGATTGTGCTTCTGGAACAATTTTTCCTCCACACAGCTCCAGAAATACATGAATGGGTAAGAGACCATTGAGGAAACAGCCAGGTTGACGGACGAGTATGTTGACACTCCTTGCCACAATACTAAACCTCAAGGAGACCCCTGCCCCAGAATGCAACACAGTCTCCTTCAGTGCAGACCATACAAGCACCAGCCACAAGTCATTGAAATCTAGAGATACAGTACATTGCTTCCATCTACCAATAGCAGAGGCACCTCTGCAGCAACAGTCCCCAGCAAGGGCACCACAACACCTGATCCCCACACTATGGCCATGGTGTGACTGAGATCAACCCTGGACCCGGCCAAAGTCCTTTAACCCTTTCCAGTCCTATGTCAGAATATATCCGACTAAGAGCTTGCTTCCATTGAGCCGTTAAAAATGGAGCCGTAAGCTACCGAAGCCGCCGACAACTAAAAGTAATTTACGGCTCCATTTTAGTACCAGTTTTCCATTGAAAAGGTTACCACTTTGCGAGTGGTCGCTCTTTTCGTGTAGGTGTTAACGCTTCCACCCGATGCCCGATTTCTAAAACATTAATAGGTTACTATGGTAACCCGACTTTACACTACACTCAATGGCATATATGGCGCCGTATGCGGTGCCATATATTTTACCCGTCTCTCGCTGTTAAAATAAAATCAAACACCTTACGCATGCGCAATATCTACCTCTCAACCGCAACCCCCACCGCAATAACTAATGTATTAACAACTAATCCGCAATGCCCCCACATTGCAAAGTATCTATTTAAACTATTAACCCCTAATCTGCCATCCCCCACAACGCAATCTAGCTATTTCAAACAATTAACCCCTAATCCGCCAATAACCCACATCACAATTAACCTAATACATCTATTAACCCCTAAAACACCAATAACCCACATCGCAATTAACTAATCACTAAGCCCCCTAACCTAAAACCCGCTAAATTAACCCCATTACATAAATTTTAAAAAGTTTAAATTAAGCTAAAATGACAGAAAATAAAAGTCTAACATTACATAAAATAATAAACAAAATTATCAAAAATACAAAAATTAAACCTAATCCCTATGAAAATAAAAAGCCCCCCCACAATAAAAACACCCCCTAATTTAATCCTTAACTGCCAATAGCCCTTAACAGTCCCCCCTCTAACAGTAAAACCCCCCAACCACCAAGCCCCCCAAAATAAAAAAACCTAACACTAAAAAATCCTAAACTACCCATTGCCCCTAAAGGGGCATTTGTATGGGCATTGCCCTTAAAAGGGCATTAAGCTATATTACTGCCCTTAAAAGGGCGTTCAGCTCTTTTAAGACTGCCCAGAAATCCCTAATCTAAAAAAAAAAAAAGAAAAAAAAAATGCCTAACTCTAACCCCCAGATAGGTACTCACGGTTCCTGAAGTCCGGCGGTGAAGTCTTCTTCCAAACGGCAACTGGTTCCCAGTCCGGGGCCTTAATGAGGAGATAGACTATGGGGCATATTTATCAAGCTCCGTATGGAGCTTGATGCCTCTGTTTCTGGCTCGCCAGAAACAGAAGTTATGAAGCAGCAGTCTAAAGACCGCTGCTCCATAACTTGTCCAACTGCTCTGAGGTGGCGGACAGAAATCAACCCGATCAAATACGATCGGTTGATTGACACCCCCTGCTAGCGGACGATTGATAAATGCCGACAGCGTATGCTGTCGGCATTTATCGATGTGTAGCGATGTGCAGCAGACATGATACGCTACTTCGTATCATGTTTGCTCGAACATTGATACATAAGCCCCTATGTCCCTTTTTATGAATAGGATGAGCATAAGATGGTAAACTTAATACATCTTACATACATTCTAGATTTTATATAGGGTAAAATATGCAATGATAACAACAAGGAATTTAATCTTATAGTATCTCAATTTTAATTTGATTTATATGCAATCTTTTGTGAAGTTGATAATTTGTTATACATAGGAGGTACTGTAAGTATTTCACCTTAACAATGGGCCACATTTTTTTCGATGACATAAAAAAGTCTGAAGACAGAATTAATAATTTAGAAGCCGGAAGAAACCCTGTGATACACATGTGGGTGAAATGCAGTGTTTGGATTTCTAGCAGGGGTGTGTAGCTGAGCCCGTTGCGGAATATTTATTGATACTGGAAGCTCCTGACGTTCTTAGTCACAGACACCTCTGTCTATTGAAGCGGCTGCAATGATAAGCTGGCTGCAACTTTACTCTGTGGCAAATGAAGGCACAAGGAGGTGGAATGTCCTTTTAATTAAAGGGATACTAAACCCAAATGTTTTTCTTTCATGATTCAGATAGAGCATGCAATTTTATGCAACTTTCTAATTTACTCCTATTACCCAAAAAATGTTCTGTTCTCTTGGTATCTTTATTTGAAAAAGCAGGAATGTAAGCTTAGCAGCTGGCCCATTTTTGGTTCAGCACCCTTAGCAAGCACTACCCAGGTTCTGAACCAAAAATGGGCGGTTACATTCCTGCTTTTCAAATAAAGATACCAAGAAAGCAAAGAAAAATTGATAATAGGAGTAAATTACAAACACCTAGATTACGAGTTTTGCGCTAAACAGGGTGCGAAACTAACGCCAATAAAGTTGCGTTATTTCACTCTCCATATCACTGCCATTATAGGTTACTGAAAAGCCTCCTTGTGTGTGTGATATGGTGGCATTAAGCTCCATATCGCACAAAATCCAAAGGCTGATTTGACGTGCTCGTGCACGCATTCCCGCAAAGACATCAATGGGTAGAGAGTGTTGGAAAAAAAACTAACACCTGAAGTACGGAATGAAAAATCTCCGTAACGCAACCCCATTGATGTCTATGGGGAAAAAAAAGTTAAGTTTAAACCTAACACCCTAACATAAACCCCAAGTCTAAACACCTCTAATCTGCCACCCCCGACCTCGCCGACACTAATAGAAGTTAATCCGCCGCTCCCCGACATCTCAGACACTATAATAAAGTTATAAACCCCTATTCCACCGCTCCCAACATTGCCAACACTATAATAAAGCTATTAACCCCTAATCCGCCGCTTCCCGATATCACCGACACTATAATAAAGCTATTAACCCCTAAACCTCCACCCTCCATCGCCGCCACTAAATAAACCTATTAACCCCTAAACCTCCGGCCTCCCACATCGCCGCTACTAAATAAACCTATTAACCCCTAAACCTCCGGTCCCCACATCACCGCTACTAAATACACCTATTAACCCCTAAACCACCAGTCCCCCAATATCAAATATAAAAACAATTACACCTAATCTAATAGCCCTATAAAAATAAAAAGCCCCCCAAAATAAAAACACCCCCCATAAAATAATAAACAAAATTATCAAAAATACAAAAATTAAACCTAATCCCTATGAAAATAAAAAGCCCCCCCACAATAAAAACACCCCCTAATTTAATCCTTAACTGCCAATAGCCCTTAACAGTCCCCCCTCTAACAGTAAAACCCCCCAACCACCAAGCCCCCCAAAATAAAAAAACCTAACACTAAAAAATCCTAAACTACCCATTGCCCCTAAAGGGGCATTTGTATGGGCCTTGCCCTTAAAAGGGCATTCAGCTCTTTTTCACTGCCTTAAAAGGGCATTCAGCTCTTTTACAAAAGCTCAAAGCCCTAATCTAAAAAAAAAACTCACCCAAAAAAAGAAAAAAAAACCTAACACTAACCCCAGAATATCTACTCACGGTTCCTGAAGTCCGGACATCCATCTCCATCCAGGCGGCGAGGAGTCTTCATCCAGGAGGTGATATCTTCATCCATCCCGAGGGCGTCTTCTATCTTCATCCCGGCGGCGCGGAGCGGTGCCATCCTGGAAGTCGATCCCATCCTGCGCAGAGCGTCCTCTTCATATGGTCACTGCCGTACACTGAAGTTGAATGCATGGTAGCCGTTTCAAAATGGCATACCTTGAATTCCTATTGGCTGATTTGATTCTTCAAATTCAAATCAGCCAATAGGATGAGAGCTTCTGAAATCCTATTGGCTGTTCAAAACAGTAAATAGGATGAGAGCTACTTAAATCCTATTGGCTGTTCAAATCAGATTAGGTGTAATTGTTTTTATTTTTGATCATTTCGTTTATTATTTTTGTAAGATTAGTGTTTTTTATTTTTCGTAATTTAGTGTTTATTATTTTTTGTCATTTAAGATTTTTTAATTATTTTCGTAGTGTTAGATTTTTAAATTTGTAATTTAGATTTTTTAATTGGTAGTATTTTTTTATTTTATTAGAATAGTAATGTTAGTTTAATTTACAGTTTAATGTTAGGTTTATTTTTATTTCACAGGTAAGTTTTTATTTATTTAAATAGTTATATTGAAATTTGAATTTAAAGTTAGGGGGTGTTAGATTTAGGGGTTAATAGTTTAATGTAGTGTTTTGCGATGTGGGAGGCTGGCGGTTTAGGGGTTAATAGGTTTATTTAGTGGCGGCGATGTGGGAGGCCGGAGGTTTAGGGATTAATAACTTTATTATAGTGGCGGCGATGTGGGGGGCCGGAGGTTTAGGGGTTAATAACTTTATTATAGTGGCGGCGATGTCAGGGAGCAGCAGATTAGGGGTTAATATATTTAAATAGTGTTGGTGATGTGGGTGGGCTGCAGATTAGGGGTTATTAGGTTTATTTAATAGTCGCGATATGGGTGGGCGGCAGATTAGGGGTTACTAAGTTTTAAATAGTGTTTGCGATGCAGGAGGGCGGCGGTTTAGAGGTTAATAGGTAGTTTATGGGTGTTAGTGTACTTTGTAACATTTTAGTTATGAGTTTTGTGAAACATTTTTGTTTTGCAAAATCCATAACTACTGCTCTCAGATGGCGGTATGGATCATGTCGGTATAGGCTGTAACGCAAGCTTTTTAGCCTCAACGCACAACCTGTAATACCGGCGCTATGAAAATCCCACACAAAAACGCAATTTTTTTGAGTGTGGAATGGACGTTGCGTTACAGGCTAAAATGCTTGCGGTATAGCTATACCGACACAACTCAGCGTTCAAAGTCGTACCGCAACACTTGTAATCTAGCCCAAAGTTCCTTAAAACTGCATGCTCTATTCTATTCAACTTATTAAAGAAAAAAAGTGGGTTTAGTAGCCCTTCAAGATGTTTTGATGACATGCCTAGAGTTGAGGTAACATCCTTATAACACATTGTCCCTTCATAATATTCGCTATAGAGCCGTTAAGGGGGTTATCACAGGAAGAGTGACTCCGTTAGCAGCTTAACTCGGGCAGGACTTCTTTGGATTTAAGGGGCTTTACATTTTTGGAATTGTGGTATGTTATGGAACTCTTTATGAATGGAAATCACTGTGTAATGTATTGAAGTTCAGATTTTGGATGGATTATGAACTGCCTGAACAATTTAAAGCTATAGACTTCTAATTAGATATCCGGATATCCTTAGTTTTTAATTGTGTGCTAATATTTTTTTTTCAATAAATCTATTTGTAATTTTGTAAATTCTGTGCTGTCTGTTTGATAATACCACAAGTATATAATAAGGATTCATTTTTAGGCCAAAAAGGTTTTTATTGTTTTTGATTTTACAATATTAGTAGTGAAACGATAAATATACAGTATATGCAACAGTCAATCTATCTTTGATACATCAAGCTATTTGATATGTTGCTCAATTATATAAAATAAAATATGTCAAATGAAAGGAGACATTAATTCAAATATTATTCCCAAGTGTATGGTAATAGTCTTTATATCTTCTGTTGTGTGGTTCTATAACTCTCCTTTACGAAAACCATGATTCCTTAGGAACCTACGTATTGTTCATAGGTAGACCTTTCCGATACATCTCAGGGGAAGAAAAAGGGGAGGGTCTCAACTCTCAAATGATATTTATTGTCATTTTGCAAGTTATCTTACCTATTGTACAATAAAACAATTCCAATGCAATCAAATATTGTTATTCAACTTAACATAACCTTAAACATTAAATTAAATTGGAACTTCTGTCGGACTCGGTCTCTTCTTGTTATCACAGCCTTTTTTTTAGGTGTGTAGTTGTGTTTGAGTGGCTATGATTTTAAACCTTATAAAGAGATGTTGCGTAAATTATGGTGACTTTTTCTGTAAAGATGATTTGTTGATGTTTCCCATATGTCCCTGCATACTGTCTACAAAGAGTCTTTACCCATAATCAAGTAAAACCAGATTTTTTTAATTAGTCCCTTGTACCCAGGACGCCAATTAAAACATTCTACAGTATAGATGTTATTACTTTGGTTAATTACTTCTTGCCATGGGGGTTAACCTGTTTTCCAATACTTAGCAATGCTTATTCTTGTAATTGTGCAGAGAACCCTGATGAACTTATTAATTGTAGAATTAAAGGGTTTCACCTGGGTATGTATTAAAGCCTGGGATGCAGTCAATTTGAAGGGTTTCATCAAGTAAGTTGCTTATAAGTTCAGATAGACTGTCCCAAACTGTTTTTACTTTCGGACACTCCCACCACATATGTATATAATCTCCTTGTTCTTTACAACCTCTATAGCATGCTTTATTGTTTTGTAGAGAGAGGTTTGAGGTTCTAATTGGGGTCAAGTACCACCTGAATGATTTTAATGCAGTTTTCAATGAGATTTGCATTTGTCAAGCCCCTACACAATTTATGAAATATCTTGTTCTATTTGTCCCTAAATATCCCTAAATATCTTTCCCATTTCTCCAACAGTGTTGTTTTTGTGTTGTCCTTGGTGTCCTGTGTAGCAAGGTATAGTTGTGTGATCATCTTTTTGTTTCTAGTGGTGGTATTACATAGTCGTTCTAGTGTAGTATATGGAGTGGAGGTCTGATTTTGGCAATATCTAGTGATGGCTGAGGTGATCTGGAGGTAAAGAAACCAATGTATCTTAAGCGGAAGTAATATATTCTGGATTTGTGTGAATGTTAATAGTCTACCTCTTTCTATATAATCAGCTACTCTATATACAGTATCTTACAAAAGTGAGTACACCCCTCACATTTTTGAAAATATTTTATTATATCTTTTCATGTAACAACACTGAAGAAATTAGTGTACAGCTTGTATAAAAAGTGTAAATTTGCTGTCCTCTCAAAATAACTCAACACACAGTCATTAATGTCAAAACCGTTTGGCAACAAAAGTGAGTACACCCCTAAGTGGAAATGTCCAAATTGGGCCCAATTAGCCATTTTCCCTTCCTGGTGTCATGTGACTCGTTAGTGTTACAAGGTCTCAGGTATAAATGGTGAGCAGGTGTGTTAAATTTGTTGTTATCGCTCTCACACTCTCTCATACTGGTCACTGGAAGTTCAACATGGCACCTCATGGCAAAGAACTCTCTGAGGATCTGAAAAAAAGAATTGATGCTCTACATAAAGATGGCCTAGACTATAAGAGGATTGCCAAGACCCTGAAACTGAGCTGCAGCACGGTGGGCAAGACCATACAGCGGTTTCACAGGACAGGTTCCACTCAGATCAGGCCTCGCATGGAAGTTGAGTGCAGGTGCTTAGCGTCATATCCAGAGATTATCTTTGGGAAATAGACATATGAGTGCTGCCAGCATTGCTGCAGAGGTTGAGGGGGTGGGGGGGTCAGCCTGTCAGGGCTCAGACTATATGCCGCACACTGCAAATTAGTCCCAGAAGGAAGCCTCTTATAAAGATGATGCACAAGAAAGCCCACAAACAGTTTGCTGAAGACAAGTAGACTAAGGACATCGATTACTGGAACCATGTCCTGTGGTCCGATGAGACCAAGATAAATTTATTTGGTTCAGATGGTGTCAAGCGTGTTTGGCGACAACCAGGTGAGGAGTACAAAGACAAGTGTGTTTTGCCTACAGTCAAGCATGGTGGTGGGAGTGTCATGGTCTGGGCCTGCATGAGTGCTGCCGGCACTGGGGAGCTACAGTTCATTGAGGGAACCATGAATGCCAACATGTACTGTGATATACTGAAACAGAGCATGATCCCCTCCCTTCGGAGACTGGGCTGCAGGGCAGTATTCCACCATGATAATGACCCCAAACACATCTCCAAGATGACCACTGCCTTGCTAAAGAAGCTGAGGTTAAAGGTGATGGACTGGCCAAGCATGTCTCCAGACCTAAACCCTATTAAGAATCTGTGGGGCATCCTCAAACGGAAGGTAGGGGAGCACAAGGTCTCTAACACCCACCAGCTCTGTGATGTCATCATGGAGGAGTGGAAGAGGACTCCAGTGGCAACCTGTGAAGCTCTGGTTAACTCCATGCCCAAGAGGGTTAAGGCAGTGCTGGAAAATAATGGTCGCCACACAAAATATTGACACTTTGGGCCCAATTTGGACATTTCCACATAGGGGTGTACTCACTTTTGTTGCCAATGGTTTAGACATTAATGGCTGTGTGTTGAATTATTTTGAGGGGACAGCAAATTTACACTGTTATACAGGCTGTACACTCACTATATTACATTGTAGCAAAGTGTAATTTCTTCAGTGTTGTCACATGAAAAGATATAATAAAATATTGACAAAAATGTGAGGGGTGTACTCACTTTTGTGAGATACTGTAGGCATTTTCCCATTTTCCTATATGTCTTCTAAATTCCAAAGGGAGAAGAGTTTCTATTGGTATTATTAGGAAGTTCTGAGGAATTAATCTAAGTCTTTCAGTCAAGTGTCTCCAAGTTTGTAACATGTCTGTTATTATTGGTGATTTGTACACAGATTTTTTAGTCTTAGGTCCTGGGTCCCACAATATATTTGCGGGGTTGTTATGTCCAGCTTCTATTTTTGTCCATGTAGTTTCTCTATAAATTTTGCCAAGAAGGACAGTTTGTGCTAACCTAGCTGCTTGATAATATTCTATTAAATTTGGTACTCCAACCCCTCCCAATTGCCTATGTCTTGTTAGCGTATGTGAGCTGATTCGTCCTTTTTTAATGTCCTCTGAGAAATATAAGTAAGTATGTCTGTAGATTTGTTAAGTCTGTCAGAGGTATTTTGATTGGCAATGCTCGGAATAGGTATAAGAGTATCGGTAAAAGATTCATCTTGATGGCCGACAATCTGTCGTACCAACAGAAGTTATGTCCTCCTCAAGTTTTCATGTCCTTCCTGATGGACTGATAGATGGGTGCATAGTTTGTTTTATATAAATCTGAATATTTACTGGTAATTTTAACACCCAAGTATGTAATTAATTTCTTTACCCAAGCAAATTCAAAATTTGCCTCTATTAGTTTTTTTGGTAGGGGTGGGCAATGATAATGGTAAGGCTTCACACTTATCTAGATTGATTTTATAACCCGATATATTGGAGAAGTCTTCTAGGTTTGGATTGATATCCTGCTGCTCTAATAGTGGCTCTTGGGGAATTATAGAAGTTCTTCATCGCTTGCAAAAATAGTCCCCTAAATCCCATCTGTTCAAGAACCAGAAACATATACCTCCAGTCTACTCTATCAAATGTCTTCTCTGCATCTAAAGATAGGAGCAGAGAAGGTGTCTTTGTTTCAATTAGATAATCCACCAAGGAGATCGTCCATCTCACGTTATCTGGGGCCTCCCTATCTTTTATAAATCCGACCTGGTCTGGATGTATTAGGCTTGGCAGGTATTTTTTGACTATTGGCTAGGATCTTAGTGAATATTTTCATATAATTTTGACATAATTTGAGATGTTTTCCTGGTTTGGGGATAACCACTATCTTAGCTTGTAATATATCTGGTGATATGGGGATCCCATGCATTATATCATTGCAGAATTTGAGAAGATGTGAGATATGTGTTGTCTTAAATAGCTTATAATACTCCCCTGGAAACCCATCAGGTCCTGCCGCCTTACCCAGTCTAAGTTATTTAATAGCTGTGGTAATCCTCAGTGGTTATCTGGGCATTTAGATCTTTATTGTCTGAGTTACTTAGTTTTGTCAAGTCAGCTTTATGTAAAAATTGGTTAAGTAAGGTTTCTATTTTGGGGGAGTGGTTTACCTTTTTACTGTCGTATAATTTTCTGTAGTAATCCGCAAAGCTGTCTGTGATTTCTTGTGGGTGTGAGGTTATATTCCCATTTGATTGTAGTAGGGGAGTGATGGATAGGGTTTTAGTTATCTACCTAAGTTTGTGGGCTAAATATTTATCTGGCTTGTTTGCATAGATAAAGTATTGAGATTTTAATCTCTGTATCGCTCTGATCGAGAATTCGTTTAGAATCTCTGCCAGAGTTTGTCTCCTATTCGTTAATGTTTTAAATGTTGCATGGGACTTAGTTTGTGTTGGGATTCTAGATCCTCAATCTCTTTATGAAGAGAATTTATTCTAGTTCTATAGGATTTTGTATATGTTGATTTTTCTTTAATAAGGAGTCCTCTTAGGTATGGTTTATGGGCAGCCCATGTAGTTATTGAATTAGAGGTGGAACCAACATTTATATTCCAGTATTCCACTAGAGCTTTTAAGACTCTATAGTTTTTTGTTTTTTTGGGTTTTTTTTCGATCAACAATATGTTTATTAGCGCTTTCATTGCATTGCATAGTAATGGTTATATTAATTACATTTTAAAATAACAACTTACATTTCTCATAGTTGCAATTGTCAATGTAATTTTAACATATTACAAATGCCAATACCTATTCATTTTCATGTTATGCACATATGATAAAGGGACAATGTACTGTAAAACTTTCTGCCCTTTAATTTTATTCCACTGACCTGCTGGTATGTCTTAAATTATTTACAAATAACTGATTTACCTTTATTTTGGGATCTGAAATAGCTATGTTTGCTTTTACTATACTAAAAAATTAAATACTTGAGTATTGGCTATAGAAAAACTATGCAACCATAGCAAGCAGAAGAATTTACTCTCTCAGTGGGGGTAGGAGTGATAAGTAATAAAATGTTAATTTTCAATTTTTCTTGGACTTTGGTATAGAGACAAAATAAGGGATCAATTGCGAGTGTAGAAAGTGATATTTCCCTGCAAGCTCAGTCCATTTTATAAGTTGTGTTTTTTTTTTTTTTTTTTTTTTGTTTTTTTTTTATTTTATAATTTTTATTGAGAACAACAAATTATACATACATGTAATATACGGTACAATTTACATATCACATCAACATTGCAACCTTAATATGTACCATCAGGGCCAAAGTCCTCATATTTTCCTCCCCTTTATAGATTGGTACAGGTTGCTCTTGGACTCTTGGCATATGGATAGTATGTGATTAGGAGTAACATTAAACATATATAGAAAAATACAAAAGGAAAAATTGCATCTTCATAAGATTATAGTTAAATCATATAGTAATAAGACTGCAATTGCTTATTTATATCAGCAGGAAAAATTAAAATAAAATGTTTTATTAGTGAAAGTGGTTGGACTATGATGATGTGTAAACATAACTGGGATTATATCAGGTGGTACCTCGTAGGGGAATTATCACAGTAGGCTGTAGGGAGATTATGCCTATAGTAAAAAGCCAATTTATATTCTGGGATCAAGAGACAAAGTGATTGTGTCCTGCAGTATCACAACCACATAGTCTGTGATTGAGCTCACTGCAGTAGGTAATAAGTGAAACGTTTAATTGACTAATGATGTGTGGAGGACAAGGCACTGAATATAACTGGAGGTTTGATGCAAAGACAGTCAGATTCCTATCACTAACAAGCAATGGCAGCTCATATGTATAATATATATATATAAATCCTCTCCCGCGGCTGCGGCCGTCAGCCGCGCGCAAGGCTCCAAGATGTGTGTTCAACCCGGGCGCCATTAACATAAATAAGGCAGTGATCAACATTTATATAAGGGAATTGACTGTCTCCTCTTGCCACTAGTCCGCCTTTAATGTCAAAGGTTAATAATGGGTGACGATAACATTAACCGTGTGATAGGAATATGTTCCCTTGTATTACGACAATAACATCCGCATATTATACGTATAATTTCACATAAGTGTACATTCAAAACCATGACTTAACTTAATAACTTTGCAATATAATAGTGTTAAACCAGCAAACAGTAAATAAGCAAGGGACCCTGTTAACATAACTTACATGTAGCACTACAAATTTATATAATATTGTAGGTTGGTAATTTTGTTACAGCAGTCCCCTCATCCTGTGTCAAAACTCATGTTTGCCTGAGTCAGGACCACAAAAAAGCGATCAAAGTGCCGTGTAAGTGTACTGTTGGAAAAGTGTCTCACAGTCATATAGGTAATTGATCCTGTGGTTGTTGGTCCCTCATCAGGGGATTTTATATCCCCGCCGATCCCCTTAGATGCAGAACTCGATAGAAGCAACGGATCTGTGTCCCCAGAGGCTTGCAGTGAGGGAGTGCAAATGTTATCTTCCATATCAATCAGCAGGACCACATGGTGCGATGGTGACTCTGTCTGAGTTGTCAGGTAAGTGAACCAAGAAACCGGATGATCGGGTAATCGGTATGGTAGTTCAGCCTGATAGTTGCACGGAGCACCTTTAGTGTCTTTGAGAATAACTGAGAGAGTATATATGTAGGGGAGTACCTTGTTTGGTGTGGTTTGTGGAATCTGATAGCTCTTACCAAACATATCGCAGGTGCTTTCTATGTTATAGGCGAAGTGTGAAGTTTCGGTGCCAGCTGTAGCGCCCGGTCTGAAGCACTGTTTTGTTTCAAGCTCCACTGGTGTAGTTGCAGGCTTCTCCATCTGATGCCCTGTGTCCTCCTCTTCCATTTGTAATCGATGTAACAGGTAGTCATATGGTGCAGACTCAATAAGCCTGTGCATGAGGGATGCCAGTTTTGCAGGGATGTCCTCCAGGAGCATTAGGCAGTTCTCTCCCGCCATGAGTTATTTCTTCTCCCTTCCAGAGGGCCCGCCAGTGTAAAGTGTTGCTTAATATATTGTCAGCTCTTAGTCCAGCTAGTGATATGGATCGTAGAGACTCAGTAAGCCAGGTTGCTCTGACAGCACTGATAACCCAGCTCTACCCAGGGGGAGGTGATTGCCTAGGAATAGTAGGCCTCCGCCTTAGGCCTTTAAGCTCCGATCTGAGCCCCCAGTGTCATAAAAACAGCCAGGGAAAGAATGATGTAGGGTCACAATAACCAGTACTGTGGGGTTTTTATATAATGTGTTCTTAATCTTGCTGATAAAAGATAATAACCGGCGGATTATTAAAGATTCCGCTGGAGCCCACAGAAAATGCGTCCTATCCAGAACACAGCTCGGAAACGCCCCCAAGACTCTATAGTTTATTTCAGTTTTTTGAGTATTGCTGGGCCATATGTCCAGGACCTATGTCTTTGAGTATTAATTATTCCTTCAATATCAATCTGAATAATGGAGTGGTCTGACCACACACAAGGTTTAATGGATGACGAGAGTAAGTTAGGAATTAATATTTGATTTATAAAAATTTAATCTAACTTGGAGTAAATTTTATGCACATGGGAATAGTATGTATAACATTGTGTGCTGTTAACAAATCTTTGATTGATTTAACTACAGTATTATGTCTATGTTGTTTGTTTGTGAGTTTCGTTAAATTTTCTGATGAGTGTGAGTACATAGAAATATTTAAGTCTCCCGCTAGGATAATTCTAATCTGAAACCATTGTGTCAGAATATTTGAAATTTGACGGAAAAAAGTGTCTTCTTTTTTATTAGGGGCATATATATTGCATAAGATAAGTGGTGTATCCTGTATGATCCCTCTTATAATTACGTATCTCTCCTCTGCATCTTTAATAACTTCATCTGCCTTAAAATCTAGTGAATTGTGGATAAGAATAATTACCCCTTTTTTCTTCTTGTCTGTGGTGGAATAATAATGTAGTGTGAAAATTTTAGACCAAGATTTTGGAATCAACTGGTGTGTGAAGTGGGTTTCTTGTAGAAAGACTATATGTGCCTGTAGGTTGGAATATTGGCTAAGGGCTGTCTTGCGCTTAACATCTGTGTTAAGACCTCTCACATTGTGAGAGATTATTCTCAAATTATAAGATATTTGTGTAGGTGTCTATCTTTTTTTTTTTTTTTTTAATTCTGAGGGATTTATTACTTAAAGTCACATTTTCTGGCAGTGTACTTCTTACCTTTCTCTCTAAGGGCTAGTTTCCATTGAGGTGATAAAGTTTGGAAACTAGTGGTGAAAACATTTATCTACATTAAAGTCTATGGAGTAATTTTATGTTACAACCAGTTTCCAAACTTTACCACCTCAATGGAAACTAGTCCTAAATTGGCAGATTTCCCACTGTCCGACAAAACCTAAATTAAATTAAAAATTTAAAAAAGCCTAATACTATGAAAAAAACGAAAAAATCTAAAATTACAAAAAATAATATACACTAAATTATGAAAAATAAAAAACTCTAAGATTACAAAAAACAATTAACGAAATTATCAAAAATAAAAACAAACAATTACACCTAATCTAATAGCCCTATAAAAATTAATGGTAGTTTATTGAAAGTTAGGGGGTGTTTTTATTTTGGGGGGACTTTTTTATTTTTATAGGGCTATTAGATTAGGTGTAATTGCTTTTATTTTTGAAAATTTAGTTTATTATTTTTGTAATTTAGGGTTTATTATTTTTTGTAATGTTATGTTATGTTAATTTATAGTTAAATGTTAGTTTTTTTTTTATTTCACAGGTAAGTTTTTATTTATTTAAAGATAGTTATATTGTAATTTGAATTTAAAGTTAGGGGGGTGTTAGGTTTAGGGGTTAATAGTTTAATGTAGTGTTTTGCAATGTGGTGGGCCAGTGGTTTAGGGGTTAATAGGTTTAATTTAGTAGTTACGATGTTGGGGGCTGGAAGTTTAGGGGTTAATACTGTATTATAGTGTTGGTGATGTGGGGGGCAGGCAGTTTAGGGGTTAATAGGTTTATTTAGTGTTGGCGATGTCGGGGGAGGCGTATTAGGGGTTAATAGGTTTATTTAATAGTCACAATGTGTGTGGGTGGCAGATTAGGGGTTAATAAATTTAATATAGTGTTTGCAATGCGGGAGGGCGGCAGTTTAGGTGTTAATAGGTTGTTTATGGGTGTTAGCGTACTTTGTAACATTTTATTTATCAGTTTTGTGAAACATTTTGTTTTGCAAAATCTATAGCTACTGCTCTCAGATGGCGGAATGGATTGTGTCGGTATAGGCTGTAACGCGAGCATTTTAGCCGGACCGCACAACCTGTAATACGGCGCTATGGAAAATCCTGCACTCAAACAGATTTTTTTGTTGAGTGCGGAATGGACGTTGCGTTACAGGTTAAAATGCTTATGGTATAGCTATACCGCCGTGACTCGTAATATGCGTTCCCGGACATTCCACGCGCAATTGCCAATTTGTCAGCGGTATAGCCGTATCGCAAAACTCATAATCTAGCCGTGAATTATTTAATATGTCTTTTTTGTCTTTAAGATCCTCTTGCCTGAGTTAGCATATTATTGTAAACCCCTTTTTTTGTTTTTGTATAATCCGGAGCTGTTACTGTGAGCTGTTGCTTAGCTCCTATTTGGAATTAAAATGGCGCCTTCTTTCTGTGTATATCCGAGTGTGATTAGAGGTGTGTGTATCCCTTCATGGGAACGTTATTATGCCATCTATTTATGAAGGGGAGAATATCTACAGATATAGCAAGTATGTTTTTATTTTGTACTCACTCTGGGTTTCTCCTTGTTTCTACTCCTTGTTAGTTTTCTGAGGCGTGCCGCTTGGTTGCTGGAGTAACTGCTTTAATTTAGGATCTTAGACATCTGTTTTGGGCTTGGTCGGCTCCTCTGTAGCTGCTCCAGCAGTCACACTATGACCTATGATGCAATTTCATCTTCGGTCTAGCGGTTTTTGTGATTGCAGACATTGAAAGCCCTGCTTTTACTTTTTGGCCTATGGCGGTCCTCCTGCGCGTCCGTTGTGCGGTCTTAAAGTAGGCTATGCCGCTCTTCACCACAGAGTTCTCTCGATCCAGATATTATTTGGACTGTTTCAATGTCACATCCTGCTAAGCTTTGCAGTATCTGACAGTCTTTTTTGCATGCCCAATTCAACCTTTTATGGTATAAAATGCACGGAGCTGTTTTATTATCCATCCGACTCCATGATCTTCTTGGCTCCCGGGGATTGATTTTTAATAATATAATCATGTTGCTGTATAGGGTGGTCTTTTTTTCTTCTCTTTTAATTTTTTTTTATTTATATTTTGTCCACCCTGGGCACCATTTCCCTGTCCATTAATTTTTTTCTGTATAGGGAAACATTTATTGGTTTTATGTATATATATATATATATATATATATATATATATATATATATATATATATATATATATATATATAATGTAGAGACAGTAAGGAAAGAATAATCAGGGTATTGCACTGGAAAGACAGAGAAACTTAAAAGGCCACTCAAATCAGTAGAATTTCATAATTAACAAGTGCAAAGTGAAAAGATAAGGCAAAAGAACCTACTCTGAATTTTACATAAGCAGTAGATTCTTTCTGACAAATGTATTTTTTCTTCCATTTTCCAGCCCCTGTATCATGTGACAGACATCAGCCAATCACAGACTAGTATATGTATATTAAAAGTGAAAAAGAGGGCGCCACATAGCGTGATACTGTTGTTACAGGCTCAGAAGACAAAGTATTCAAAAAGGCTTACCGAAAAGCTCTGCACCGTTCTGTGACCGGTGCTATCAGGCAGACTAACACTCTCAGTGGTTAGCACACTGGGTGGCCTCAGGTGTAATGCAAACAGGTGGATCTCAGCGTTGCTTGATTGAAGTAACTCCACGTCTGTGCAGCACGTATACTACAGACTCCAGTGGGTATTGGAATAAAACACCTTTCCAGGTTAGATTGATGAGAATAAGAGACAACTTCCGTATGATAAAGTTAAAATCTTTAATCCATACAAGATTTGCTACGCGTTTCTAGACCAATGGTCTTTTCCTCAGGCATAAAAACAATGGATACAATTATGAACAAATTGAAACCTTAAATACAGGTAAATTTACAAACGGAAGTTGTCATAGTTTCAAAAAAGAGACCAATCGTGACAAAGTCGACCTTGTGAATTTAATCAGCATTAATTGTGAACTAACCGTTATGGTCAATGTGTGTCAAAATATCGCTAGGATGTTTCTAAGCTATTTGAAGTGTCTGTCACGGATTTTCTAGGGATATTTGATACTAGATATATAAAATATAAAAACTAATAAATAATAACTGCAGTTGCTTCTAGCAGTTGTAAGTGTGTAGGAATTAATAGATGTTTAAAATATATTTATATATGAAAGTTTATTCAAAAAAGACATGTGATGTTGTTTGAAGCTATTATGAATAAATAAAATGATGTAAAATATAAATTTAAAGAGAACGGAATCTGATTCAAAATAGGAATACAGTTTGTACGAGAATTTGACTAAAATTAATAATAGAATTCTGAACCTCACGGTTGTGGAAATGGATAAACCGAAGTTTTTAATATGTGGCTTTTATAGAACTATCATGTGTCTCATTAGATTGCTTGTGATTTTTATATGTTAAAATCGGAGTTCATTGTCTGATTTGTCGGGTAGATTTATGAAAAGGTGATATTGATGTGTGTGTTCCTGAAACAGAGAATGATCTTGTGTGTGATATAATAAATCCAATCTGACAGATTGGCTAAAATGTCAAATAAATACAATTTATTTTGTGTTCCATTTAACATTGTATTGTTTCTATAAAAAAATTTTTTATTATATATATAAACACTATCTCAAAATGTATAATATATATATATGTATATATGGCCAATAGAGAATTATCTTCAATATTTGTGTGAAATTGATTCATCGATGAATTTTTGTTTTTAATGACAAATAAAACGAGTTATTGTTTGGAAATGTATTGTGGTTAAGTGTAGATTGTTATGCATGATATATCATGTAAATTTAAAGACAAATTAGAATGTGGTAACCCGTAGTGTGAACATTGGTTATATTGGTTCCCAGATTGAACCAACGATCAAATGGGCGCCTAAAGAGTATTTGTGTGCCTTATTATAAGTAGAATATGTGTGTTTAACAATCCATCTGTTATGCAGTATAAATCGCTAATAACAAGCAGTGAATGTTTCGTTGTACTATTAAATATATTTGCCATTCTGTATATTATAAACAGATGCCTGCTAACAGAATATAAAGAGTGTTATAATAGACTTGGGTAGGTCTAAACTTGTAAGGCTAATATGATTCTCAAAAAAGAGCACACCAAGACATATGAAAATATCATTTTGGTCTGATATGTAATATGAAATAAACCTGATTGATATATCGCTAGTCATCATGTTGGTTAATAACAGCTGGAAATATGGGAATCTCAATTTTTATCCTAATATGTAATATGAGATGAACCAAAACGATATGTCACTAATCGTCATGTCTATCATATTGATTCATAACATATTAATTGATCTGAATCTAAAACAGAATTTGAATGTTATTAATAGTCTTTGATCTAACAGTTATGAATATCATATTATTTAGTGTCTTTGTTAATGTATCTGAATATTAATTGAATGCTGCTAAGTCTAGGTTGGCATTTAAACCTTCGGGAAATAGTGTTTTTAACTTAAAAATGCAGAAGGTTTCTCATTGTCTGAGTTTAGTGGTTCTGTTATAATCTGCTGACCTAGGAATAAAATCTATGGGAATAAATTTGAAAATATGAGGGTTGCCTTGGTGTTTGGCTAAACAATGGGTTGGAACACTGTGTTTGATTTTCGTTTTCTTACAATTTTTACAGTTACGAAAGTGTTCCCCCCATCTTGTTTTTACCTTCCTGGAGGTGCGGCCTATGTATTGTATATGTATACCCTGTGAGCTTGTGCACATGCTCAGTGGGATCTTGTTCCCCAGAAAGTGTATATATAAAAAGACTGTGCACAATTAGCTAATGGAAGTAAATTGGAAAGTGTGTCAACAACTGCATTCTCTTTCTGAGTGAATATAAATGGAAAAGAAGCATCTATAGCAGCACTCGCTTAAAGGGATACTAAACCCATTTTTTTCTTTCATGATTCAGATAGAGCATTAGATTTTAAGCACCTTTCTAATTTACTCCTATTATCAATATTTCTTTGTTCTCATGCTATCTTGATTTGAAAAAGCAGTACTGTAAGCTTTAGAGCCAGACCATGTTTTGTTCAGAACATGGGTAGCACTTGCTGATTTGTGGCTAAATGTAGCAAACCAATCAGCAGCTCTACCAAGATGCTGAACTAAAATATGGGCTGGCTCCTAACCTTTTATTACTGCTTTTTCAAATCAAGATAACATGAGAACAAAGAAAAATTGATAATAGGAGTAAATTAGAAAGTTGCTTAAAATTGCATGCTCTATCTGAATCATGAAAGAAAAAATGTGGAGTTAGTGTCCCTTTAAAGAGAGTATGGGGAGGTAGGGACCCCTATCATTAAAATATAAGATTTAATAACGATCAAAAAAATATAAAAATCCGTAGGAGACGGATAACACAAACAACATATAGTGTTAAAAATGGCACAGATGGATACCTACAAACAACAACCCCAAGGAGTGATGATATTACTGGTAGTTAAATACTGGGATGAATATAGGGCCCCCTAATATTATATATGCACATATATTAGTCTATTAAGTGGAAACTGTCCAAACATGTGAAAGGGGTAAATACCCCAATAGGGGGTGCCTATACATAGACCCTGAGTTACTGACCTAATCCGAATGTGGAACAATTTTCACACAAACGGATATGTAAAGCTGTATGTACAATTCAACCACTAAAATAGAGGGGACACAGTCCTAATAACATATAAAGCAAACAGGCCCAAGATATATACACAGAGACAAACCCAGTATAGTTAGACTAATCCGAGTGTGGCACAAATTTCACACACACAGACAATACTAATATAACACTAAATAATATTTAAGGGAAAACCCAAAGCAAGTAGTACCAAGTGATAAGTATTATAATTAGTCCAAGTTAACAGATGTATGTGGAACATATTTCACACATAGGGATCCCTATAGCAAGTGATGCTATAGGTGCTTCTTTTCCATTCATATTCACTCATTACTTTTGGCACTCAGCACCCTTCATAAACTTCCTTTGTGGACTAATATAGGATACTTGTGTTACACACACTCTCCTTTTTCCCACCTTTCTGAATCATAAAAGTTTATTTTGACTTGATTGTCCATTTAAAGCTAGTAAAACCTCATTAGTGAACATTAATAAAATGAAATATATATTACTCTAGTTTAAAGGAAATAAAAACGTACCCCTTTTAGACAGCAACAATTGATAAAAAGAGGCAGACTGATACTTTTAGGAGAAAAAAACTATAGCACTGCTATTCCGTAATAGTTACAATTGTGATTGTGGCCGTAAACATTTAACTGCTGCATTGCCAGGTAAATATGTAACGAAACACTGAATAAGCATAAGAAAAGGTTGAGGCGCGCTAACCTGAGTCAGCCGCTCAGCTTAAGTGCTGGATTAAAAAACTACTACGTAGTAAAAAACCTGGGGTGTGCAAATAGAGGAGGGCACTCAATAGCACTAATACAACATAGAAAAACCGAGGGAGCCAAAAAGCATAGCATATTAATATTAATGCGGAGTGCAGTAAAAAACAAAATGCAGCCTTACAATAAAATAAAAGTACAATAAGTATTACTAAAGAAAAAATTAACTGCTAGATTACGAGTTGTGCGTTAGGCAGAAAAAGCAGCGTTAACCGGTCCTAACGCTGCTTTTTCCCTACCGCTGCTATTACAAGTCTTGCAGGTTTAGGGGCACCGCACACTTCTTTGGCCTTATCGCAAAGCGACTTACGTAAACTTCGTAAAGTCTTTTTTCTATGGGTCTTCCATAGCGCTGATATTTAAAGTCAGTAGTTAAGAGTTTTTTGGTACAATAAAACTCATAACTAAAGTGCTAAAAAGTACACTAACACCCATAAACTACCTATTAACCCCTAAACCGAGGCCCTCCCGCATCGCAAACACTAAAATTATATTTTTAACCCCTAATCCGACGCTCCGGACATCGCCGCCACTATAATAAACATATTAACCCCTAAACTGCCGCACTCCCACCTCGCAAACACTAGTTAAATATTATTAACCCCTAATCTGCCGTCCCTAACATTGCCGCCACCTACATTATACTTATTAACCCCTAATCTGCCGCTCCGGACATTGCCGCCACCTACATTATACTTATAAACCCCTAGGCCCCTATTTATCAAATGTCTTGCGGACCTGATCCGACAGTGCGGCTCAGGTCCGCAAGACATCGCTGAATGCGGAGAGCCAGCAGGGAGGTGTGATTCAACCCGATCGTACTCGATCGGGTTGATTTCCGGCGATTAGACCGCTCTTCATAACTGCTGTTTCTGGCGAGTCTGAAGACTTGCCAGAAACACAGGCTGTCAAGCTCCTTTCGGAGCTTGATAGATAGGCCCCCTAATCTGCTGCTCCCAACATCGCCGCCACTATTCTAAATTTATTAACCCCTAAACCTAAGTCTAACCCTAACACCCCCTAACTTAAATATAATTTAAATAAAACAGAATTTATGCTTACCTGATAAATTTCTTTCTCTTGGGATGTATCGAGTCCACGGATTCATCCATACTTATGGGATATTCTCCTTCCCAACAGGAAGTGGCAGAGAGAGCACCCACAGCAGAGCTGTCTATATAGCTCCTCCCTTAACTCCACCCCCCAGTCATTTGACCGAAGGCTAGGAAGAAAAAGGAGAAACTATAGGGTGCAGTGGTGACTGAAGTTTTTAAAATAAAAATATACTACCTGTCTTAAACAGACAGGGTGGGCCATGGACTCAATACATCACAAGAGAAAGAAATTTATCAGGTAAGCATAAATTCTGTTTTCTCTTGTAAGATGTATCGAGTCCACGGATTCATCCATACTTATGGGATACCAATACCAAAGCTTTAGGACACGGATGAAGGGAGGGACAAGACAGGTACCTTAAACAGAAGGCACCACTGCTTGTAGAACCTTTCTCCCAAAAATAGCCTCCGAAGAAGCAAAAGTATCGAATTTGGAAAATTTGGAAAAAGTATGAAGCGAAGACCAAGTCGCCGCCTTACAAATCTGTTCAACAGAAGCCTCATTATTAAAAGCCCATGTGGAAGCCACTGCTCTAGTAGAATGAGCAGTAATTCTTTCAGGAGGCTGCTGGCCAGCAGTCTCATAAGCCAAACGGATGATGCTTTTCAGCCAAAAGGAAAGAGAGGTAGCCGTAGCCTTTTGACCTCTCCGTTTACCAGAATAAACAACAAACAATGAAGATGTTTGACGGAAATCTTTAGTTTCTTGTAAGTAGAACTTTAAAGCATGAACCACATCAAGGTTGTGCAACAGACGTTCCTTCTTTGATGAAGGATTAGGACACAGAGAAGGAACAACAATCTCCTGATTAATATTCCTATTAGAAACAACCTTAGGAAGAAACCCAGGTTTGGTACACAAAACCACCTTATCTGCATGGAAAACAAGGTAAGGTGAGTCACACTGTAAAGCAGATAACTCAGAAACTCTTCGAGCCGAAGAGATAGCTACTAAAAACAAAACTTTCCAAGATAGAAGCTTAATATCTATGGAATGCATAGGTTCAAACGGAACCCCTTGAAGAACATTAAGAACCAAGTTTAGGCTCCATGGTGGAGCAACAGGTTTAAATACAGGCTTGATCCTGACCAAGGCCTGACTAAACGCTTGAACGTCTGGGACATCTGCCAGACGTTTGTGTAAAAGAATAGACAAAGCCGATATTTGTCCTTTTAAGGAACTAGCTGATAATCCCTTCTCCAATCCTTCTTGGAGAAAGGACAAAATTCTAGGAATCCTAATCTTACTCCATGAGTAACCCTTGAATTCAAACCAACAAAGATATCTGCGCCAAATCTTATGATAGATTTTCCTGGTGACAGGCTTTCTAGCCTGAATCAGGGTATCAATGACCGACTCAGAGAAACCACTCTTTGATAGAATCAGGCGTTCAATCTCCAAGCAGTCAGACGCAGAGAAATTAGATGCTTGAATGGACCTTGGATTAGAAGGTCCTGCCTATTGGCAGAGTCCACGGTGGAACAGATGACATGTCCACCAGGTCTGCATACCAAGTCCTGCATGGCCAAATCACCGAAGCTCTCTCCAGCTTGATTCTGGCAACCAGACGTGGGAGGAGAGGAAATGGTGGAAATACATAAGCCAGATTGAAGGACCAGGGCACTGTTAGAGCATCTATCAGTACCGCCCAGGGATCCCGGGACCTGGACCTGTAACAAGGAATTTTGGCGTTCTGTCGGGACACCATCAGATCCAATTCTGGTCTGCCCCATAGCTGAGTCAGCTGGGCAAATACCTCTGGATGGAGCTCCCACTCCCCGGATGAAAAGTCTGATGACTTAGGAAATCTGCCTCCCAGTTCTCTACCCCTGGGATATGGATTGCTGAGAGATGGCAAGAGTGATCCTCCGCCCATCAGATTATTTTGGTTACCTCCGTGTTCCTCCTTGATGATTGATATAGGCTACAGTCGTGATGTTGTCCGACTGAAATCTGCTGAATTTGGCCGCAGCTAGCTGAGGCCATGCCTGAAGCGCATTGAATATCGCTCTCAGTTCTAGAATGTTTATCGGGAGGAGAGATTCCTCCCGAGACCATAAGCCCTGTGCTTTCGGGGATTTCCAGACTGCACCCCAGCCTAGCAGGCTGGCATCTGTCGTTACTATGAGCCACTTTGGCCTGCATAAACACATTCCATGAGACAGGTGGTCCTGATACAACCACCAGAGAAGAGAATCTCTGGTCTCTTGGTCCAGATGCAGTTGAGGAGATAAATCTGCATAATCCCCATTCCACTGTTTGAGCATGCATAGTTGCAGTGGTCTGAGGTGTAGGCGGGCATAAGGAACTATGTCCATTGCCGCTACCATGAGTCCGATTACCTCCATACAGGGAGTGCAGAATTATTAGGCAAATGAGTATTTTCACCACATCATCCTCTTTATGCATGTTGTCTTACTCCAAGCTGTATAGGCTCGAAAGCCTACTACCAATTAAGCATATTAGGTGATGTGCATCTCTGTAATGAGAAGGGGTGTGGTCTAATGACATCAACACCCTATATCAGGTGTGCATAATTATTAGGCAACTTCCTTTCCTTTGGCAAAATGGGTCAAAAGAAGGACTTGACAGGCTCAGAAAAGTCAAAAATAGTGAGATATCTTGCAGAGGGATGCAGCACTCTTAAAATTGCAAAGCTTCTGAAGCGTGATCATCGAACAATCAAGCGTTTCATTCAAAATAGTCAACAGGGTCGCAAGAAGCGTGTGGAAAAACCAAGGCACAAAATAACTGCCCATGAACTGAGAAAAGTCAAGCGTGTGAGTCTTGATGGGCCAGATGGATGGGCCCGTGGCTGGATTGGTAAAGGGCAGAGAGCTCCAGTCCGACTCAGACGCCAGCAAGGTGGAGGTGGAGTACTGGTTTGGGCTGGTATCATCAAAGATGAGCTTGTGGGGCCTTTTCGGGTTGAGGATGGAGTCGAGCTCAACTCCCAGTCCTACTGCCAGTTTCTGGAAGACACCTTCTTCAAGCAGTGGTACAGGAAGAAATCTGCATCCTTCAAGAAAAACATGATTTTCATGCAGGACAATGCTCCATCACACGCGTCCAAGTACTCCACAGCGTGGCTGGCAAGAAAGGGTATAAAAGAAGAAAATCTAATGACATGGCCTCCTTGTTCACCTGATCTGAACCCCATTGAGAACCTGTGGTCCATCATCAAATGTGAGATTTACAAGGAGGGAAAACAGTACACCTCTCTGAACAGTGTCTGGGAGGCTGTGGTTGCTGCTGCACGCAATGTTGATGGTGAACAGATCAAAACACTGACAGAATCCATGGATGGCAGGCTTTTGAGTGTCCTTGCAAAGAAAGATGGCTATATTGGTCACTGATTTGTTTTTGTTTTGTTTTTGAATGTCAGAAATGTATATTTGTGAATGTTGAGATGTTATATTGGTTTCACTGGTAAAAATAAATAATTGAAATGGGTATATATTTGTTTTTTGTTAAGTTGCCTAATAATTATGCACAGTAATAGTCACCTGCACACACAGATATCCCCCTAAAATAGCTATAACTAAAAACAAACTAAAAACTACTTCCAAAACTATTTAGCTTTGATATTAATGAGTTTTTTGGGTTCATTGAGAACATGGTTGTTGTTCAATAATAAAATTAATCCTCAAAAATACAACTTGCCTAATAATTCTGTACTCCCTGTACACTGAGCCACTGATGACCGAGGAATGGAATGAAGAGCTCGGCAAGTTTTGATTTTCTGACCTCCGTCAGAAATATTTTCATTTCTACCGAGTCTATCAGAGTCCCTAGGAAGGAAACTCTTGTGAGAGGGACGAGAGAACTCTTTTTTTTGTTCATCTTCCATCTGTGAGATCTCAGAAAAGCCAACACGATGTCCGTGTGAGACTTGGCTAGCTGGAAAGTCGACACCTGGATTAAGATGTCATCTAGCTAAGGTGCCACTGCTATACCCCGCGGTCTTAGAACCGCCAAAAGGGACCCTAGCACCTTTTTGAAAATTCTGGGAGCCGTGGCCAACCCGAAAGGAAGGGCCACAAACTGGTAATGCCTGTCCAGAAAAGCGAATCTGAGGAATTGATGATGATCTCTGTGAATAGGGATGTGTAGATACGCATCCTTTAAATCCACGGTAGTCATATATTGACCCTCCTGGATCAGAGGAAGAATAGTCCGAATAGTCTCCATCTTGAAAGATGGTACTCTGAGGAACTTGTTTAGAATTTTGAGATCCAAGATCGGTCTGAAAGTTCCCTCTTTTTTGGGAATCACAAACAGGTTGGAGTAAAAACCTAGCCCTTGTTCCGCTCTTGGAACTGGGCGGATCACTCCCATGGTATATAGGTCTTCTACACAGCGTAAGAACGCCTCTCTCTTTGTCTGGTTTGCAGACAATTGAGAAATGTGAAATCTCCCCCTTGGGGGGGGGGAGTCTTTGAAGTCCAGAAGATATCCTTGGGACACAATTTCTAAAGCCCAGGAATCGTGAACATCTCTTGCCCAAGCCTGAGCGAAGAGAGAGAGTCTGCCCCCTACTAGATCCGGTCCCGGATCGGGGGCTACCCCTTCATGCTTTCTTAGAGGCAGCAGCAGGCTTCCTGGCCTGTTTACCTTTGTTCCAAGCCTGGTTAGGTCTCCAGACTGACTTGGATTGGACAGAATTCCCCTCTTGCTTTGCTGCAGGGGAAGCTGAAGCGGGACCTTTGAAGTTCCGAAAGGAACGAAAATTATTTTATTTGGTCCTCATATTTGTTTTATCCTGAGGGAGGGCATGGCCTTTCCCTCCAGTGATGTCTGAAATAATTTCTTTCAGTGCAGGCCCGAATAGGGTCTTTCCTTTGAAAGGGATGTTCAACAACTTAGATTTTGATGACACATCAGCAGACCAGGACTTAAGCCATAACGCTCTGCGTGCTAAAATGGCAAAACCTGAATTCTTTGCCGCTAATTTAGCCATTTGGAAAGCGGCATCTGTAATGAAAGAATTAGCCAACTTAAGGGCCTTAATTCTATCCATAATATCCTCTAATGGAGTCTCCACCTGGAGAGCCTCATCTAGAGCCTCAAACCAGAAAGCAGTTGCAGTACTTACAGGAACAATGCATGCAATAGGTTGGAGAAGAAAACCTTGATGAACAAAAATTTTCTTTAGGAGACCCTCTAATTTTTTATCCATAGGATCTTTGAAAGCACAACTTTCTTCGATAGGTATAGTTGTACGCTTAGCAAGAGTAGAAATAGCTCACTCCACCTTAGGAACAGTCTGCCATGAGTCCTGTATGGTGTCAGATATGGGAAACATTTTCTTAAAAACAGGAGGGGGAGCGAACGGAATACCTGGTCTATCCCACTCCTTAGTAACAATATTCACAATCCTCTTAGGGACTGGAAAAACATCAGTGTAAACAGGAACCTCTAAGTATCTGTCCATTTTACACAATTTCTCTGGGACCACTATAGGGTCACAATCGTCTAGAGTAGCTAATACCTCCTTGAGCAATAAGCGGAGGTGTTCAAGCTTAAATTTAAAGGCCATCATATCAGAATCTGTCTGATGGAGCGTCTTTCCTGAATCAGAAATGTCTCCCTCAGATAACAAATCCCTTACCCCTACTTCAGAACATTGTGAGGGTATATCGGATACGGCTACTAAAGCATCAGACGGCTCAGCATTTGTTCTTAACCCAGAGCTGTCACGCTTTCCTTGTAAACCAGGCAGTTTAGAGAAAACCTCTGTGAGGGTTTTATTCATAACTATGGCCATGTCTTTTAAAGTAAACAATTCGACGCATTAGAGGTACTTGGCGTCACTTGTGCGGGCGTTACTGGTTGTGACACTTGGGGAGAGCTAGATGCTAAACCCTCATTTCCTTCTAACTGAGAATCATCTATTGCAATATTTATAAGTGCTAAAATATGCTCTTTATAATTTATAGACATATCAGTGCAAGTGGGACACATTCTAAGAGGGGGTTCCACAATGGCTTCTAAACACATAGAACAAGGATTTCCCTTGGTATCAGACATGTTAAACAGGCTAGTAATGAAACAAACAAGCTTGGAAAACACTTTAATCAAAGTTAAAAACACTTTAAACAAAAACGGTACTGTGCCTTTAAGAGAAAAAAAGCTGCACAAACTGCAAAACAGTGTAAAAAAGCAGTAAACAAAACGAAATTTTTACAGTAGCATCATAAAGCCTTAGTAACTTTGCACCACTATGCAAATAAACAATTAACCCCTTAATGTAAAAACCGGATTGAAAAAAACGGTAAAATAATGTTCAGCACCTTGCCACAGCTCTGCTGTGGCGCCTACCTGCCCTTTAGGAACGATTTGTGGGGAAAAAAACCTCTTTACAGCCCTCAAATACAGCAGGAATCTCTGGAGAAGTAGCTGGATGTTTCTGAGGTAAATAAACTGTGCAACTGAGGAAAATAGGCCCCTCCCACCTCACTCAATGTTATGGGGCCTAAAAGAAACACCACAGAGTGTTTCTTAAACTAGCCATGTGGGTTAATAACCCTTAAACAAGCCACAATGACCCCTTAAAGTCCCTCAAAAAACGTTATATTTGTAATTAAACCAAAACATTTTTTTCCTATTAGTGTCACCAGTAACTATGAGCCCTTTATGCAAGCTTGGATTCCTCTTTTACTGAATACAGCTTACCTTTCCCTCATGGGGATATTGCCAGCCTTTTCTAGAAACAACAGTCTGTCTAGAAAAAAATAGACTGAACATACCTTAATGCAGTTTAGCCTGCAAACTGTTCCCCCAACTGAAGTTTACCTGTACTCTTCAGCCAATGTGAGAACAGCAGTGGATCTTAGTTACAAAATGCTAAGATCATCATCCTCCTTGCAGAAATCTTCATCCCTTTTCTGCCAGAGAGTAAATAGTACACACCGGTACCTAATTAAAATAACAAACTTTTGCTTGAGAAAATAAAAACTAACATTTTTGTCACCACATTCACTTTGCCCTTAATAGCAATTAAGCAGGCAGAGAGAATGACTGGGGGGCAGAGCTAAGGGAGCTATATAGACAGCTCTGCTGTGGGTGCTCTCTCTGCCATTTCCTGTTGGGAAGGAGAATATCCCATAAGTATGGATGAATCCGTAGACTTGATACATCTTACAAGAGAAATCTAAATAAAATTACTATTATTACCTATACTTACAATAAACCTTAAGCTAGCTACAATATAACTAATAGTTACATTGTAGCTATCTTAGGGTTTATTTTTATTTTACAGGCAAGTTTGTATTTATTTTAACTAGGTAGAATAGTTACTAAATAGTTATTAACTATTTAATAACTACCTAGCTAAAATGAATACAATAAAATAAAATAAGTACCTGTAAAATAAAACCTAACATAAGTTACACTAACACCTAACACTACACTACAATTAAATAAACTAACTAAATTAAAAACAATTAAATAAATTAAATTAAATTAGCTTAATTACAAAAACAAACAAACACTAAATTACAGAAAATAATAAACAAATTACAAGATATTTAAACTAATTACACCTAATCTAATTGCATAATCAAAATAAAAAAAGCCCCCCAAAATAAAAAAAACCCTAGCCTAAACTAAACTATCAATAGCCCTTAAAAGGGCTTTTTGCGGGGCATTGCCCCAAAGTAATCAGCTCTTTTACCTGTAAAATAAAATTACAAACACCCCCCAACAGTAAAACCCACCACCCACACAACAAACCCCCCAAATAAAAAGCTAACTAAAAAAACCTAAGCTCCCCATTGCCCTGAGAAGGGCATTTGGATGGGCATTGCCCTTAAAAGGGCAGTTAGCTCTTTTGCGGCCCAAACCCCTAATCTAAAAATAAAACCCACCCAATACACCCTTAGAAAAACCTAACACTAACCCCCTGAAGATCGACTTACAGTTCTGAAGACCGGACATCAATCCTCAAGGAAGCGGCAGAAGTCCTCAACAACGCCGGGAGACATCTTCATCCAAGCCAGGCAATGTGGTCCTCCAGACGGGAAGAAGTCTTCATCCAGACGGCATTTTCTATCTTCAACCATCCGACGCGGAGCGGCTACATCTTCAAGACATCCCACACGGAGCATCCTCTTCTTCCGACGACTACCCGAAAAAGGAAGGTTCCTTTAAGTGACGTCATCCAAGATGGCGTCCCTTAGATTCCGATTGGCTGATAGAATTCTAACTAAGGTAGAAAAAATCCTATTGGCTGATTGGATCAGCCAATAGAATTGATCTTGCATTCTATTGGCTGATTGGAACAGCCAATGGAATGCAAGCTCAATCTTATTGGCTGATTGGATCAGCCAATAGGATTGAACTTCATTCCTATTGGCTGATTGCATCAGCCAATACGATTTTTTCTACCTTAATTCTGATTGGCTGATAGAATTCTATCAGCCAATCGGAATCTAAGAGACACCATCTTGGATGACGTTACATTCGTCGGATAGTCGTTGGAAGAAGAGGATGCTCCGCGTCGGATGTCTTGAAGATGGAGCCGCTCCACGTCGGATGGATGAAGATAGAAGATGCCATCTGGATGAAGACTTCTGCCCGTCTGGAGGACCACTTCGCCCGGCTTGGATGAAGACTTCTCCCCGGCTTCGTTGAGCACTTCAGCCCAGTTGTATGAAGACTTCTGCCGCTTCCTTGAGGATGGATGTCCGGTCTTCAGAATTGTAAGTCGATCTTCAGGGGGTTAGTGTTAGGTATTTTTAAGGGTGTATTGGGTGGGTTTTATTTTTAAATAAAATGGGCAATGCCCATCCAAATACCCTTTTCAGGGCAATGGGAAGCTTAGTTTTTTTAGTTAGCTTTTTATTTGGGGGTTGGTTGTGTGGGTGGTGGGTTTTACTGTTGGGGGGTGTTTGTAAAAAAATTTTACAGGTAAAAGAGCTGATTATTTTGGGGCAATGCCCCGCAAAAGGCCCTTTTAAGGGCTATTGATAGTTTAGTTTAGGCTAGGGTTTTTTTTTATTTTGGGGGCTTTTTTTATTTTGATAGGGCTATTAGATTAGGTGTAATTAGTTTAAATATCTTGTAATTTGTTTATTATTTTCTGTAATTTAGTGTTTGATTTTTGTACTTTAGATAATTTAATTTATTTAATTGTTTTTAACTTAGTAAATGTATTTAATTATAGTGTAGTGTTAGGTGTTATTGTAACTTAGGTTAGGTTTATTTTACAAGTACTTTGCTCAACGCTCACTTCTTGCCTTTTAACGCCAGGTTTGTAAAAACCCGTAATACCAGCGCTGCATGTAAGTGAGCGGTGAGTAAAAACTGCTTGTTATAACCGCATGCCCTCTAACGCAAAACTCGTAATCTGGCCGTAAGTGTGCTATAATTTATGCATAATACATAATTATAATTAAAGTAAAGTAAAGTAAAAAACTGTCACAGCCAGACACTTACCCATCTCGGGCTCCGGTGGCATCCTAGAGGTGGTGCAGCAGCGGTTTCCACTTCCCGGGTCTTCTCTTCCCGATCTGCAACTGTCCCCCCTTCTCCTCCTTGCAGCCGAGGACCGCGGCAGACATGCCGTCATGGCAGAATGATAGCCACCATGCGGACTCTGTGTTTAAACACAGGAAGGGATGAGGGGTGTGGGCCTGTTGGAGGGCAGGCCAGGGACTCTGAGGTAAACCAAGATGGCACTGAGTCCCTGGCCTCCTCTTATTGACCCTGCTTGCTCCGCCTTCTAGTACTTTTGTATTTATTTTAGCTAGGTAGTTATTAAATAGTTAATAACTATTTAATAACTATTGTTCCTAGTTAAAATAAATACAAACTTGCCTGTAAAATAAAAATGAACCCTAAGATAACTGTCCCCCCTTCTCCTCCTTGCTGCCGAGGACCGCGGCAGACATGCCGTCACGGCAGAATGATAGCCACCATGCGGACTCTGTGTTTAAACACAGGAAGGGATGAGGGGTGTGGGCCTGGCCAGGGACTCTGAGGTAAACCAAGATGGCACTGAGTCCCTGGCCTCCTCTTATTGACCCTGCTTGCTCCGCCTTCTAGTACTTTTGTATTTATTTTAGCTAGGTAGTTATTAAATAGTTAATAACTATTGTACCTAGTTAAAATAAATACAAACTTGCCTGTAAAATAAAAAAATAAACCCTAAGATAGCTACAATGTAACTATTAGTTATATTGTAGCTAGTTTAGGGTTTATTTTATAGGTATTTATTTTTAAAAATGAATTATTTAGGTAATAATATTAATTTTTATTTAGATTTATTGTAATTATATTTAAGTTAGGGGGTGTTAGGGTTAGGTTTAGACTTAGGTTTACGTGTTAATACTTTTAGTATAGTGGCGGCGACGTTGGGGGCGGCAGATTAGGGGTTAATAAATGTAGGTAGGTGGCGGCGATGTTAGGGATGGCAGATTAGGGGTTAATAATATTTAACTAATATTTGCAAAGTGGGAGTGCGGCGGTTTAGGGGTTAATATGTTTATTATAGTGGCGGCAACGTTGGGTGTGGCAGATTAGGGGTTAATAAGTGTAGGTAGGTTGCGGCGACATTGGGGCGACAGATTAGGGGTAAATAAATATAATGTAGGTGTCGGCGTTGTTGGGGGCAGCAGATTAGAGGTTAATACATATAATGTAAATGGTGGCGGTGTCCGGAGCGGCAGATTAGGGGTTAATAAGTATAATGCAGGTGTCGGCGATGTAGGGGGCGGCAGATTAGGGGTTAATAAGTGTAAGTTTAGGGGTGTTTAGACTCGGGTTCATGTTAGGGTGTTAGGTGTAAACATAAATTTTATTTCCCCGTAGGAATCAATGGGGCTGTGTTACTGAGTTTTACGCTGCTTTTTTGCAGGTGTTAGACTTTTTCTCAGCTGGCTATCCCCATTGATTCCTATGGGGAAATCGTGCACGAACACGTATGACCAGCTCACTGCAGACTTAAGCAGCGCTGGTATTGGAGTGCGGTAAGGAGCACAATTTTGCTCAACGCTCACTTCTTGCCTTTTAACGCCAGGTTTGTAAAAACCCGTAATACCAGCGCTGCATGTAAGTGAGCGGTGAGTAAAAACTGCTTGTTAGCACCGCATGGCCTCTAACGTAAAACTCGTAATCTGGCCGTAAGTGTGCTATAATTTATGCATAATACATAATTATAATGAAAGTAAAGTAAAAAACTGTCACAGCCAAACACTTACACACTCGGGCTCCGGTGGCATCCTAGAGGTGGTGCAGCAGCGGTTTCCACTTCCCGGGTCATCTCTTCCCGATCTGCAACTGTCCCCCCTTCTCCTCCTTGCTGCCGAGGACCGCGGCAGACATGCCGTCACGGCAGAATGATAGCCACCATGCGGACTCTGTGTTTAAACACAGGAAGGGATGAGGGGTGTGGGCCTGGTGGAGGGCAGGCCAGGGACTCTGAGGTAAACCAAGATGGCACTGAGTCCCTGGCCTCCTCTTATTGACCCTGCTTGCTCTGCCTTCTAGGGGCAGGTGACTTAGTTTCCCTATTTATTCTCAGCATGTCCCCCAGTCAGTGCTTGGTTATTTTTCCTTGCTTCCTGATTCTGGAGTCCCTTTCCAGCATATTAACCTGTGTCCTGCTATTACTTCCTGATTTCTTCGTATAGATTTCTTGGTTCCTGATTTCGGATTGTCTCTCAACTATTCTTGCCCGCTGCCTGCCCTGACTTTGGATTGTCTGACTATGTCTCTGCCTCTGACCTTACTGCATCCCTCTTCTGGCTCCTACCCTATTAAAGGCCTCCGTGCCACCACAGACCCTTCAGGAACCTGTATCCATTTCCAGGTTCTTCTGAGGGTTGTGATTGTAAGGGAGTGCTGTTCCACTGCAACTGGGTTCCAACATCACCACAAGACCCCAGGTGGGTTGTAACATAATAACCAAGCCTTATGGAACCCGCGGGAACAGCTGAAGCTATTGCTGCCTTGAACCAACAAATGGCGACTTTGGCCCAAGCAGTTCAGGATTTACAAGCTAGCAATACAGCACTGCTACATCGTGAGCAGAGAAGAGCACAGTCTACCCCTCTTCCAGCTTCACCTCTGGCTCCTATTCACTTACCACCAACATCCCCAGAACCATCTATTCCTATGTCTGACAAGTTCACTGGAAAGAAATCGGAACTACGTTATTTTATCATGGCTTGTGAGTAGCTCTTTGCTCTCAAAACTTGCACATACCATAATGATAATGTGAAGGTACGCAACACCATTGCCTTGCTATCTGGTCAACCCCAAACCTGGGCTCACCAGCTCCTACATTCTAGCAGCCCATTACTAGATTCCTGGGAGTCATTTGCTGCAGCCATGAGTACCTTATTTGATGATTCTCAGAGAACTCTGCTGCTCGCACTGCCCTCCATTCCCTTCGGTAGGGAAGACCAGTGGAGGACTATACCACAGACTTTTGGGAGTTGGCTTCTGACACAGGCTACAATGAGACGAGTATGATAGAGCAATATATTATATTGATTTGGTCTATCCAAGACCCTAAAAGACGAACTAGCCAGAGTAGGAGTACCTACCTCCTTGGAAGAACTGATCCTGCTAGTTACTCAGTTAGTCCGACGCTTTCATTAACAAAGAAGTGAGAAACAACAGATTCCATTCCCTCTCAGGCTTTTGGATTCGTCTGGTCCTGTGGCTTTAGCATCATCCTCTGTCTATTCCACTAAGGTTCATTGCGCTATGACTGCAAAACACAAAAGACGTCGATCTCAAGGGCTCTGCCTCTACTGCGGGAAAGCTGATCACCTATTATGGACATGTCCCATCCGACCCACCACCACACCTGGTAAGGGAATCGTTTCTCCTTCTTCTTGGACTTCTACTGCTCCATACACCTCCTATTACCATTCTATCTCTCTTTCTCTTCAGTAAGGAAGTGAGAACCATCCAGTTACAGCCATCATAGACTCAGGAGCCAGCGGTTGTTTCATAGATCAGACCTTGGTATAGACCTATCACCTTCCTATGTGACTAAAGCCACACCCATTATCACTATATGTTGTGGATGGGATTCCGATCAAGACAGGTCCTGTTCTACATGAAACCGGTCGTATTTGTCTCCTTCTTGGTCACCACAAAGAAACCATCAACCTAGACATTGTTCCCTCACCAATGTTCCCATTCATCCTCCGCATTCCCTGGCTTTGCATCCACAACCCAGTAATTGATTGTTTTAGAGGTACCCTCACCTTTTCCTCTACCATTTGCACCATCACTTGCCTAAACAAGACTCCTATGCATTTGTTCAATATGACCTCTGAAACTTCAGTCACTTTGCCAGACAAATATAAAGAATTCCAGGATGTCTTCAACAAAAAGAGTGCTGATCGGTTACCTTCTAGACGCCCATATGACTGCCCAATCGACCTGCTTCCAGGTAGTCCTGTCCCCTATGGGCGCATATTTCCTCTATCAGAGGCCAAGCTTAAACATCTCAAGAAATACATCTATGACAGCCTGGCCAAAGGCTTCATCAGACCCTCAATGTCTCCAGCAGGGGCAGGTATATTGTTTGTTGGCAAAATCGATGGGGAGTCTACGTCCCTGTATTGATTACCATGCTTTAAACAATATTACCATCAAAAACCGATACCCCCTGCCACTGATACCAGAACTCCTAGATAGGCTAAAGAAGGCAAACATATTTACAAAAATAGACCTACAAGTGTGTATAACCTAGTATGTGTTGATGAAGGGGACGAATGGAAGACTACATTCAGAACTCAGTACAGGCACTTTGAGTACCTTGTCATGCCCTTCAGGCTGTGCAACGCCCCTGCCACCTTCCAACACTTTCTGAATTACGTTTTCCATGACATTCTGGATTCCTTTATAATTATTTATTTAGATGACAACCTGTTTTTTTCCTCTCCCCCTGCTGAACACATGAAAAAGGTACTTCTTTGTCTCGGTGAACATGGATTGTATGCTAAATTGGAAAAGTGCGTATTTGATACGAGTCTGTAGAATTCCTGGGCTACATTATCACCCCTGGACAGAATCAAATGGATCCCCGCAAGATCACAACCATCTTGGAGTGGCCCGTACCAAAAGACAAAAAATCTATACAATGTTTTCTGCAGTTCGCAAACTTTTACAGACGCTTTATCAGAGGTTTTTCCCAAATATGCTCTCTCATAACCGCCTTGACCAAGAAACATGATAAATTCCTATGGACAACCCAAGTCCAAGAAGCCTTCAAAAAGTAAAAAAAAAGGTATTCAACCAAGGTAGATGCCTCTGATATCGCTATTGGGGGTATCCTGTCCCAAAGAGGGGAGAAGGACGACCCTCTAAATCCTGTAGCATTCTACTCCCGAAAAACTCCTACCTGCGGAGAATTATGATGTAGATGAAAGGGAACTTCTTGCAATTAAGGGTACCTTGGAAGAGTGACACCATCTACTAGAGGGAGCTCCTGTACCTGTCACTGTGTATACGGATCACCATAATCTGGAGTATCTTCAAGCTGCCAAATAATTCTGTCCTTGACAAGCCCACTGGGTCCTTGTTCTTTTCCAGATTCAACATACAGATCCCCTACTGCCCTGGATCCAAGAATCAAAAGGCAGACGCTCTGTCATGCATACATGAGGAGACAGACCCAACCGACTAAACCCAAGACACAGCGTTATTGTTTCACCTCTGACCCAGAAACAGAGACTATGGTACCATGACAAACAAGTGTATGTGCTACCCTTGCTTTGATCTGAAGCACTTGTTCCTGCAAAATATCTACCACCTGAATGGATTGCCACAGACAATCATCACTGACCACAGCTCTCAGTTCACCTCCCGTTTCTGGTCCAATTTCTGCAGTCACCTCAAAATCTCGTGCTGCTTATCGTCAGCTTATCACCCCCAGACCAACAGTCAAACTGAGCGTACCAACCAGACTTTGGAACCTCTGTTGCTTCACCCCCCACCTACAAGATGACTGGCTTTCTTTACTTCCTACAGCAGAATTCTCCTTCAACAATCAAATGCATCTCTCCATTAAAATCACACCCTTTTATGCCAACTATGGTTTTCATCCATGTGCCTTCTCCGACTTGCCTTGCTCTACCATGGTACCTGATGTGGCCTTACGCCTGAATAAACTTAAACAACAAAGACAGAAGTACTCTAAAGGTGGCACAACAACGTTACTGCCTATGTGCTAGGTGATAAGGTCTGGTTATCCACACAGAATTTGCATATGTCCTATCCCTTACGGAAGTTAGGACCATGCTACATAGGGTCTTTTGCTGTGACCAAGGTCATATCTCCAGTGGCTGTCCGCTTGAACCTCCCTGTCACATACCAGTTACACCTGGTATTCCATGTGTCTCTACTGAAGCCTTGGAGACCCAACCATTTCTCCTCACGTGTTGCTGTTCCACCCATTCCAGTGATTGTAGACGGTTTAGAAGAGTTTGAAGTCCAGGAGATCCTTGACTCCAGATGTCGCAGGGGATGCCTGGAATACCTCATCCACTGCAAGGGGTATGGCCCTGAGGAGCGATCCTGGGAGCCGACCAGGAATATCCATGCTCCTGCCAATGTCAAAGCTTTTCATCAGACACATCCTGGTCAGCCAACCCTGTTTCGCACCCTGAGGTTGTGTCTGAGGGGGCTCTGTCACGGCACGACCAGACATTTACCTGCTCCCTGCTCCCCAGCCCCCAGTGGCATCCTAGAGGTGGTGCAGCAGCGGTCTCCACTTCCCAGGTCTTCTATCCCCGATACACAACTGTCTCCCCCTCTCCTCACCGCCAGGGACCACATCGGATATGCTGTCACGGCATAATGACAGCTGCCCCACAGACTCAGCATGTGAGCACAGGAAGGAATGAGGGTTGTGGGTCTGGTGGAGGAGAGCAGGCCAGGGACTCCAAGATGGCGCGAGTCCCTGACCTCCTCTCATTGACCCTGCTTGCTCCACCATCCAGGGGCAGGTGACCGGTCACGTGACTTAGTTTCCCTTTTTATTCTCAGCACGCCCCCCAGTCAATGCTTGGTTATTTTTCCTTGCTTCCTGATTCTGGAGTTCCTTTCCAGCATATTATTCTATGTACTTGTATTACCTCCTGATTTCCTTGAATATATTTCCTGGTTCCTGATTGTCTCTCAGCTATTGTTGCCCGCTGCCTGCCCTGACTTGTCTGACTACTTCTCTGCCTCTGCCCTTACTGCATCCCTTTTCTGGCTCCTACCCTATTAAAGTCATCCATACTACCACAGACCCTTCAGGAACCTGTATCCATTTTCAGGTTTTCCTGAGGGTCGTAATTGTAAGGGAGTGCTGTTCCACTGCAACCGGGTTCCAACATCACCGCAAGACCCCAGGTGGGTTGTAACAATAAGATAACTGTCCACCAAGAAGTTATACTGAACCCAAATGTCCCTTTCATACTAGACAATATGTGACAAAAAATCTAGTGTGAAATATAAGTGTCTGTTTATAACTCTGTCCCGTGGCTATGATGTACCCCATGAATGTTATACATGCTAATAGCATGTGGGCTATGTGAGTGAATAAAGTTGATCACTTACCTTGAGATGCACCCAAACAACTGTGCGTATCAGCTGCAGAAATAAACTGTGTTCAGGAGAGAGCTTATCTGAGCCCATCTAGTGCTGTGTACGTAACAGCATTGGATTAAAGTGTGGAGTATATCAATGAACCAACAGAAGGAGGCAAAGGGGCTGGTCCCTGCAACACCTGCATCAGGCTTGTAATTAACTCCTTTACCGGGAGTTCTTGTGTCAATACTCCATACTTCAATGCCCCTTCTGTCTTTCAGTAGCAGCTTTCTGAGGGAAAATGGGCCTCAAATCGGTCTGAGGACCACTCTCAATAAAGAATCTGGAAAACCTCAATAATTTACCCAAAGATGAGACTAGCATACCAGAGAGGGGGAGAATCAAGTACTCTTGGAGTTTTGGGAATCTTTGCCTCCTCCTAGTGGCTAGGAGTTGAATCCCAGAAATAATGACTCATGGACTCTCAGCACCTTATAAAAGAAAAACTTTGAAGGGTTACTATATTGTAAAATGCGTTTTCCCTTAATGTATTTTCAATGACTTGTTATACCAGCTGCAGAGTATAAAATGTATGAGAAATTGCATTTTCAGGTTTCTTTGTGTATATGAATTAGCTGGTTTTGTGCTTTTAAACCACAACCTATTAACCCCTTAACGACTGAGGACGTGCAGGGTACGTCCTCAGAAAAAAGGCAGTTAATGCCTGAGAACGTACCCTGCACGTCCTCAGTGTGGAAAGCAGCTGGAAGCGATCCTGCTCGCTTCCAGCTGCTTTCCGGTTATTGCAGTGATGCCTCGATATGGAGGCATCCTGCAATAACTTTTTAAGTCATCCGGTGCAGAGAGAGCCACTCTGTGGCCCTCTCTGCACCGGAGATCGGTTGCTCCCTGTGTTGGTGGGTGGGAGCCGGACCGGGAGGCGGGTGGCGGCCATCGATGGCCCTGTGGATGTGAAGGGGGGCTGGATCGTGGGCGGGGGTGGCTGGGGGCACGCACGGGCGCGCGCGCATGCACGGGAGGGTGGGGACGGGCGCGTGCACGGGGAGGGAGCGGGTGGGAACCGCTACACTGCAGAAAATGTGGAAATAAAAAAATATAAAAAAATAGAAATTTAAAACAATCAGCAAGGTGGTGGGGGTTTGTCTGTGGGGGGTGGGGGGGGGGGGAAGCTACACTACACAAAAAAAAAAAAAAAAAAAAAAAGCACTTTTTATTGTAAACTGGGTACTGGCAGACAGCTGCCAGTACCCAAGATGGCCCCCAATAAGGCAGAGGGGAGGGTTAGAGAGCGGTTTTGGGGGGGATCAGGGAGGTTGGGGGCTAAGGGGGGATCCTACACAGTAGCATATGTAAATATGCTAAAAAAAAATTCATTTTTTTTTTAAAACCCTTTTATTTTAGTACTGGCAGACTTTCTGCCAGTACTTAAGATGGCGGGGACAATTGTGGGGTGGGGGAGGGAAGGGAGCTGTTTGGGAGGGATCAGGGGGTGGGATGTGTCAGATGGGAGGCTGATCTCTACACTAAAGCTAAAATTAACCCTGCAAGCTCACTACAAACTCCCTAATTAACCCTTTCACTGCTAGCCATAATACACGTGTGAGGCGCAACAGGATTTAGTGGCCTTCTAATTACCAGAAAGCAACGCCAAAGTCATATATGTCTGCTATTTCTGAACAAAGGGGATCCCAGACAAGCATTTACAACCATTTGTGCCATAATTGCACAAGCTGTTTGTAAATGATTTCAGTGAGAAACCTAAAATTGTGAAAAATTTTACGTTTTTTTTAATTTGATCGCATTTGGCGGTGAAATGGTGGCATGAAATATACCAAAATGTGCCTAGATCAATACTTGGGGTTGTCTACTACACTACACTAAAGCTAAAATTAACCCTACAAGCTCCCTAAAAGCTCCCTAATTAACCCCTTAACTGCTGGGCATGATACACTTGTGGTGCGCAGTGGCATTTAGCGGCCTTCTAATTACCAAAAAGCAACGCCAAAGCCATATATGTGTGCTATTTCTGAACAAAGGGGATCCCAGAGAAGAATTTACAACCATTTATGCCATAATTGCACAAGTTGTTTGTAAATAATTTCAGTGAGAAACCTAAAGTTTGTGAAAATATTTGTGAAAAAGTGAACAATTTTTTGTATTTGATCGCATTTGGCGGTGAAATGGTGGTATGAAATATACCAAAATTGGCCTAGATCAATACTTTGGGATGTCTACTAAAAAAAAATATATACATGTCAATGGATATTCAGGGATTCCTGAAAGATATTAGTGTTCTAATGTAACTAGCGCTAATTTTTGAAAAAAATGGTTTGGAAATAGCAAAGTGCTACTTGTATTTATGGCCCTATAACTTGCAAAAAAAGCAAAGAACATGTAAACATTGGGTATTTCTAAACTCAGGACAAAATTTAGAAACTATTTAGCATGGGTGTTTTTTGGTGGTTTTAGATATGTAACAGATTTTGGGGGTCAAAGTTAGAAAAAGTGTGTTTTTTTCCATTTTTCCTCATATTTTATCATTTTTTTATCGTAAATTATAAGATATGATGAAAATAATGGTATCTTTAGAAAGTCCATTTAATGGCGAGAAAAACGGTATATAATATGTGTGGGTACAGTAAATGAGTAAGAGGAAAATTACAGCTAAACACAAACACCGCAAAAATGTAAAAATAGCCTTGGTCCCAAACGGACAGAAAATGGAAAAGTGCTCTGGTCACTAAGGGGTTAAAAAGGGTTGAGCTTGCAGGTAATATTAGATCTCATTATGTTATCACTTTGTGCACACACACTTTCTTCCTTTTCTTATATTTATCTGGAAAACCAAAGCTCAATACTTAGGAAAGAACACTGGAAAATTTACATTTTATTACTTAAAGGGACATTAAACCCAAATTTTGTCTTTCATTATTTAGAAAGAGCATGCAATTTTAAACATCTTTCTAATTTACTTCTATTATCTAATTTGCTTCATTCTCTTGATATCATTTGCTGAAAAGCATATCTAGATAGGCTCAGAAGATTCTGATTGGTGGCTGCACATAGATGCCTCATGTTATTGGCTCACCCATGTGCATTTCTATTTCTTAAACAAAGGATATCTAACGAATGAAGCAAATTAGATAATAGAAGTAAATTGGAATGTTGTTTAAAATTGTATTCTCTATCTAAATAATGAAAGAAAACATTTGAGTTTAATGTCCCTTTAACTATCCTGAACCCTACTGGGAGTGTAATTTCTTATGCTGGCTGTGTTTACTTAGGCTTGTCAATAGTGTAGACTTCAGTTTGGAAACTTTCAGTGTAGGTTGGGATTCCACATGCTAAATCAGCTATTTCAAATGCTAAAATAAGGGTAAAGGATCTACTTGTAAACAATTTAATACACTCCAGCAGGTAAAATGAATCATTGGGAACTATTTAAAGGGGAGAACATTTTTGGGTAACTGTTCCTTTAATGGCCTGCATACCAAGTCTAGATTTAAAAGTGCAAATCTTTTTTTCAATAATAATTTAAACAATTTTAGTGGGCAACATGGATGCTGACAGGCAAATCTGCAACTGAAGAACATGGTAACTTATGTCAACATAGATGACATTGATTTGTCTTGTCAACACAGGCTAATGAGAACATTTTTCTTTCCAAGTTATCCCCATAACAAATATTAGAAGAAATGAAAGATACTTTTTTTGTGAAGGAACAATTTATCTGAAACAAATTTTATGTTTGTGTGTACGTCTAGTCTTTATACTGTACTATAAATTCCTTTTATATTCCCATTTTGCTATTTATCTCTTTTGTTCTATGTCATGTTTATTCATATTTCTCCACTGTTAGTTTCCTTTTTCCTCTCCAATATCTCCACACAATATAAGGGGGATATTTATCAAAGCCTCAACTATGCTGCATTCGCCAGCACCAATACGCTTGCCTAACATAGCGGCCGCAGACCTGAATACGATCTACATATTTATAAAAATGCCGGCAAAAAACCACGCACCAAGTACGGGGCGATAAGCATCAGACTGTTGTTAACTAGAAGTCATCGATCTTGCGTCTATTCAGCTTTTTACCAACTTTATTCATACCCTGTCACTAAACGCTGCCACTATACTAAAATGTTTAACGCCTATCCCGCCGCCACCTAAATAAATGTATTAACCCCTATCCCGCCGCTCCCGGACCCCACCGCCACCTAAATAAATGTATTAATCCCTATCCAGCTGCTCCTGGACCACGCCGCCACCTAAATAAATGAATTAACTCCTATCCTGCCGCTTCTGGACCCCGCAGCCACCTAAATAAATGTATTAACCCCTATCCAGCTGCTCCTGGACCACGCCGCCACCTAAATAAATGTATTAACCCCTATCTTGGGTGACGTCACTTCAAGTTCCAGTTTACGATGGTGACTGTATTGAAGAGGAGCTCCGCAATGGATGTCTTCAGGATAGAACGCTCCGCGCCGGAGGGATGAAGATAGAAGATACCGTCCGGATGAAGACTTCGCCGGCTGGGTGAAGATGGAAGAGGCCGCCCGGATGAAGACTTCTTGCCAGCTAGATGGATCCTTGAAGCGGAACTTCAAGAACTGTAAGTGGATCATCGGGGGTTAGTGTTGGGTTTATTTAAGGGTATTTGGGGGGGGGGGTTATTTTTAGAGTAGGGTCTGGGTAGTAAAAGAGCTAAATGCCCTTTTAAGGGCAATGCCCATACAAATGCCCTTTTCAGGGCAATGGAGAGCTTAGGTTATTTTAGATAGGGTTTTTATTTGGGGGGGGGGTTGGTTGTGGGGGTGGTTGGTTTTACTGTTGGGGGTGTTTGTATCTTTTTTTACAGGTAAAAGAGCTGATTTCTTTGGGGCAATGCCCCACAAAAGGCCCTTTTAAGGGCCATTGGTAGTTTAGTGTAGGCTAGGGTTTTTTTTTTATTTTGGGGGTCTTTTTTATTTTGATAGAGCTATTAGATTAGGTGTAATTCTTTTTTATTTTTGATAATGTGTTTTTTTTTTCTTCGTAATTTAATGTTTTTTATTTTTTGTAACTTTTTGTGTAATTTATTAATTTTTAATAAGGTTGAATAGTAGATTTAAATAATTTGAATAGGGTTAGTTTTTTTTTTTAATATGTAATTTAATTTATTTAATTGCTAGTTTAATTGTAGTATAATAGTTAGGGTAGGTTAATTAATAGTTTTAAAATAGTTTATTTTAATTCTACAGGTAAGTTTAAATTTATTTTAAGATAGGGATGTTGTAATTTTAATTTAAAGTTAGCGGCTTGTTAGGTTTAGGGGTTAATAGCTTTATTTATTTTATGGCGATGTGGGGGGCTGGCGGTTTAGGAGTTAATAGGTTTACTTAGTGGTAGTGATGTGGGATGCCAGAGGTTTAGGGGTTAATACGTTTATTTAGTGGCGGCGGGGTCGGGGAGCAGCGGGATAGGGGTTAATACATTTATTTAGGTGGTGGCGGGGTCCGGGAGCAGCAGGATAGGGGTTAATACATTTATTTAGGTGGTGGCGGGTCCGGGAGCAGCGGGATATTGGTTAATACATTTAGTTAAGTGGTGGCGGGGTCCGGGAGCGGCGGGATAGGGGTTAATAACTTTATTTAGTGGCAGCGGGGTCCGGGTGCGGCGAAATAGGGGTTAATAACATTATGTAGGTGGCGGCAATGTCTGGGCGGCAGATTAGGGATGTTTAGACTCTGGGCTTATTTTAGGATGTTAGGTGTAAACGTAACTGGTTTTCTACCATAGAAATCAATGAGATATCTAGCAGCATCAAACATAAGCTTTCGCTGCTTTCAGACTCCCATTGATTCCTATGGCATCCGCGGCCTCCAGGGTGGCAAATTAAAAACCAGCTAAGCTGGGCCGGCATAGCCGCGAGCATACTTGTTAACTATTTGATAACTTTTAAAAAGTGTCAAATAGTGCTGAATGTGTATTCGGAACATCTGTAATGACGTAAACATCGATCTGTGTCGGATTGAGACCGGCGGATCGTATGTTACTTCACAGATTTCAAATTTTGCCGGTCTGTAGGCTTTGATAACTAGGTCGGATCAAGCTTGCAACAATTACGCTGCTGAATTCCAGTGTATTTGCGGTTGACGGCTTGATAGATAAGAAAATAATATCATTCTACTACTCTCTCAAATGACTTTTAATTCTTCTGCTAATACTGTATATGTTTAAAACCTCACCCCCATAAAAACAAGTATAATACACCTTCACTCACATCTCAAAAATACCAGTTTTCCACCATATCTCCTAATCACCGTTTTCCTTCAGTCCCTCTAAATACTTCTTCCGTCACGTTTCCTTCTAAAATACTTTTAAGTTTCATCACTTTATCTTTCCTAAAACCTCACCAATATTTCATGCAAATCGTTCTCTCTCTCTTCCTTTGCTGAATTTCTCATTCTTCTATTCTCTTCTATTCTGTTTGACCTTTTGTGCCCCTCACTTCAAGAGCTATGCAGGTGAGCTTGCTGGGGGTGTCCAATATCCTTTCAGTTCCTTTCACTTCCCTGCATGTCCCTTCACAATTCATTTATTTAACTTAAAGAAATAAGTATAGTTGCAAAAGGGTTACTGTTTGTAAAGTTTTAGCGGCATGATCAGTCATACCCCCTGTGAATAAGACTATACTGCTGGTTATTGTTGTCAAAGTAGATTGTGCAAGTGAAATGTTGCTGCATATCAAGTTTGGCATGGCCAAGCTAGAGCAATGAGCATTTGCCTGTACCTACTACATTATAGCATCACAAAAAAGATACACATCAGACTGAATGGCACCTAAGAATCTTGAAACCTGGCAAAATAACAGTGAAAACTGTCATTCAAGCGAGAGGTTGTGAAATCTCACAATCTGGTTGAACATCTTCAGAAGTGGCATTGTCATTTCCTCACAATGGATTTTTAAACACATTTCAAGCCTCAATACACACTATAATAATATTAACCAATCCTCATACCATCCAATCATCCAAAGTCCCTTGACCCCGCCACAGGAATATGAAGTGTGACAAATGCTGCATCATCTGCTACCTGGGTAGAAGCAGGATTGATCTTTTGGGGTCTAGGTTGCCAGAAGAAACAAAAACATTGCATAGGTCTACTCTTGCCCTTGGACTTCTTGTACATTGCGTCTAAGACCCATTTTTTTGGAACTCAACACTCCTGACCTGAAGTTTTATTTAGTTTAGATAAAATAAGAAGTTAATGTATAGCCATTATAAAATAATCTTAATCTTGCTTTATGTGATTGTTCATTTAACACTCATAAAAAGAAAATATCTTATGGTCACAAGGAATACATATCAATTGTGTTCTACAATGGGATCAGCTAATTATGGGCAGCACAGCCAACAATAATGAACTGACATGCACGTTTTTACTAGAAGCAATTTTTTTTCTAATACAGGTATATTGCAAAAAAATATTTAATTCAAAATTTAAATTCACTCATGAACATTTTAATTATGGCTACTATGCCCCTTTTAATAAATATCTGAGTAAGTAAAATACTCTAAGAACATTTTATAAAAGAGCATCTTTAATCCATCATTTTAGGGAGAACTACGCTGTTCATATTGTGGCTTCACAATTAGCGAATTTACAAAGCCACAAATTAAAGGAATATCTGTTATTATTTGTAGCTACTAGGCATGTGCATTCACACCATTCGCGATGGTCTGAATGCGGAAGAAGGCGGCCGCTCGCAGCATTCGGCTCTTTTTGGAGCCAAATTCGTTCTTGTGAAACTGCAACACACTAAGATCTGTGTAACTTTCACAAGAAGAAATCTGATACCGAAAAGAGCTGAATGCAGCGAGCGAGTTGAGTGCATATGCCTAGTAGCTATGGAAATGCAGTCACAGTTGTAGTCTCTACTCATTGGCAAAATGTGTCAGAAGTTGCTAGAGATCCTTCACTCTGGCCAAGGCTTTATTCTACATTCTGATTTTTGCCTTTATACTAGAGGGAGGTCCACCAGAAACAGATTCAGAGAAAGAGATGAACAAGGTGAGAGGGATGAGGCACATACAGACAGAAAGGAAGGCACAAACACACGTGCGAGAAAGAAGAGAGGGATACAGGCTTGAATGGGGAGCAAATATTCTAGAAATCTAACCCTTCTAATGAATGCACTGTGAAGGAAAGCAGTGGTTTTGTTATTTAGTGTCAAATTAAATATTTCTTATTTTCTATGAAAAAAACATAAACAAAAATAAATAATTAAAAACACTATGAAATATTAACATTTTTGTATTTTGTTCAGCTTGTTTTTTACTATACAGTCTCAAAGCAAGGTGTTTCCAAGGTTAGATATGTGTTCGTTCTTCTGAGCCACTGCCTTTTTTGTGATGCTCCTGCAGTTCTGTCTTTCATAAATCCAGCGAAGTCCAACAGAGAGTTGTTTAAAATAAACTGAGTCAAGTAAATTGCCCCAAAATTAAGTCAAATTATGTGCAATACTGTATGTGGGATCCATACTGCATCCACGAAAACTAAACCCACTTGGTAAATTCCTATGACGACTCTTCAGCAGATATATAATTTCCAAACACTGATGTGAAAATCAGCTCCCTTTGGAATTGGGCTTTTGCCAGTTGTATATTGTCCAGATTCCTTCAACATTCTCTGAAGAATTTGATTAGAAGGAGAAATATATTGGACAGGTTCTTGATAGACTTCTAAGAGACATATCCTTATTTAATTTATATTTGCTTATTCAATCACATTTTATAACTTCAACATTATCACTAGATTATATGAAAATACATGGAGGCCTTTGTTTTAATATATATTTAGAGGCAGCTCTCTAGAAATAAATCAACCATCTCTAAGAACTCAACTTGTATATGATTTATTCCATTGGTCCCTTCAGTAGACAACTCACAATAACTTTATGTTGACAATATTTATTCTCTTGTCCACTGTTATAAAAGGTACTATTGACAAATGCATAAGAAATTATGTTAATAGGCTTAAATAGAAATTACATTGCACAAACTGTGTTAATTTGTAAGGGACATTACTGAACAGGAAATAAGGAAAAAACGAAAACACAATGCATGTGTAGTTTTTTTTTTTTTTTTAGATATCTTTGTTTTTGATAATCCTTTTGCTTCTTGAAATAGTTTGCAGTTAGCTTGTACTATGTCAAAACAAAGGATCAACTTGCTTTAAATTATTCTAGGACAATGTTTTGAAAATGTAAACAGCACTCATGAAATAGTGGTCAGTTATAAATTCAGATAAATTATTCTTGCTCAAAGAACATGCCAAATGTTCTTTAAATTGAAAATCCCACCCAGTAAATATTTTAGTAACCAAAAATCTAGCTCAACAGAAAATGAGCTTCAACTGATATCATAAAGGACTACTTAAATTGGATAAAGGCTTTGCATATAAGGCTTTCAGTTCCAGAAACCTCTCTTTACCCTCATACCTTACTACTTATGGGCTTCTCAACTCAAGGAAATGTAACATCACTAGTTTATTTTATGTGATTCTCTTCATCACATTAATTGTTAAAGTTTCAAGGTTTTTTTAACGGGGCATCATCATCCCTGACATTGAGGAGGGGTTTTTGATGTAAACCAGTTTCGTTTCTTACTAGTAAAATGTGACGCCATTAACCCACTCTAAAATCTCTGGTGTCAAGTTTAGCGCAACCTAAAAAGGTTGTAATCAATCCTCACTTTTGTCCTACTTTTGTTGAAAATGTGACTCTTGCCTATTGTCACTAGAGATTGCCACTTTAAATTGGTTCTATGTGTGGGTGCACCTTGAACTCTGAACCTGATGATCCCCTGGCTCTCAAGGGACATAGAAGCCTGGTTCTCACAACTAGTGGCAGCCACAGGCTCTGACAACCATATTCCTGTATTTCTTTAATATAACATTGGAGCTGTCATCAAAATAAAGGACGGAAATGGCATTAAGTTGGGTAGGGGCGCAACATGGTTTTGGAACGGTCTCTGGGTTAATGAAATGAACCTGTAAAAAAGAAAAGAAACAAAAAGCATTACACTCTTATTCTTAAAAAAGGAAATAACAGTTAAAAAATGCACATGAGTGCATTACAATGTAGAATAGAAATATTTTTGTAATATACTTGCATTAGAAAAATCTACATATGTGCCCAGTGTACTAGTATTCAAGCACAACACCTGATCAGGAAGTTGGTGGTGGCTTGTATGCTGCAAACAAAGTCATTACTGATACAATACATGCCCACTGGTAGCTTTCTACTGACATGCACAGCTAATGAGCGTATGCTTATTAACCACTTGAGTGCTAATAACGGCTCAAAGCCGTCATTAGCACTCAACTACCTTTTTTGCAATCTGGGGGCCCCCATCCGCTCCTACCCTGGCGATCGGGCCTGCATAGTGACAGGCATCGCCGGGGCTTCCCGTTACATGCGGTGACGTCAAGTGCAATGACGTGATGACGTCACCGCGCAACTTTATTTAAACTTGTCAATACAAAGTATAGGGAAAGGGGGCATGCTGCTTAGAAACCTGTATCTCAGGGATCTAAGCAGCTACAGACACCTAAGACCCACCATTGGAAAGGTAATAGCCTTGGGGATCTGGGGGGGGGGGGGAGTAAAAAAAATGTTTTTTGAAAATCGTAAAAAACAGAAAAATATTAATTTCAGCTAAGCACTCAATTAAACAGTGTGATAGCTTCTACTAGAAGCAGGTATATTACAAAAAAATCTTTAGTTCAAAATTTAAATTCAATTATGCACATTTAGATTATGACTATTATGTTCCTTTTAATACATATCTGTAAAAAAATAATAATGAAAGAGCATCTTTGATCCACAATTTAAGGAAGAACTACGCAATTTATATTGTGGCTACACAATTAGCGAATTTATGAAGCCACACAGTAAAGGAATATCTGTTATTGTTGGTAGCTATGGAAATACAGTCACAGCGGCAGTCTCAACTCTTTGGCAAAATGTGTCAGAAGTTGGTGGAAGTCCTTCACTCTGGTCAAAGTTTTATTTTAAATTAGGATCTTTGCCTTTATAATTGAGGGAGGTACACTAGAAACAGATGCAGAGAAAGAGGAAAGCAAGGTGAGAGGAATGAGGCACAGACAGAAAGGAGGACACAAACACATGTGAGAGAAAAAAGAGAGGGGTACAGGTTTGAATAGTGAGCTAATATTCAAGTAATCTAACCCTTCTAATGACCGTAGGTCAAAGCAGGAACAGAAGGAGAGTACAGAAAGGAGAGGTTAAGAATGAAAGTGGCTGCGTAAAGGGGGAAGAGAGGAGGAACAAAGAAAGCAAAAGCACATAGACAAGGGGACACAAGAGATGACAAGGAAGGGGAAGATGAAAAAGGTGAAGGAAAAGGTGAGTAAAAAGTGAAACGAGTTAAGAGAGATACACGAAAAGAAAAAAGGAGCAGTCAAAAAGAAAGAGAGAGACAAGATGGAGATTTTAAACAATGATGACAAAAAAGTAAGATAATGTGTAAATCAGAGAGAAAAATAATGGGAACCAGGTCACATTGCTGGAAATAGTATAATAGCAAAGCTTTTAAGTATACAACAATCTGTGAGTTTGCAAAAACGGGAGAAAGAATTGTATTCCCTTTGATAATGCCCCAGGGACAATAATTATAGAACATGAGACTTTTCCCTGTGATAGATTCACATTAAATCTCTCCCCACCTCCTTATTCTGAATCATTGCGCTGATAGATGGGATGAGCCTTATTTCATTCCCTTACCAGTGTCTGCACAATAGCGTGGTTTGTTGCATTCATGTAGGAGTTTAAAGGAAAAGCACATTCCCCTTCACAGTAATATGCAGCATAACCTTCTGGTGCAATAATCCAGTCCTGCAGGAGAGATACGTAACATAAATATTACCCAGCGCCCCACAATCAGTTTAACTACGCTCTTCCAGTAAACGTTTAGCACACAACACTTTACTACACAACAAAGAATACAAAGACAAAAAAGTAAATTTGATAATAGAAGCAAATTAGAAACTTTTTTTTTGCAAGGAGGAGGTTACTAACATCCAAGCCGGGTGTATATTGCTTTAAAAGTTAATGGCCTAGATTTGGAGTTTGGCGGTAGATGGGCTGTTAACGCTCCGCAGGCATTTTTCTGGCCGCAGCATAAAATTAACTCTGGTATCGAGAGTTCAAAAAAATGCTGCGTTAGGCTCCAAAAAAGGAGCGTAGAGCATTTTTACCGCAAATGCAACTCTCAATACCAGAGTTGCTTACGGACGCGGCCAGCCTCAAAAACGTGCTCGTGCACGATTCCCCCATAGGAAACAATGGGGCTGTTTGAGCTGAAAAAAAACCTAACACCTGCAAAAAAGCAGCGTTCAGCTCCTAACGCAGCCCCATTGTTTCCTATGGGGAAACACTTCCTACGTCTGCACCTAACACTCTAACATGTACCCCGAGTCTAAACACCCCTAACCTTACACTTATTAACCCCTAATCTGCCGCCCCCGCTATCGCTGACCCCTGCATTATATTATTAACCCCTAATCTTCCGTTCCGTAAACCGCCGCAACTTACAATATCCCTATGTACCCCTAATCTGCTGCCCCTAACACCGCTGACCCCTATATTATATTTATTAACCCCTAATCTGCCCCCCTCAACGTCGCCGACAACTGCCTACACTTATTAACCCCTAATCTGCCGACCGGACCTCACCGCTACTATAATAAAGTTATTAACCCTTAATCTGCCTCACTAACCCTATCATAAATAGTATTAACCCCTAATCTGCCCTCCCTAACATCACCGACACCTAACTTCAATTATTAACCCCTAATCTGACGACCGAATCTCGCCGCTATTCTAATAAATGTATTAACCCCTAAAGCTAAGTCTAACCCTAACACTAACACCCCCCTAACTTAAATATAATTTAAATCTAACGAAATTAATTAACTCTTATTAAATAAATTATTCCTATTTAAAGCTAAATACTTACCTGTAAAATACATCCTAATATAGCTACAATATAAATTATAATTATATTATAGCTATTTTAGGATTAATATTTATTTTACAGGTAACTTTGTAATTATTTTAACCAGGTACAATAGCTATTAAATAGTTAAGAACTATTTAATAGTTACCTAGTTAAAATAATAACAAAATTACCTGTAAAATAAATCCTAACCTAAGTTATAATTAAACCTAACACTACCCTATCAATAAATTAATTAAATAAACTACCTACAATTACCTACAATAAACCTAACACTACACTATCAATAAATAAATTAAAATCAATTGCTACAAATAACTACAATTACATAAACTAACTAAAGTACAAAAAATAAAAAAGAACTAAGTTACAAAAAATAAAAAAATATTTACAAACATAAGAAAAATATTACAACAATTTTAAACTAATTACACCTACTCTAAGCCCCCTAATAAAATAACAAAGACCCCCAAAATAAAAAAATGCCCTACCCTATTCTAAATTAATAGTTAAAATCTCTTTTACCTTACCAGCCCTGAACAGGGCCCTTTGCGGGGCATGCCCCAAGAAAATCAGCTCTTTTGCCTGTAAAAAAAAAACATACAATACCCCCCCCAACATTACAACCCACCACCCACATACCCCTAATCTAACCCAAACCCCCCTTAAATAAACCTAACACTAAGCCCCTGAAGATCTTCCTACCTTGTCTTCACCATACCAGGTTCACCGATCCGTCCTGGCATCCGGTGCTGAAGAGGTCCAGAAGAGGCTCCAAAGTCTTCCTCCTATCCGGCAAGAAGAGGACATCCGGACCGGCAAACATCTTCTCCAAGCGGCATCTTCGATCTTCTTCCATCCGGTGCGGAGCGGGTCCATCTTGAAGCAGCCGACGCGGATCCATCCTCTTCTTCCGGCGTCTCCCGACGAATGACGGTTCCTTTAAGGGACGTCATCCAAGATGGCGTCCCTCGAATTCCGATTGGCTGATAGGATTCTATCAGCCAATCGGAATTAAGGTAGGAATATTCTGATTGGCTGATGGAATCAGCCAATCAGAATCAAGTTCAATCCTATTGGCTGATCCAATCAGCCAATCAGATTGAGCTCGCATTCTATTGGCTGATCGGAACAGCCAATAGAATGCGAGCTCAATCTGATTGGCTGATTGGATCAGCCAATAGGATTGAACTTGATTCTGATTGGCTGATTCCATCAGCCAATCAGAATATTCCTACCTTAATTCCGATTGGCTGATAGAATCCTATCAGCCAATCGGAATTCGAGGGACGCCATCTTGGATGACGTCCCTTAAAGGAACCGTCATTCGTCGGGAGACGCCGGAAGAAGAGGATGGATCCGCGTCGGCTGCTTCAAGATGGACCCGCTCCGCACCGGATGGAAGAAGATCGAAGATGCCGCTTGGAGAAGATGTTTGCCGGTCCGGATGTCCTCTTCTTGCCGGATAGGAGGAAGACTTTGGAGCCTCTTCTGGACCTCTTCAGCACTGGATGCCAGGACGGATCGGTGAACCTGGTATGGTGAAGACAAGGTAGGAAGATCTTCAGGGGCTTAGTGTTAGGTTTATTTAAGGGGGATTGGGTTAGATTAGGGGTATGTGGGTGGTGGGTTGTAATGTTGGGGGGGGTATTGTATGTTTTTTTTTACAGGCAAAAGAGCTGATTTTCTTGGGGCATGCCCCGCAAAGGGGCCCTGTTCAGGGCTGGTAAGGTAAAAGAGCTTTTAACTCTATTAATTTAGAATAGGGTAGGGCATTTTTTTATTTTGGGGGTCTTTGTTATTTTATTAGGGGGCTTAGAGTAGGTGTAATTAGTTTAAAATTGTTGTAATATTTTTCTTATGTTTGTAAATATTTTTTTATTTTTTGTAACTTAGTTCTTTTTTATTTTTTGTACTTTAGTTAGTTTATGTAATTGTAGTTATTTGTAGCAATTGTATTTAATTTATTTATTGATAGTGTAGTGTTAGGTTTATTGTAGGTAATTGTAGGTAGTTTATTTAATTAATTTATTGATAGGGTAGTGTTAGGTTTAATTATAACTTAGGTTAGGATTTATTTTACAGGTAATTTTGTTATTATTTTAAATAGGTAACTATTAAATAGTTCTTAACTATTTAATAGCTATTGTACCTGGTTAAAATAATTACAAAGTTACCTGTAAAATAAATATTAATCCTAAAATAGCTATAATATAATTATAATTTATATTGTAGCTATATTAGGATGTATTTTACAGGTAAGTATTTAGCTTTAAATAGGAATAATTTATTTAATAAGAGTTAATTAATTTCGTTAGATTTAAATTATATTTAAGTTAGGGGGGTGTTAGTGTTAGGGTTAGACTTAGCTTTAGGGGTTAATACATTTATTAGAATAGCGGCGAGATTCGGTCGTCAGATTACGGGTTAATAATTGAAGTTAGGTGTCGGTGATGTTAGGGAGGGCAGATTAGGGGTTAATACTATTTATGATAGGGTTAGTGAGGCAGATTAGGGGTTAATAACTTTATTATAGTAGTTAATAAGTGTAGGCAGTTGTCGGCGACGTTGAGGGGGGCAGATTAGGGGTTAATAAATATAATATAGCGGTCGGCGGTGTTAGGGGCAGCAGATTAGGGGTACATAAGGATAACGTAGGTGGCGGCGCTTTGCGGTCGGGAGATTAGGGGTTAAAAAAATTTAATCGAGTTGCGGCGATGTGGGGGGACCTCGGTTTAGGGGTACATAGGTAGTTTATGGGTGTTAGTGTACTTTAGAGCACAGTAGTTAAGAGCTTTAGAAACCGGCGTTAGCCCAGAAAGCTCTTAACTCCTGCTTTTTTCCTGCGGCTGGAGTCTTGTCGTTAGAATTCTAACGCTCACTTCAGAAACGACTCTAAATACCGGCGTTAGAAAGATCCCATTGAAAAGATAGGATACGCAATTGACGTAAGGGGATCTGCGGTATGGAAAAGTCGCGGCTGAAAAGTGAGCGTTAGACCCTTTTTTCAGTGACTCCAAATACCGGCAGTAGCCTAAAACCAGCGTTAGGAGCCTCTAACGCTGGTTTTCACGGCTACCGCCGAACTCTAAATCTAGGCCAATATTATTTTGATGTTATCATAATATTTGGCGCATCAAATGTTTGATACATATTTTTACTCTTCTTACACAATTGTACAAGTACCGTAGACTGAAAGAAACTAGAAAGTTTTACAAAGGAGAAATGGCCTGAATGGAAAAATACACGGATGAAAACTATTATGCGAGTCTGATAAGTATCATGACCAAAATTATTTTAATAATTAAACATTATCATACAGCCTTTCCTTTGCTATTAAGATCTTTTCAAAAGAACATTGTTAAGATCATTTACATTGTGTAAAACCATGTTATTTTTGCATATATTAGGTACAAATCCCCAAACCCGGAAATCCAAAATCCAGAAAAATTGTAAAATCCAGACTTTTTCATTAATATTTTGCTTAGATCTTTTTTTTTATATATATATATATTTTTATTGAGGTTACAAAGCTGATAAACATAGGTAAGGTCATGAACAGAAACATATGTCTATATAATAGCATAAAAAAAGGTCCAACACATATCCCAAAGATGTAGTATGCGGTACACTGTTTTTGGATTTGCGCAGGATAATGGTACACAATTTAAACTGTATACCTCTCATATAGTAACACATAACTATAGGGTAAAACATTATTAGACATAAGTACAACTAGTGATGATTAACCTAGCCATTCTATAATGGAACTCTTTTATTGTTGTTTCTGACTATTTCCCATATTAATAGAGGGCCGCTCTTGGACCATGAACATTAAGAATAGACAAAATTGGGAATGGTATTATTAAGATCAAGGGTGTAAGGGAAATAATTAGTAAAATAGAAGTAAATAAGAATATAATGTAGTTGGTAAAATCAATCTGGACAGTACTTCTATAGTTAAAGATTCTTTTCTAATAATAATTTGGGAGTATGAACCATAGGATACATTTTCTGTTATTTACAGAGTAAACTCGAGAGGCGGGGGAAGATCTGTTTTTAAACTATGGGAGTTATAGTAGCAGAGAGTACATATCTTGTCAGTAAGGAGATACCTAGACACATTTAATGAGGGGGAAGCATCCGGGTAGATGGGTTGTAATTCTATAAGTGTATAAAAGTCGTATAGGGCTGAAATAAGGGTATATTGTGCAGTATAAAACAAATATGACAGTCCAATAAATACGGTAATAAACAATCCATCTATTAAAGGTCAAAAAAGTATTCAGCCCTCTAGTGTACTGTTCAGTTATTCACACTATGGTATTCACTATGTTGATTAGCTATCAAACAAGACACTTATGTGTAAAAGATAGAGGGTATATAAAATACCTGAAACTAACCTCCGGATGTTTATTGAATTTCATTAGGTCATTAAATATGGGTTGTTTTGAAAGGTTTTATAATCAATATCTTAAGTTTATGCCATGGTAATTTGCTACTAAAATATGCGATAAGTTCAAGAAGAACCTAAACTGTTCTAGGTTATAGCATAGCTTTAGAATCTAGCTCTGTTCTCAGGGGGAAGTAAAGGCAATGTAAAAATTTGAGTTTCTACCCAAAAAAAAAAAAAATCCATCGTAGGAGCCTAAGATCCGGTACATACATTCAGGGAGTACTGCTTGTGACATAATGGGTATTAAATAGAAAATAAAGATTAAAGTAGGATCACTCAACTATTGGCTATTGCCCTCAGGGAACATAATAGATGTACTATAAGTCCAAGCCATATACTAGCAATTTAGTGTGGAACGCCATGCTGTCTCGGCCGTAGACAGCACAGCGTAGGGAAAACATAATCAGAGTGAATGGTTTGCTATAGTAGTATAGGTAAATATGTTCTTAGTTCTTTGTTGAGCAATGATCTTTACAATAGCCTAAAAGTGCATGTCTGCACTTGACAAGCTGTCCCATTTCACAGATGCAAAAATACAAATATTCCTAAATACAAACTATTCCAAAGCATTTCATATAAAGGGGTTTGTACCTGTATACGACCAATATGCTATGGAAGACTAAAGGCAGAAGTGAAAAGAATCTATATATTTTCAACACAGTTGTCATACAATTCTTGCCACTGCTCGCTCATGTGACTTACTTGCCATCCCAAATCTCGGAAACTGACATACAACTCGTGTTTTTTGCAGGCTTGTTTCTGATCCGAGCTGCTATTTTCTTTAAAAAAATAAAAATAAAACAATTTCAGTGCATTCAAATTAAAAGTTTACCTTTAAAGCCACACCACAAATAAATGTCACACTTTCTGGAGTCTGTTCTCCAGAACACACTACAAAAAAAAAACACTTTTAAAAAAGGGGATAAATAATAAACTTAAAGGGACAGTCTACAATATACTTTGTATTATTTAAAAATATAGATAATCCCTTTATTACCCATTCCCCAGTTTTGCATTACCAACACTGTTATATTATTATACTTTTAACCTATGTGATTACCTTGTATTTAAAGGATTACTTTCTGTTTAAGCTAAACAACTAACATATTAAAGTTAATAAACATTAATTAAAACCTACTGACCTATATTTTCTCCAAAACGAAGTTTCATAACGTTCTAAAAGTTATATCTTTTATTTGCCGATGATGTCACGTTATCCTGCCCACTATTTTCAGCACTGCATGTTCAAAATACTTAAACCAATAACTTTGTGTTTAAAGCGCCATTTTGAAACCTAGGTATTATAAACGGATTGGTACAGAGCAAAGGATACCCACGGAGTGGGTTTGGAAAACAATTAAATTTGCAGACAAGATTTCTGATATACGGTAGAGATATGTTAATGAAATGCTATTGATAAAAAGCGTATTTGGGGTAGTTAGTTAGTAACAGGCATAGAAAATATTTACTTACAGTGGCCCTTTAAGCATATTCTGACAGCCCCCTGATCACATGACTTTTTATTTATTATCTATTGGCTTGCATTTAGTACTGTGTTGCGCTAACTCTTAAATAACTCCTCGGGGGTAAACACAATGTTAACTGTATGGCCTAGATGAACTAGCAGTCTCTTGTGAAAATCTAATAAAAAAGCATGTGATAAGAGGTTGTCTATAATGGCTTAGAAACAGGCAGAAATTTAGAGGTTTAAATGGGGAATGGGTAGTAAAGGCATTATCTATCTTTAAAAACAATAACAATTTTAGTGTAGTCTGTCCCTTTAAGTATTTTGCTGTTTCACAGCATTTACCTATTTTTTTATGATAAATAAATAAAATTAATCATTGCTACAATGCAATTAGTTTCACACCTGCGACATTCGCCACCCGAAGTGCTTCCTGGCTTTTTGGAGCTTTGGACCTGTTTTGGTTCCTCTGCTTCCCTCCAGCAGATCTTATACTGCGGAAATGGATTTCAGTCGCTTTAAAGAATGCAACCATAAACGGTTGCTTGTTATGGGGCCCGTTTGTACCTATCAGGCCAGCCAATTTTGGATTAATACTTTGCCCTGAAAAAAAAACAAAAAAACAAATAAATTACAAAAATATGAGGATTCCTCATAGCATACAAAAAATAAGACTTTAGATATTTGTTATTGAAGAGATACAAATAAGTCCCTATGGTAAGGTTTTACATAGGCTCTTGTCTTACAAACCAATGTGATAAATAATATATCTGAAAAAACATCCACAGGAGAATCTTAACTTCTAGTCACTAGGTAATCCATACAGGAAAAGTCTGTCTGCCTATGACATGTGTGGCAAGATTGCCATATGTAGGTACAGGTCCTCTGAGCAATTAACCACAAAACATTAACTTCATAAAGAGAATTAAAGGACCACTCAATGCAGTAGAACTACATAATTAAAGGGACAGTAAAGTCAAAATGAAACTTTCAAAATGAAGATAGATCATGGGAATTTAAACGACTTTCCAATTTGCTTCTATCAAATTTGCTTTGTACTTGTTATATCCTTTGTTGAAGAGTAAACCTAGGTAGACTGATAGGTGGTTAGGATTGTGAGATACAGAGAAAAGCAGGGCTTACCCCCAGCATGTATCGATGGGCCTCTTGTGCGCGACTGTAGCGTGTCTTCAGCGCATGCACATGACGGACATTCCTACGGATACCTGTACCTGGTTAGGATTGTGCACATGTCTTTAGTAGTCTATGACAGCAGTGTATGCAATTATGTATAACATCACTATAAACAATGATGCAAACCCTGGTGCCAGATGGCTAGAGACATGTGAACTCTCCTAAGCTCACCTAGGATTACTCTTGAACAAAGGATAGCAAGAGAACTAAGCAAAATTGCTAACAGAAGTAAACTGGAACATTGTTTAAAATGTCATGCTCTGTCAAAAATTCAGATACGTTTAATTTTGACTTTACTGTCCCTTTAACAAGTGCATACTAAAAAGACAATGTAGTGGCTTTCCTGTTCTAAGAATTGCATGCTGCAGTCTTCACCCTGCAAACCCTAAACCTGCAACATTTCTTATATAAGATGCTGCAAAATGACAGTTGCAAGCATTCCCTGCTACAGTAACAAGTATGGATAGTGGGAGGTGGGAGTTTGGACATTGAAAAACAAATGCAGCAAGCAAGATGTTAAAATATTTTGAAAGCTTTAACACTGGACTATATGTTACTTTATTGCAATGCTACAAAAAGTCCTACAATTACAAGGTGTTTTACATTAATTTAAAGGGACATTCTAATGCAATAATAAAGTGCTCCATTTTTTTTAACAGTATTTTTGCACTAGCGTCCCTTCTTAAACATTCTTTAACCCTTGTAAAAAAGGATAATGTCACAGCTAAAGTCCAACTTGACACCCGCAAACAATTGCTTGGTTAACCAATCAGGAAGCACATGAGAAATGAGCAGTAAAAGAATAGACAGCATGTCACTGCCACAGGTTTGTCACAGAGATTACTACTGACCTAGTTATACGGTGCAAATAGTGCGAGCATGAAGGGCTTAACCGCACCAGGCCTCCAGCTAGCTTATTCCTATTCTTTACAACTACTACAAATGAACCCCTAAATCCTGCCTACACCACTCCAGATAAGTCATCTCTGCCACCGCCTGAGTTCTAAAATTGATCAGCATTGCAAGAAATATCTCAGTGACCTTCACGGTTATCTAAGAAAAGTCGCTAAACCAGTATTTTCTTGCGAGTTGCAAGCTTACCTCTTTAGAAAGTAATGAAGCTCACTAAAATGTAGATTCTTGCAGAGCAAATGTGATACAGCAGAGAGCAAAATCTTTATTTAAGTATGCTTAAATTATATTACACTGTTTTCAGGATAATTTACTTTGCATGTGCTTATACTTTCACACACGTTTCTTTTTCACCTATATTTGGCGAGATGAAACTGCAAGACCTACAGATATGATAGAGGAAACTTCATAAACTCCCAAAGAACACCCCTATCCGGCCCACTTGCCAATGCTGCAAAACTCATTTCATAGAAACATAAGGAACCTTTAGCATTTTTATATTTTGGCTGCAATTTCAGCTTTGTTTTATTTTTGATACATTTGTAAACCATCAATTCAATATGCTTTTGAAACGGGCAGAACTACCATTGGTGCAGAAGGTGCATTGGCACCAGGGCCCATAGCTGCCAGTCTATATACCTAGGTTTGTGTAAAATGTGTACAATCCTAATTTAGAACACACTGGGGTATATTTATGAAAGCGTCAACCGAAAATACGCTGGAATTCCACATTGTAATTGTTGCGAGATTGATCCAACCTAGTTATCAAAGGGTCAAGATCGGCAAGTTGAAATGTTTCTACGTAACATACGATCCTGCAATCTCAATTCGATGCAGATCGATGCTTACGTCATTTTTTACAAAGTTCTATTTGACACTTTTCCCAATTTATCAAACATTTAACAGGTACGCTTGCGGCTATTTCCGACGCACCGTACCTGGTTTTCAAACTGCCACCCTTGAGGCTGCGGATGCCATAGAAATCAATGGGAGTATGAAAGCAAGGAAAGCTTATGTTCGATGCTGCAAGAAAATGAAGCATATCACATTGATTTCTATGTTTGAAAAAAAGTTACGTTTACACCTAACACCCTAATATAAACCCCGAGTCTAAACACCCCTAATCTGCTGCCCCCGACATCGCCGACACAAATAAAATGTATTAATCTCTATCTCGCTGCTCCCCGACAACGCCGCCGCTAAATAAACTTATTAACCTCTAAAACTCTGGCCTCCCACATAACCACCACTAACTAAACCTATTAACCCCTAAACCGTCAGCTCCCCACATCGCCAAAAACTAAATTAAGCTATTAACCCCTAAACCTAACAACCCCTTAACTTTATATTAAAATGATCCCTATCTTAATATAAATTAAAACTTACCTGTAGAATTAAAATAAACTAATTTTAAACTATAAATTAACCTACCCTAAATATTATACTAAAATTAAATTAAAATACCAATTAAATAACCAGGTTGAGCGCTTCGCTCTTTTTATTTATGCAAATTATGACATTTTGGGAAGTTTCCCTAAGTGTGATGCGGGAATCCAGACGTGGACCCGTTGCTCAGCGTGCCTAGAGGGATATGGCTGCACCTCACTGACAAGGCCCACAATAGGCCGAAACGTACGTCTGGGGTTTTGCTGTTTCTCTCGTTCAGAGAGGGATTGCTATGGTATTTCGGGGCTGGACTGTACTATGAAGTCAAGATCAGACCGATATGCTTCAGGAAAGTTCATCTCTTTGAAAGGCACATGTTGAGCAAAAACAGACTGCTTCTTGGGTGGTAACTAGCCATAGAACAAGCTATTATGCTATAGTTCGTTTCCAGGTTGAGCGCTTCTCTCTTTTTATTTATGCAAATTATGACATTTTGGGAAGTCTCCCTAAGTGTGATGCGGGAATCCAGACGTGGACCCGTTGCTCAGTGTGCCTAGAGGAATATGGCTGCAGCTCACTGACGAGGCCCACAATAGGCCGAAACGTACGTCTGGGGTTTTTCTGTTTCTCTCGTTCAGAGAGGGATTGCCTGGTATTTCGGGGCTGGGCTGTACTGTGAAGTCAGGATCAGACTGATATGCTTCAGGAAAGTTCTTCTCTGTGAAAGGCACATGTTGAGCAAAAAGAGGCTGCTTCTTGGGTGGTAACTAGCCATAGAACAAGATATTATGCTATCGTTCGTTTCCAGGTTGATCGCTTCTCTCTTTTTATTTATGCAAATTATGACATTTTGGGAAGTCTCCCTAAGTGTGATGTGGGAATCCAGACATGGACCCGTTGCTCAGTGTGCCTAGAGGGATATGGCTGCACCTCACTGACGAGGCCCACAATAGGCCGAAACGTACGTCTGGGGTTTTGCTGTTTCTCTCGTTCAGAGAGGGATTGCCTGGTATTTCGGGGCTGGACTGTACTGTGAAGTCAGGATCAGACTGATATGCTTCAGGAAAGTTCTTCTCTGTGAAAGGCACATGTTGAGCAAAAAGAGGCTGCTTCTTGGGTGGTAACTAGCCATAGAACAAGCTATTATGCTATAGTTCGTTTCAAGGTTGAGCGCTTCTCTCTTTTTATTTATGCAAATTATGACATTTTGGGAAGTCTCCCTAAGTGTGATGCGGGAATCCAGACGTGGACCTGTTGCTCAGTGTGCCTAGAGGGATATGGCTGCACCTCACTGACGAGGCCCACAATAGGCCGAAACATACGTCTGGGGTTTTGCTGTTTCTCTCGTTCAGAGAGGGATTGCCTGGCATTTCGGGGCTGGACTGTACTGTGAAGTCAGCATCAGACTGATATGCTTCAGGAAAGTTCTTCTCTGTGAAAGGCACATGTTGAGCAAAAAGAGTCTGCTTCTTGGGTGGTAACTAGCCATAAAACAAGCTATTATGCTATCGTTCATTTCCAGGTTGAGTGCTTCTCTTTTTATTTATACATATTAAAAAACCTAACACTACTACAATTATTTAAATATACAATTAAACATTATTACAGTACTATTATTAAGTACTAAATTACAAAAAATAACAAACACTAAATTACGAAAAATAACAAATGAAATTATCCAAAATAAATTTTTTTTACACCTAATCTAATAGCCCTATCAAAATAAAAAAGCCCCCCCAAAATAAAACAAACCCTAGCCTACAATAAACTACCAATGGCCCTGAAAAGTGCCTTTTGTGGGGCATTGCCCCAAAGATATCAGCTCTTGTACCTGTAAAAAAAAATACAAAGACCCCCCAACAGTAAAACCCACCACCCAACCAACCCCCCCAAATAAAAACCTTAACTCTAAAAAAAAAAACTAAGCTATCCATTGCCCATTTAGCTCTTTTACAAGCCCAAACCCTAATCTAAAATAAAAACCCACCCAATTTTTTTAAAAAAAAAAACACTAACCCTCAAAGATCCACTTACAGTTCTGAAGTTCCCGACATCCAGGCAGAGAAGTCTTCATCCAGGCGGCGATGTCTTCATCCATCCAGGCGGCAGAAGTCTTCATCCAAGTGGCATCTACTATCTTCATCCCTGCGGTGCGGAGCGGGTCTATCCTGAAGCCATCCGACGCGGAGCTCCTCTTCTTACGGTCGCCGCCGTAAACTGAAGCTTCAATGCAAGGGACGCGATTCAAGATGGCGTCCCATGCATTCCTATTAGCTGACTTGAGTGTTAAATTCAAATCAACCAATAGGAGGCAAGCTTCTGAAATCCTATTGGCTGTTCAAATCAGCCAATAGGATGAGAGCTACTGAAATTCTATTGGCTGTTCAAATCAGCCAATAGGATGAGAGCTACTGAAATTCTATTGGCTGATTTGAACAGCCAATAGGATTTCAGAAGCTCGTCTCCTATTGACTGATTTGAATTTAACACTCAAATCAGCCAATACGAATGCAAGGGATGCCATCTTGAATCGCGTCCCTTGCATTGAAGCTTAAGTTTATGGCGGCGACAGCAAGAAGAGGAGCTCAGCGTCAGATGGCTTCCGGATGGACCCGCTCCGCGCCACAGGGATGAAGATAGAAGATGCTGCTTGGATGAAGACTTCTGCCACCTGGATGGATGAAAATATCGCCGCTTGGATGAAGACTTCTGCCGCCTGGATGGATGAAGACATCGCTGCCTGGATGAAGACTTCTCCGCCTGGATGTCGGGACTTCAGAACTGTAAGTGGATCTTCAGGTTTTAGTGTTAGGATTTTTTAAAATTATTTGGGTGGGTTTTTATTTTAGATTATGGCTTGGGCTTGTAAAAGAGCTATATGCCCTTTTAAGGGCAATGCCCATCCAAATGCCCTGCAATGGGTAGCTTAGTTTTTTTTTAGAGTTATTTTTTCATTTGGGGGGGTTGGTTGGGTGGTGGGTTTTACTGTTGGGGGTTTTTTATATTTTTTTTACAAGTAAAAGAGCTGATATCTTTGGGACAATGCCCCACAAAAAGCCCTTTTAAGGGCGATTGGTAGTTTATTGTAGGCTAGGGTTTTTTTTTATTTTGGGGGAGCTTTTTTATTTTGATAGGGCTATTAGATTAGGTGTAAAAAAATTATTTTGGATAATTTTGTTTGTTATTTTTTCGTAATTTAGTGTTTGTTATTTTTTGTAATTTAGTGTTTTTTTTGTTGTTGTAAGTTAGTACTTTGTAATAATGTTTAATTGTATATTTAAATAATTTTAGTAGTGTAAGGTTTTTTAATATGTAATTTAGTTTATTTCATTTTAGTATAATAGTTAGGGTAGGCTAATTTATATACGAAAAAAGAGGAATCCAAAGTGAGTGAACAAATGGCACAATGTAAAAGCTGCACTAGTAAAAAAGTTAAAAACTTCAAATGTTTATTCAAAAAACTTACAGATTCTCGACATACACAGAGGAGTGTAGGTTAGTAGAACTCGATCTACGTCGTAATTAGCCCAGCCTTTGAGAAAGCGCCATAACGGCGTGAAACCGTCAGATGACGTAGATCGAGTTCTACTAACCTACACTCATCTGTGTATGTCCGAGAATCTGTAAGTTTTTTATGTTTTTTGAATAAACATTTGAAGTTTTTTACTTTTTTACTAGTGCGGCTTTTACATTGTGCCATTTGTTCACTCGCTTTGGATTCCTCTTTTTTGTATATTTGCTTCACCTTTTGGCTCCACTGTGAGCGTTTGGCGTGTGTTTGCTGCTGGGGGAACACCAGCTGCTATCCTATATATGTGAGTGATTGCTTATTACTGCCATTGAAAGTCTCAATATATATGTGTTTTAGGTTAATTTATAGTTTAAAATTAGTTTATTTTAATTCTACAGGTAAGTTTTAATTTATATTAAGATAGGTATCTTGTAATTTTAATATATAGTTAAGGGGTTGTTAGGTTTAGGGGTTTATAGCTTAATTTAGTTTTTGGCGATTTGGGGGGCTGATGGTTTAGGGGTTAATAGGTTTAGTTAGTGGTGGTGATGTGGGAGGCCAGAGGTTTAGGGGTTAATAAGTTTATTTAGTGGCTACGATGTCGGGAAGCGGCGGAATAGGGGTTAATATTTATATTAGTGGCAAGGATGTGGGGTAGCGGCGGAATAGGGGTTAATAGGTTTATTATAGTGGCAGCGATGCGGGAGGGCGGCGGTTTAAGGGTTAATAGGTAGTTTATGGGTGTTAGTGTACTTTGTAGCCATATAAATAAAGTTGGGAACAACCTGAATAACAGCGTCATCGATGACTGTTCGTTAACAATAGTCCGATGCTCATCGCCCCGTACTTGGTGCACGTGTTTTTGATGGCTTTTTTTAATAAATATGGTAATCGTATTCAGATCCCCGGCCGCAATGTTTGGCGATGTTAGGCGAGCGTACTGATGCCGTGAATGCAACATAGTTGACACTTTGATAAATATCCCCCACTGTATGTATATGCCTTGCCATCACATGCAGAAATGTAGGTTACGCCCCTTAGCAAGATACACAGCTATCAAGGGAAAATTTCCCTTTAGAATAGGGGTTGACAAATCTGCTTAAAATTTAGACGCCAGTAAGACTATTTAGGAGCCTGACACTGGTATTTGTATATAGATATATGGGGAATAACCAAAAAAAATATTTGCCAGGGGTAAATTTCCAGGAGTCAGTAGCTCCCAGGCCCCTGAGTTTGTTGAGCCCTGGTTTAGAGAATCATATCATGTAACTCATACATCTCGGACACATCATTTTGGTGCAGTTTTAGTGTTCAGGGCATCTCGGACTACCCCTGAATTATATTTAAAGGGACAGTCTAGTCAAAATTAAACTTTCATTATTCAGATAGGACTTGTAATTTTAATCAACTTTCCTTTACTTTTATCATCAAATTTGCTTTTTTCTCTTGGTATTCTTAGTTGAAACTAAACCTAGACAGACTCATATGCTAATTTCTAAGCCCTTGAGGGCTGCCTCTTATCACATGTTTTTTAAATTGCTTTTCAACACAAAGAGACTGAAAGTACACGTGGGCCATATAGATAACACTGTGTTCAGGCACAGAAAGTTATTTAAGATTTAGCATAACACAATGCTAAATGAAAATCAATAGATAATAAACAGTCACAGTCATGTGATCAGGGGGCTGGAAGAAGGTTCCTAGATACAAGGTAATCACAGAGGTAAAAAGTACATTAATATAACTGTGTTGGGTTATACAAAACTAGGGAATGGGTAATAAAGGGATTATCCATCTTGTTAAACAATAAAAATTATATTGTAGACTGTCCCTTTAAGTTAAAGTTACCAAAAAAGGGCAGATTTAATAATTGTGCTCAGATAACACATCTGTTACAAGACCTACTGGGCTGCAGATAGTGGGAAATATGAACACTGGACCTCCAACATGCCATAATGTTTTTTTGACCAAATTACAAATTCATTTCCACCAAACATCACACCTTAAAGGGACATGATTCAGATAGAGAATCCAATTTTTAAAAGTTTCCAATTTACTTCTATTATCACATTTACTTTGTTCTCTTGTTATTCTTTTTTAAAGAGATATCTAGATAGATATCGTGCACATGTCTGGAGCACTACATGACAGGAAATGGTGCTGCCCTCTAGTGTTCTTGCTCAAGCCAGGAAATAGTGCTGCCATCTAGTGTTTTTGCTAATGTATAACATTGTTGCATCACTGCTCTCAGATAGTACTGCAGACATGTGCACACTCCTGAACGTCCTGCTTTTCAACAAAGGATAACAAGAAAATTTGATAATAGAAGTAAATTGGAAAGTTGTTTAAAATTGTATGTTTTATCTGCATCATGAAAGAAAATGTTTAGGTGTCCCTTTAAAGATTAAGCAGCTGGGATTTCCTATGCTGCACCACATCACCATAGCAGGGCATCTTTGGGTCCATTATTTCTTCAGCACCTCAACAGTGATAAACTGTTTTTAACATAACTTAGTGTGAGTTTTGTGCCTGCCAGCAGGGGTTGCAATTTGCCAGTCAATCTGAGGTTGGAGCCAACCCTTATCGTTAGGCCCTGTCTTTCCCTCTTTGTACTCAAACAAGGCTTGTGCTTGGCAACAAATGTCAATCCTAGACACCAAGACTGTGTTATAGCTGCTCTAAGGGTATAAACCATTGGCTGTATTTGGTTTTGGAAGATAACAATTTCTGAACCTAAGCCCGTACTGGCAGTGTGTTTTTTTTTCAGTGATCACAATCCCATTGCCTCTGAAGCTCAAAATTGTTACCTCCCAAACACATCAGAGAATCATTACCAGCCTGGTGAATCTTCCAATTGTATTATTCAAATATAAGAAATGTGCATGATTATTGATGAACAAAATGGTCATTTTGAGGGTTTAGCGATTATATCACGGGTTGAATAGCCTGTATGTTGATTGGACATGTGTGCAATTAACCTGTTGTGCTCTAATTGATTTTTTCTTAGTGTAAAATTACTTATTATTTTATCTTTAATTTTGTTGAGAAGTTAAGGGATATGAAACCCAAAATGTTTCTTTCATGATGCAGATAGAGAATACAGTTTTACACAACTTTCCAGTTTACTTCTATTATCTAATTTGCTTAGTTATCTTGGTATCCTTTGTTGAAAAGCATACCTAGGTAGGTTTATGAACTGTGGACTAGCTGTTGATTGGTGACTACACATATATACCTCTTATCATTGGTTTACTGATATATTCAGCTAGTTCCCAGTAGTGAATTGCTACTCCTTTAATAAAGGATATCAAGATAATGAAAATTGATAATACAAGTTTAAAATGTTATGCTCAATCTGAATAAGGAAAGAAACATTTTGGGTTTCATGTCCCTTTAGCATTTGTATCTGGTGACTTTGCTTCCTAAAGTTATCCAGTCTAGCAAGGGTAATGTCAGTGTGTTTTTCTGATGTGTGCTCGGAAATAAGTAAAACAAAGTATTGTTTGGGGTTTAACAAGTCTCTTTAGTTGTCCAATTTGCTAAGTGAAAAATGGCCTTATAAATGTGTCATTAAAGGGACAGTCTAGTCAAAAATAAACATTCATGATTCAGAATGGGCATGCAATTTCAAACAACTTTCCAATTTACTTTTATCATCAAATTTGCTTTGTTTTATTGGTATTCTTTCTTGAAAGCTAAATTTAGGTAGGCTTATATGCTAATTTCCAAACCCTTGAAGGCCGCCTCTTATCTCAGTGCATTTGGACAGTTTTTCACAGCTAGACAGCGCTAGTTCATGTGTGTTATATAGATAACATTGTGCCCGTTCCCGTGGAGTTACCTAGGAGTCAGTACTGATTGGTTAAAATGCAAGTCTGTCAAAAGAACTGAGATAAGGGGGAAGTCTGCAGAGGCTTAGATACAAGGTAATCACAGAGGTAAAAAGTTTATTAATATAACTGTGTTGATTATACAAAACTGGGGAATGGGTAATAAACAGATTATCTATCTTTTTAAACAATAAAAATTCTGGAGTAGACTGTCCCTTTAAGTGTCACAAATTTAGATTGTGATCAAGAACACAGCACTGGCACCATTTATTACTGAAATTATAATGAAAAAAGTGCTGCAAATGAAAATGGCTGATTTTGATCTCATCGACTTACAAAATGGCTCTCCTGCAGCTGTTAACATGATAATAAGTCAGAGAAAAGTATTTAGGCAATATTAAAATGGTCTATCACACTTTATTATTGTACAATTATGTCCATTTAAAATAAATTAATATTATCTACCTGCTTATTAAAGATAAAAAAATCATATTGGTTAAGTAAATATTCATTTATAACACTAACACATATTGCACGTATATATTGTTTATTTGCCTGGCCTCAAATCCTCCTACTTAATTACAGACATAAACTAACATCTGCATCCTGTAGTGCACAGGCTCTTTACAGTACGCCGGCTTCTGTGATCTTGCAGAGGTTAAATAAAATATCTCACATGCCTGTATAATTATTGTAAGGTCTCTCAAGTGGTTTTGACTCCTTTCCGGGCATTTTTTTTTTTTAATGGATAAACAAAATCTCTCCCTGCTTTTTCCGGCAGCTATTTACTGATACTTATCTGGAGTGGTTTACATAAAGCACACGTGATGCCCAAAAACATTTAAGCTGAATGGAAACAGGGCCAGTTTTCCCTTCTCAAAAGAAGCAACCGGGAACCTGCAAGGGGTCACATAGGTTACGGAATAAATTAAAAACATGTCATATGAGTCTAGATAAGAATTGCGTGCTCAGTCCTATACTTTTTACATATTTTACATTCTGATCCAGTTTACAGCTTCTTTATATTTAAAATAACTCTACCACTGTGTAAAGGGATAGTAAAGATCAAATTAAACGTAGGGCTTAGAAATTAGCATATGAGCCTACCTAGGTTTAGCTTTCAACAAAGAATACCAAGCGAACAAAGCAAATTTGATGATAAAAGTAAATTGGAAAGTTGTTTAATACTGCATGCCCTATCTGAATCATGAAAGTTTAATTTTGAGTTGACTGTCCCTTTAACTGTTATCACTTGCAGCTGCACACTCAGAGACATGGAATGTTTATAGCAAAAAACAACACTACTGAAGAATGATTATACCCACCCTCATAACAATGTATTATGTGTAGGAAAGAACGCACCTGCACTACGCAATATATGAATATTGAAGCATATGATATACTACCACACATACCATATACAATAACCATGGGATAGTGTGTGTAATGTATGTGTAGAGAGAGAAAGAGAGAAAAAGAAAGAGAAAAAGAGAGAAAGAGAAAAAGAGAGAAAGAGAAAAAGAGAGAGAGAGATGAAAAAAATACACATAGGCAACAAAAAATAAATAATGTAAAACTCTCCTCTTTTTAAAATCAGATCCAGAATGTTAGTGATAATTTAGATGAAGTTGAATTCAGACCGTTAGCTCACAGAAAAATGTACTTTTGAAGTGGGCAGCGGTGCCCAGGAAATTAGAATTTTATATCTACTGTATATTAAAAAGTAAGTTATAGTGCATCTTCATTACAACTGATTAATTAAACTCCATCTAAAATATCACTAACATTCCAGATTTGATTTTATAAGGGAGAGTTTACCATCACTTTAATATATAGATTCAATCTCTCTAAATCTGGTAAAATATTTATATTTTGGTCATTCCAACATAACTGCTCAGACGCAATAAACGACAAGCTTCTTTTTAAACATTTTGGGTTGAACACTGCAAGCATATGTATTGTGTTGCAAGATGAGGTGTATGATTACTAGACTTAAAATGATTGCATTTTATAAACAGCCCACCCCCAAAAAAACATCCTGCAAACCAGGACTGCCCAATATACTGCCCGAGGGCCACATCTGCCCCGTAAAGCGTTTCTGTGTGGCACTTAGCCCTACTAAAAGAAAACAGGCAATGTTTGACATTTTTTCATGAGGTAATTAAGCAGATATATTTGTGTAAATTTGAGTACAATACACAGTTAAATTACATTTGCTAATAGTAACGAATTCCTATGTAATTTTTTAACCAAAAATTGGATTATAATGTAATTTTATTTTGCGTCGTAAGTGTGAGTATAATGTAAAGTGGCCCCTGGCCAATCCTGTCATCAGTTACTGGCACTCCATAGTTAAAAAACAAACACCATTGTCACACCTGGTTTAAAACCTATACTTTTAAAAGACAAAATATGTGGGATTCCAATTCTCTTTGACGTAACCTGAATATAACTCCTGTCGTCCTGTGGTGTAGAGGATTAAGTTACAAATGCTTATAAATGATTTTGGGTATTGGAACCGCAAAAATCTCCTACAATATTACTAGATTAATTAAATATAATTTCAATGGGTGGAAGTATCCTATTTCTCTGCCTAACCCCAGCTAAATTAGCATCTGAGATTTAACTCATTGCTATCCACCATGTTTTGCTACCAACCTATCTTCAGCTAGGTTTGGATATACATATAAGGTATTCTGTAATGTTTTATCCCTTTAATATTCCATCTTTCGTTTTTGCCTATTTATAATTTGATTTTAATTTATTTTCCCTTTTTGGACCTCAAGATGCATAGTGTATTCTTAAAGGAATATTAAACCCAATTTCTCCAACATTGGTGTGTCCGGTCCACGGCGTCATCCTTACTTGTGGGAATATCTCTTCCCCAACAGGAAATTGCAAAGAGTCCCAGCAAAGCTGGCCATATAGTCCCTCCTAGGCTGCGCCCACTCCAGTCATTCTCTTTGCCGTTGCACAGGCAACATCTCCACGGAGATGGTTAAGAGTATGTGGTGTTTAGTTGTAGTTTTTTTTATTCTACTATCAAGAGTTTGTTATTTTAAAATAGTGCTGGTATGCACTATTTACTCTGAAACAGAAAAAGATGAAGATTTCTGTTTGTGAGAGGAAGATGATTTTAGCAGACAGTAACTAAAATCGATTGCTGTTTCCACATAGGACTGTTGAGATGAAGTAACTTCAGTTGGGGGAAACAGTTAGCAGACTTTTCTGCTTAAGGTATGACTAGCCATATTTCTAACAAGACTGTGTAATGCTGGAAGGCTGTCATTTCCCCTCATGGGGACCGGTAAGCCATTTTCTTAGTCTCAAACAGAATAAAGGGCTTAATATGGGCTATAAAACTGGTAGACACTTTTATGGGCTAAATCGATTGCTTTATTTGGACATTTTATACATGTTTATGCTGATAATTCACACTTATAAACTTGGGGAACGTTTTTTAACGTCAGTCACTATGTTAGACACCTTTTCCAGTCAGGAAGGGCCGTCCCAGTTGTAGGCTGAGCCTCATTTTCGCGCCATTACTGCGCAGTTGTTTTTGAGTGCAAGACATGCAGATGCATGTGTGAGGACCTGAAAGTAGTTGGAAAAGTTCCTAGAAGGCGTCATTTGGTATCGAATTCCCCTCTGGGCTTGGTAAAGTCACAGCAAAGGCTGTAGCTGGGACTGTATAGGGGTTATTTTAAGGGTAAAAGCTCTGAAAATTGGTGTGCAATACTTTTAATGCTTTAAGACACTGTGGTGAAATTTTGGTAAATTTTGAACAATTCCTTCATATATTTTCACATATTCAGTAATAAAGTGTGCTCTGTTTAAAATTTAAAGAGACAGTAACGGTTTTGTTTTAAAACTGTTTTTGTGCTTTATTGACAAGTTTAAGCCTGTTTAACATGTCTGTGCCTTCAGATAAGCTATGTTCTATATGTATGAAAGCCAATGTGTCTCCCCCTTCAAAATTGTGTGATAATTGTGCCATAGCGTCCAAACAAAGTAAGGACAGTACTGCCACAAATAATGAAATTGCCCAAGATGATTCCTCAGATGAAGGGAGTAGACATGGTTCTACATCATCTCCTTCTGTGTCTACGCCAGTTTTGCCCACGCAGGAGGCCCCTAGTACTTCTAGCGCGCCAATGCTTATTACCATGCAACAATTGACGGCGGTAATGGATAACTCCATAGCAAATATTTTATCCAAAATGCCTGCATATCAGAGAAAGCGCGATTGCTCTGTTTTAAACACTAGAGCAGGAGGGCGCTGATGATAATTGTTCTGTCATACCCTCACACCAATCTGAAGGGGCCATGAGGGAGGTTTTGTCAGTTGGGGAAATTTCAGATTCAGGAAAAATTTCTCAACAGGCTGAACCTGATGTTGTGACATTTAAATTTAAATTAGAACATCTCCGCGCACTGCTTAAGGAGGTGTTATCTACTCTGGATGATTGTGACAACTTGGTCATTCCAGAAAAATTATGCAAGATGGACAAGTTCCTAGAGGTTCCGGTGCACCCCGACGCTTTTCCTATACCCAAGCGGGGGGCGGACATAGTGAATAAGGAGTGGGAGAAGCCCGGAATACCTTTTGTTCCCCCTCCTATATTTAAGAAATTATTTCCTATGGTCGACCCCAGAAAGGACTTATGGCAGACAGTCCCTAAGGTCGAGGGGGCAGTTTCTACTCTAAACAAGCGCACTACTATTCCTATCGAAGATAGTTGTGCTTTCAAAGATCCTATGGATAAAAAATTGGAAGGTTTGCTTAAAAAGATTTTTGTACAGCAAGGTTACCTTCTACAACCCATTTCGTGCATTGTTCCTGTCACTACAGCAGCGTGGTTCTGGTTCGAGGAACTAGAAAAGTGGCTCAGTAGAGAGACTCCATATGAGGAGGTTAAGGACAGAGTTCACGCACTTAAGTTGGCTAACTCTTTTATTTTAGATGCCGCTTTGCAATTAGCTAGACTAGCGGCGAAAAATTCAGGGTTTGCAATTGTGGCGCGCAGAGCGCTTTGGCTAAAGTCTTGGTCAGCGGATGTATCATCCAAGACAAAATTGCTTAACATCCCCTTCAAGGGTAAAACTCTCTTTGGACCAGAATTGAAAGAGATTATCTCAGACATCACTGGGGGAAAGGGCCACGCCCTCCCACAAGATAGGCCTTTCAAGGGCAAGAATAAGTCTAATTTTCGTTCCTTTCGTAATTTCAGGAACGGACCGGCCTCTAATTCTGCATCCTCTAAGCAAGAGGGTAATGCCTCACAGTCCAAACCAGCCTGGAAACCGATGCAAGGCTGGAACAAGGGTAAGCAGACCAAGAAGCCTGCTACCGCTAACAAAACAGCATGAAGGAGTAGCCCCCGATCCGGGACCGGATCTAGTGGGGGGGCAGACTCTCTCTCTTTGCTCAGGCTTGGGCAAGAGATGTTCAGGATCCCTGGACGCTAGAAATAGTTTCTCAGGGTTATCTTCTGGAATTCAAGGAACTACCCCCAAGGGGAAGGTTCCACATGTCTCACTTATCCTCAAACCAAATAAAGAGACAGGCGTTGTGTAGAAGACCTGCTAAAGATGGGAGTGATACACCCAGTTCCAATGACGGAACAAGGAATGGGATTTTACTCAAATCTGTTCGTAGTTCCCAAAAAAGAGGGAACCTTCAGACCAATTCTGGATTTAAGATCCTAAACAAATTTCTCAGGGTACCATCGTTCAAAATGGAAACCATTCGAACGATTCTACCCACTATCCAGGAAGGTCAATTTATGACTACCGTGGATCTAAAGGATGCATACCTACATATTCCTATCCACAAAGAACATCATCAGTTCCTAAGGTTCGCCTTTCTGGACAAACATTACCAGTTTGTGGCCCTCCCATTCGGATTAGCCACTGCTCCAAGGATTTTCACAAAGGTACTCGGGTCCCTTCTAGCGGTTCTAAGACCGAGGGGCATTGCAGTAGTACCATACTTGGACGACATTCTAATACAAGCGTCGTCCCTTTCAAAGGCAAAGGCTCATACAGACATCGTTCTGGCCTTTCTCAGATCTCACGGATGGAAGGTGAACATAGAAAAAAGTTCTCTGTCTCCGTCAACAAGAGTTCCCTTCCTGGGAACAATAATAGATTCCTTAGAAATGAGGATCTTTCTGACAGATGTCAGAAAGTCAAAACTTCTAAGCACTTGTCAAGTTCTTCATTCTGTTCCACGTCCTTCCATAGCTCAGTGCATGGAAGTAGTAGGGTTGATGGTTGCAGCAATGGACATAGTTCCTTTTGCGCGAATTCATCTAAGACCATTACAACTGTGCATGCTGAAACAGTGGAATGGGGACTATACAGACTTGTCTCCAGTGATTCAAGTAGATCAGAAGACCAGAGATTCACTCCGTTGGTGGATATCCCTGGACCACCTATCCCAGGGAATGAGCTTCCGCAGACCAGAGTGGGTCATTGTCACGACCGACGCCAGTCTAGTGGGCTGGGGTGCGGTCTGGGAATCCCTGAAAGCTCAGGGACTATGGTCTCAGGAAGAGTCTCTTCTCCCGATAAACATTCTGGAACTAAGAGCGATATTCAATGCTCTCAGGGCTTGGCCTCAGCTTGCAAAGGCCAGATTCATAAGATTCCAATCAGACAACATGACGACTGTTGCGTATATCAATCATCAGGGGGGAACAAGGAGTTCCCTGGCGATGAAAGAAGTAACCAAAATAATACAATGGGCGGAGAATCACTCCTGCCATCTATCTGCGATCCACATCCCCGGTGTGGAAAACTGGGAAGCGGATTATCTGAGTCGTCAGACATTCCATCCGGGGGAGTGGGAACTCCACCCGGAGATTTTTGCCCAGTTGACTCAATTATGGGGCATTCCAGACATGGATCTGATGGCGTCTCGTCAGAACTTCAAGGTTCCTTGCTACGGGTCCAGATCCAGGGATCCCAAGGCGACTCTAGTGGATGCACTAGTAGCGCCTTGGACCTTCAACCTAGCTTATGTGTTCCCACCGTTTCCTCTCATTCCCAGGCTGGTAGCCAGGATCAAACAGGAGAGGGTCTCGGTGATCTTGATAGCTCCTGCGTGGCCACGCAGGACTTGGTATGCAGACCTGGTGAATATGTCATCGGTTACACCATGGAAGCTACCTTTGAGACAGGACCTTCTTGTTCAGGGTCCATTCGAACATCCAAATCTGGTCTCCCTCCAGCTGACGGCTTGGAGATTGAACGCTTGATTCTATCAAAGCGTGGGTTTTCAGATTCGGTGATTGATACTCTGGTTCAGGCCAGAAAACCGGTAACTAGAAAGATTTACCATAAAATATGGAAAAGATATATCTGCTGGTGTGAATCCAAGGGATTCCCTTGGAATAAGGTAAAAATTCCTAAGATTCTTTCCTTTCTGCAAGAAGGTTTGGATAAAGGATTATCTGCGAGTTCTCTAAAGGGACAGATTTCTGCTTTATCTGTCTTACTACACAAACGACTGGCAGCTATGCCAGATGTTCAAGCATTTGTTCAGGCTCTGGTTAGGATCAAGCCTGTTTACAGACCTTTGACTCCTCCCTGGAGTTTAAATCTAGTTCTTTCAGTTCTTCAAGGGGTTCCGTTTGAACCTCTACATTCCATAGATATTAAGTTGTTATCTTGGAAAGTTTTGTTTTGGTTGCTATTTCTTCTGCTAGAAGAGTTTCAGAGTTATCTGCTCTGCAGTGTTCTCCGCCCTATCTGGTGTTCCATGCAGATAAGGTGGTTTTGCGTACTAAGCCTGGTTTTCTTCCAAAGGTTGTTTCTAACAAAAATATTAACCAGGAGATAGTTGTACCTTCTTTGTGTCCGAATCCAGTTTCAAAGAAGGAACGTTTGTTACACAATTTGGACGTAGTCCGTGCTCTAAAATTCTATTTAGAAGCTACAAAATATTTCAGACAAACATCTTCTCTGTTTGTCGTCTATTCTGGTAAAAGGAGAGGTTAAAAAGCGACTTCTACCTCTCTTTCCTTTTGGCTTAAAAGCATCATCCGATTGGCTTACGAGACTGCCGGACGGCAGCCTCCTGAAAGAATCACAGCTCACTCCACTAGGGCTGTGGCTTCCACATGGGCCTTCAAGAACGAGGCTTCTGTTGATCAGATATGTAAGGCAGCGACTTGGTCTTCACTGCACACTTTTGCCAAATTTTACAAATGTGATACTTTTGCTTCTTCGGAGGCTATTTTTGGGAGAAAGGTTTTGCAAGCCGTGGTGCCTTCCGTTTAGGTAACCTGATTTGCTCCCTCCCTTCATCCGTGTCCTAAAGCTTTGGTATTGGTTCCCACAAGTAAGGATGACGCCGTGGACCGGACACACCAATGTTGGAGAAAACAGAATTTATGCTTACCTGATAAATTACTTTCTCCAACGGTGTGTCCGGTCCACGGCCCGCCCTGGTTTTTTAATCAGGTCTGATGAATTATTTTCTCTAACTACAGTCACCACGGTACCATATGGTTTCTCCTATATTTTTCCTCCTGTCCGTCGGTCGAATGACTGGGGTGGGCGGAGCCTAGGAGGGACTATATGGCCAGCTTTGCTGGGACTCTTTGCCATTTCCTGTTGGGGAAGAGATATTCCCACAAGTAAGGATGACGCCGTGGACTGGACACACCGTTGGAGAAAGTAATTTATCAGGTAAGCATAAATTCTGTTTTTTTCTATCATGATTCAGATAGAGCATGCAATTTTAAGCAACTTTCTAATTTACTCCTATTATAAACTTTTCTTCATTCTCATGCTATCTTTCTGTTTCAGCTTAAGAGCCAGCCCAATTTTGGTTCAGCACCTGAGTATCACTTGCTGATTGGTTTGCTACATTTAGCCACCAATCAGCAAGCGCTACCCAGTTGCTGGACCAAAAATGGGCCGGCTCTTAAGCTTACATTCCTGCTTTTTTAAAGAACGATAGCAAGAGAATGAAGAAAAATTTATAATAGGAGTAAATTAGAAAGTTGCTTAAAATTGCATGCTCTATATGAATCATTAAACAAAATTTGGATTTAGTATCCCTTTAATGAAGCTCACAATATGTAGCATTTTAGTTGTTGAAATATTATACTGTTGTCTAATGGAGTTTTGCATTTCTTTCATGTAATTAACAAGAGTCCATGAGCTAGTGACGTATGGGATATACATTCCTACCAGGAGGGGCAAAGTTTCCCAAACCTTAAAATGCCTATAAATACACCCCTCACCACACCCACAAATCAGTTTTACAAACTTTGCCTCCAAGGGAGGTGGTGAAGTAAGTTTGTGCTAGATTCTACGTTGATATGCGCTCCGCAGCAAGTTGGAGCCCGGTTTTCCTCTCAGCGTGCAGTGAATGTCAGAGGGATGTGAAGAGAGTATTGCCTATTGAATGCAGTGATCTCCTTCTACGGGGTCTATTTCATAAGGTTCTCTGTTATCGGTCGTAGAGATTCATCTCTTACCTCCCTTTTCAGATCGACGATATACTCTTATATTTACCATTTCCTCTACTGATTCTCGTTTCAGTACTGGTTTGGCTTTCTACAAACATGTAGATGAGTGTCCTGGGGTAAGTAAGTCTTATTTTCTGTGACACTCTAAGCTATGGTTGGGCACTTTATTTATAAAGTTCTAAATATATGTATTCAAACATTTATTTGCCTTGACTCAGAATGTTCAACTTTCCTTATTTCCAGACAGTCAGTTTCATATTTGGGATTATGCATTGAATTATCATATTTTTTCTTATCTCAAAAATTTGACTTTTTTCCCTGTGGGCTGTTAGGCTCGCGGGGGCTGAAAATGCTTCATTTTATTGCGTCATTCTTGGCGCGGACTTTTTTGGCGCAAAAATTCTTTTCCGTTTCCGGCGTCATACGTGTCGCCGGAAGTTGCGTCATTTTTTGACGTTATTTTGCGTCAAAGATGTCGGCGTTCCGGATGTGGCGTCATTTTTGGCGCCAAAAGCATTTAGGCGCCAAATAATGTGGGCGTCTTTTTTGGCGCTAAAAATATGGGCGTCATTTTTGTCTCCACATTATTTAAGTCTCATTATTTATTGCTTCTGGTTGCTAGAAGCTTGTTCACTGGCATTTTTTTTCCCATTCCTGAAACTGTCATTTAAGGAATTTGATCAATTTTGCTTTATATGTTGTTTTTTTCTTTTACATATTGCAAGATGTTCCACGTTGCAACTGAGTCAGAAGATACTACAGGAAAATCACTGCACAGTGCTGGAGCTACCAAGCTAAGTCTGCTATAAACTTTTGGTATCTGTTTCTCCAGCTGTTATTTGTATTGCATGTCATGTCAAACTTTTGGTATCTGTTTGGTATCTGTTTCTCCAGCTGTTATTTGTATTGCATGTCATGTCAAACTTATTAATGCAGATAAAATTTCCTTTAGTACTGTTACATTACCTGTTGCTGTCCGTCAACATCTAATTTTCAGAGTGTTCCTGATAACATAAGAGATTTTATTTTTTAAATCCATTAAGAAGGCTATGTCTGTTATTTCTCCTTCTAGTATACATAAAAGTCTTTTAAAACTTCTCTTTTTTTTCAGATGAATTTTTAAATGAACATCATCATTCTGATACTGATAATGGTTCTTCTGGTTCAGAGGTTTCTGTCTCAGAGGTTGATGCTGATAAATCTTTGTATTTGTTCAAGATGGAATTTATTCGTTCTTTACTTAAAGAAGTGTTATTTGCATTAGAAATAGAGGATTCTGGTCCTCTTGATACTAAATGTAAACGTTTAAATAAGGTTTTTAAATCTCCTGTAGTTATTCCAGAAGTGTTTTATCTCCCTGATGCTATTTCTGAAGTAATTTCCAGGGAATGGAATAATTTGGGTAATTTATTTACTCCTTCTAGACGTTTAAGCAAATTATATCCTGTGCCATCTGACAGATTAGAGTTTTTTGGGACAAAAATCCCTAAGGTTATGGGGCTGTCTCTACTCCTGCTAATGTACTACTATTCCTATGGCAGATAGTACTTCATTTAAGGATCCTTTAGATAGGAAAATTGAATCTTTTCTAAGAAAAGCTTACTTATGTTCAGGTAATCTTCTTAGACCTGCTATATTTTTAGCGGATGTTGCTGCAGCTTCAACTTTTTGGTTAGAAGCTTTAGCGCAACAAGTAACAGATCATAATTTTATAGCATTATTATTATTCTATAACATGCTAATAATTTTATTGGTGATACCATCTTTTGATATCATTAGAGTTGATGTCAGGTATATGTCTCTAGCTATTTTAGCTAGAAAAGCTTTATGGATTAAACTTGGAATGCTGACATGTCTTCTAAGTCAACTCTGCTTTCCCTTTCTTTCCAGGGTAAATAATCATTTCGTTCCTTTCCTCACAACAAGGAACAAAAGCCTGATCCTTCATCCTCAGGAGCGGTATCAGTTTGGAAACTATTTCCAGTTTGGAATATATCCAAGCCTTATAGAAACCTATAGTCAGCTCCTAAGTACCTATGAAGGTGCGGCCCTTATTCCAGCTCAGCTGGTATGGGGCAGATTACGTTTTCTTCAAAGAAATTTGGATCAATTCCGTTCTTAATCTCTGGTTTCAGAAACATTGTTTCAGAAAGGTACAGAATTGGCTTCAAGTTAAGGCCTCCTGTTAAGAGATTCTTTTCTTTCCCGTGTCCCAGTTGACACAGCAAGGCTCAGCATTTCTGAAATGTGTTTCAGATCTAGAGTTGGCTGGAGTATTTATGCCAGTTCCAGTTCTGGAACAGGGGCTGGGGTTTTATTTTATCTCTTCATTGTACCAAAGAAGGTCAATTCCTTCAGACCAGTTCTGGATCTATCATTATTGAATCATTATGTTAGGATACCAACATTCAAGATGGTTACTGTAGGACTATCCTGCCTTTTGTTTAGCAAGGGCATTATATGTCTACAATAGATTTACAGGATGTGTATCTGCATATTCCGATTCATCCAGATCACTTTTAGTGTCTGAGATTCTCTTTTTAGACAAGCATTACCAGTTTTGTGGCTCTACTGTTTGGCCTAGCCTCAGTTCCAAGAATTTTTTTCAAAGGTTCTCGGTGCCCTTCTTTCTGTAATCAGAGAATAGGGTTTTGGTATTTCCTTATTTGGACGATATCTTGGTACTTGCTCAGTCTTCTCATTTTCGAAGAATCTCATACGAATCGACTTGTGTTGTTTCTTCAAGTTCATGGTTGGAGGATCAATTTACCAATCAGTTCATTGATTCCTCAGACAAGGGTAACCTTTTTAGGTTTCTAGATAAATTCAGTGTCTATGACTCTGTCCTTGTCAGACAAGAGAAGTTTAACATTGATATCAGCTTGTCAAAACCTTCAGTCACAATCATTCCCTTTGGTAGCCTTATGCATGGAAATGTTGGATCTTAGGACGGCCGCATCAGATGCGATCTCCTTTGCTCGTTTTCACATGCGACCTCTTCAGCTCTGTATGCTGAACCAATGGTGCAGGGATTACTCAAAGATATCTCAATTAATATCTTTAAACCGATTTTACGACACTCTCTGACATGGTGGACAGATCACCATCGTTTAGTTCAGGGGGCTTCTTTGTTCTTCCGACCTGGACTATAATCTCAACAGATACAAGTCTTACAGGTTGGGGAGCTGTGTGGGGGTATCTGACGGCACAAGGGGTTTGGGAATCTCAGGAGGTGAGATTTCCGATCAATATTTTGGAACTCCGTGCAATTTTCAGAGCTCTTCAGTCTTGGCCTCTTCTGAAGAGAGAGTTGTTCATTGTTTTCAGATAAGACAATGTCACAACTGTGGCATACATCAATCATCAAGGAGGGACTCACAGTCCTCTGGCTATGAAAGAAGTATCTCGAATTTTGGTTTGGGCGGAATCCAGCTCCTGTCTAATCTCTGCGGTTTATATCCCAGGTATGGACAATTGGAAAGCGGATTATCTCAGTCGCCAAACGTTGCATCCGGGCGAATGGTCTCTTCACCCAGAGGTATTTCTTCAGATTGTTCAAATGTGGGAACTTCCAGAAATAGATCTGATGGCTTCTCATCTAAACAAGAAACTTCCCAGGTATCTGTCCAGATCCCGGGATCCTCAGGCGGAGGCAGTGGATGCATTTTCACTTCCTTGGAAGTATCATCCTGCCTATATCTTTCCGCCTCTAGTTCTTCTTCCAAGAGTAATCTCCAAGATTCTGAAGGAATGCTCGTTTGTTCTGCTGTAGCTCCGGCATGGCCTCACAGGTTTTGGTATGCGGATCTTGTCCGGATGGCCTCTTGCCAACCGTGGACTCTTCCGTTAAGACCAGACCTTTTGTCTCAAGGTCCTTTTTTCCATCAGGATCTGAAATCCTTAAATTTAAAGGTATGGAGATTGAACGCTTGATTCTTGGTCAAAGAGGTTTCTCTGACTCTGTGATTAATACTATGTTACAGGCTCGTACATCTGTATCCAGAGAGATATATTATAGAGTCTGGAAGACTTATATTTCTTGGTGTCTTTCTCATCATTTTTCTTGGCATTCTTTTAGAATACCGAGAATTTTACAATTTCTTCAGGATGGTTTAGATAAGGGTTTGTCCGCAAGTTCCTTGAAAGGACAAATCTCTGCTCTTTCTGTTCTTTTTCACAGAAAGATTGCTATTCTTCCTGATATTCATTGTTTTGTACAAGCTTTGGTTCGTATAAAAGCCTGTCATTAAGTCAATTTCTCCTCCTTGGAGTTTGAATTTGGTTCTGGGAGCTCTTCAAGCTCCTCCGTTTGAACCTATGCATTCATTGGACTATTAAATTACTTTCTTGGAAAGTTTTGTTCCTTTTGGCCATCTCTTCTGCCAGAAGAGTTTCTGAATTATCTGCTCTTTCTTGTGAGTCTCCTTTTCTGATTTTTCATCAGGATAAGGCGGTGTTGCGAACTTCTTTTGAATTTTTACCTAAAGTTGTGAATTCCAACAACATTAGTAGAGAAATTGTGGTTCCTTCATTATGTCCTAATCCTAAGAATTCTAAGGAGAAATCGTTGCATTCTTTGGATGTTGTTAGAGCTTTGAAATTATGTTGAAGCTACGAAATCTTTCTGTAAGACTTCTAGTCTATTTGTTATCTTTTCCGGTTCTAGGAAAGGCCAGAAAGCTTCTGCCATTTCTTTGGCATCTTGGTTGAAATCTTTAATTCATCTTGCCTATGTTGAGTCGGGTAAAATTCCGCTCTCAGAGAATTACAGCTCATTCTACTAGGTCAGTATCTACTTCCTGGGCGTTTAGGAATGAAGCTTCGGTTGACCAGATCTGCAAAGCAGCAACTTGGTCCTCTTTGCATACTTTTACTAAATTCTACCATTTTGATGTATTTTCTTCTTCTGAAGCAGTTTTTTGGTAGAAAAGTTCTTCAGGCAGCGGTTTCAGTTTGAATCTTCTGCTTATGTTTTTCAGTTAAACTTTATTTTGGGTGTGGATTATTTTCAGCAGGAATTGCTGTCTTTATTTTATCCCTCCCTCTCTAGTGACTCTTGTGTGGAAAGATCCACATCTTGGGTAGTCATTATCCCATACGTCACTAGCTCATGGACTCTTGTTAATTACATGAAAGAAAACATAATTTATGTAAGAACTTACCTGATAAATTCATTTCTTTCATATTAACAAGAGTCCATGAGGCCCACCCTTTTTTGTGGTGGTTATGATTTTTTTGTATAAAGCACAATTATTCCAATTCCTTATTTTATATGCTTCGCACTTTTTTTCTTATCACCCCACTTCTTGGCTATTCGTTAACTGATTTGTGGGTGTGGTGAGGGGTGTATTTATAGGCATTTTAAGGTTTGGGAAACTTTGCCCCTCTGGTAGGAATGTATATCCCATACGTCACTAGCTCATGGACTCTTGTTAATATGAAAGAAATGAATTTATCAGGTAAGTTCTTACATAAATTATGTTTTTCATCATATGGTTCAATAGAACATTGCAATTTATTTATAGCACAAATTGCAGTACTTCTATTAGATGTTGCAATTTATTAAGAAACAACAAAGAACACTGCTGAATATTATTAACAGGTCAGAGCATTATTTAATAAAATGTGCCTTTAAAGTACAGATGATGTATAAATAGAATTTTGCCATTATGACAAATCATGCAGTAAATTTGTTAGCTTTGAAGTATTTATTAACCCTTTGAGTGCTAAGAACGTTCCCACCTGGCTGCTAAGCTGAATTTTTTTTTTAATGTTTTTACATAAAACATTTTTTAACTGTTTTCTTTTTATTACAGATCCCCAAGACTTTTACTGTTGGAAAGGTTAGACGATTACCTTTCCAACAGTGGGTCTTGGGGGTCTTTAGCTGTTTAGATGCCTGAGATACAGGCTTCTAAGCAGCGTGCCCCCTTTCCCTATACTTTACATTGTCCATTTTAAATAAAGTCGCGGGGTGACGTCATCACGTCACTGCACGTGATGTCACCACGCAAAACGTGAAGTCCCGGCGATGCCTGTCTCTATACAGGCCCGATCGCCGGGGTAGGAGCTGGTGGAAGCCTCCAGATCTCCCTCAAGGTGGGAGAGTGCTAGTGACGGCTCTGACAATTTGCAGTAACAATAAAGAGACAGAATCTATAGAGCGTTTTTATGGAAATAACAGCCCAAAAGGAAAGTGCTCTAATCTCTAAAGTGATATGTGAAAGTGCTCTAATGATTTTCTCATTGTTGCTTGCAAGTAAAGGGACATGAAACCCAAAAATGTTGATTCAGACAAACATGTCATTTTAAACTATCCAATTAAAGGGACAGTCAACACCAGAATTTTTGTTGTTTAAAAAGATAATCGCTTTTATTACCCATTCCCCAGTTTTGCATAACCAACACAGTTATATTAATATACTTTTTACCCTCTGTGATTAACTTGTATCTAAGCCTCTTCTGACAGCCCCCTGATCACATGACATTTTATTTATTATCTATTGCCTTTCATTTTAGCCAATTAGTGCAGTGTCTGCCACAAGCCATGGGCGTGATCACAATGTTATCTATATGGCTCACATAAACTAGCTCTGTCCTGTTGTGAAAAGCAAATAAAAAAGCATGTGATAAGAGGCAGCCTTCATGGGCTTAGAAATTATCATATAAGCCTACCAAGGTTTAGCTTTCAACTAAGAATACCAAGAGATAAAGCAAAATTGGTGATCAAAGTAAATTAGAATGTTGTTTAAAATGACATGCTCTATTTGAAACATTAAAGTTTTTTTTGGACTTGACTGTCCCTTTAACTTCTAATTTGCTTTAGTCTCTCGGTATCCTTAGTTGCAAAGCATAATGAGGTAGGCTCAGGAGCAGCAATGCATTACTGGGAGCTAGTAGCTGACTGGTGGCTTCACATAAATGCATCTTTTCCTTGATTCACCAGATTTGTTCAGCTAGCTCCCTGTAGTGCATAGTTGCTCCTTCAATACATAATACCAAGGGAATTAAACAAATTGATAATAGAAGTAAAATCCAAAGTTGTTGAAATCACAGGCTGTGTCTGAATCATGAAAGAAAATAATTTGGTTTCATGTCTCTTTGACTATGTGTTTAATTCGTGCAAAGGGGTTAAACACATAGCTAAAGTTAGCTCCAGAGCAGAAATGCACTGCTGGGACCTACCTGAACACATCTGGTGAGCCAATGACAAGACATATGAGTGTAGCCACCAATCACCAACTAGCTCTTAGTAGTGTATTGCTGCTCCTAAGCCTACCTGTGTATGCTTTTCAACAAAGGATACCAAGAGAACAAAGAACATTCGATAACATATGTAAACTGTTCTGTCTAAACCATTAAAGTTTACTTTTGACTCTCAAGAAGGCATGGCCAAACTTTTTAAAATGGTGAATAAGTCTCACACAAAAAACATAAATTATGCTTACCTGATAATTTCCTTTTCTTCTGATGGAAGAGTCCACAGCTGCATTCATTACTTTTGTGAAATAAGAACCTGGCCACTAGGAGGAGACAAAGACACCCCAGCCAAAGGCTTAAATACTCCCACTCCCCTCATCCCCCAGTCATTCTGCCGAGGAACAAGGAACAGTATAAGAAATATCAGGGTGAAAGGTGCCAGAAGAATAATAGGGACACCCCACATAAAATTACGGGTGGGGAGCTGTGGACTCTTTCCATCAGAAGAAAAGGAAATTATCAGGTAAGCATAATTTATGTTTTTCTTCTTAAATGGAAATAGTCCACAGCTGCATTAATTACTTTTGGGAAAACAATACCCAAGCTATAGAGGACACTGAATGCCAAGACAGGAGGGTACAATAGGCGTCCCATACTGAGGGCACCAGGCCTGAATCTCTACCCAATAAAAAAAAAAACAAAGCTGAGAAAAATTTAAGAGGAAAGGCCCCAAAGACACTGACTCGCAGTCAGTCCAGAAGCCAAACCAGAGACCGCAAACGGACTCGACTGAGCCAACAGTTCTCCAGGAGACACCGTCGCCCAACAGACGGTCCCCCACCTCTCATCTCCCACAAATGAAGGAGACACCAGCTGAAACCCCCAAGGGGACAAGGGAAAGGAGAACCAAGGAAACTGAAAGGTCCCCTAATACAAAAAGAAACACCTCCAAGAGTGAACCCAGCTCACAGAGATCCAAAGGGGCTAAAACAGGGGAAGGAGGCCACGCCTATACCAAGCGAAACCCGGGATAAGACCAGGCACAGAGACAGAAAAGACGTCTCTCCAACATTCTGCAAGCATGGAATGCAACTGAAGATGCAAAGTCCTCCCAGTGTCTGACCATAGAATACCAAAGCATTCGCCATGAAAAAGTGTGTAATACACCCAGGTGAAAATCCCCAAGTTTGAGAACATAGAGTCCATAACAGGACGACACAGAGGGTACTTGCGAGGAGGAAGAAACAGTCAAGCTAGAAACAGACCGCAAAAGCAACCCCCAGACAGAGGGCACGCTCCAGGCAACCTAAATCGCCACATGTCCCTAAAAAGGGGAAAACAAATCTTCAATCGAGGCCCCCCGAGAAGGGAAGTATACCCTCAGAACCCAAAGGAAGAGTTAACCCTCTTCTGAAATCAATGGAGCAAGTTGAAAGCAAAATCTATATACTCTAGCAGACTGAGCTAACAGGATAGACTCAACAAGGCTCACACATCTAGAGGAGACTGGGACCTAAGCGCAGCGCCTTAGACCGCTCAGCCATCCTGATCTGCAGACTCACACCCAGCTGGACCAACCCAGCCCTCAGGGATCCAAGACAGGGGAACTAAAGAATCCCGAACAGGTATAGGAACGAGCGCAAGGATAGCACAGCCATCCCCACAGAGTACAAGTACAGCCGGTCTCTGAAAACAGACAACAAGGCCATAGACCTAAGGATCTATCAAATAAAGGCCCAACAAGTCTGACTTGGAGCCAGCAAGAAAAACAGGGGGAACCAATCCAACCTTTCCACCTCCCCATCCAGGAGAAGCCCCAAGCAAGGACTCTATCTCCATAGGGAGGGAGAATATCCCCTAAAGGAAAGGGATGATGCCGGAAGAGCAACAACTGTCCTCAAGGCCCAAAATCACTGCCTAATGGGAAGAGAAATTCCAACACAGATGTACTAGAAAAATGACCCCCTACAAGTAGCTTGCCAAGCAGAGGCACAGCAACCCACGGGAACACTGGAAAGCTGACCAGGGGAATGAAACCCTAAGGCGCACCAGAAATTGGACAACCCTTGAGGCACAAGCCACACAGCTAGCCACCAGATGTCATGGGTACTCTGTGGCAAAGAGTAAAAATACTCTGAAAACCTGGCCAACCATGACCAGGTTAGGTAGATGGACAAGGACATAGCTCAAGTTCCCACTACCGTGGAACACCCCGATCAGCCCTGAGATCCAAGATTCCAAAACCACCCAAGATTGGGTCAGGAAAAAGGCCAAGCGAAGCTTCAGCAACCGGAAGCCTCAGGGAGGAAAAACAGGTCAGGGCACCTAATAGTTGAGGCAAACCTCACCCTAGAACTAAACACCCTAGTTGGCAAAAAGTCAGACACAAGAGATATGGATGAATATCCTTCGGATAGCGAGAAGAACTTGAAAGCCCCAACCAAAGGAAGGAACCCACCCCTAGCTAAAGTCCAACGCTCCAAGGAGCAAGGCTAGAAGTCATATGAAGACAACCAAGGGATACTTCGAGGTCAAAAAAATCCTACTAGCAGGACTAGTCTCCCTATCACCTCCGCACAAGCAGAGGACATAAGGAAGAGAAAGGCACTAAGGCTACCCAGTTCCGGAAAAACTTGAGCAAAACAAAGTCCCTGCAGGGAACAACCATCACCCAGAAACACAGATCCCTAAAAGGAGATCTCACTCATCCGGAGACAATGAGACAATGGAAGAAGACCCAAAGGTCTCTTATAACTCAGACAGACAGTACATGTCAAAGAGTAAGAGCTGTATCTAGATACACTATAAACAGCTTATGCTTACACCTGCAAAAGGCTGCGTCACTTCCAAAGGCCACAAAGTTCCAACCATGAGCCCATAAACATCACACATAAGCAGGTTGAATCACAAACAAACATGATTATAAACCCCACTGTTCAATAGCCTCCCTCAGGAGACATTAACCCTCAATTCCAAGATACTAACAGAGACTCACTGAGACCCTTATGTCATATAGTTAGACCCGCAAAGGTGTGTAACCTCTCGTGAAAACAGTCACATTACAGTACATTGACGATAAAGTAAAATGAAACAATCTTACCGGAATCTACGCCATGGAACAGGAACACGGCCTTTCAAGTGTGATGAATAGTGGCATCGCCTCCACCATGGACTTGAGAGAAGAAAGCAGGCAGCGGAGCGAAGTTCGACAACGCGATTGCTTGAGGAGCTGTTAATATGAGTCGGGATGGTTTCGCAGAAAGACTCTCCTTGCATCTCCAGACTCTAACTTTCATCCAAGCCCTCACTGAGAGACTGACAGGACTACTTAAAACTCCTGTCCCATGCCGAAGAGTACTACGCTCCATAAGAGACAAAAAACTAAAATGTAATAATTCTGACACAGTCTCTGACAACCTCTGGGACGAAAGGCAAAGAATGACTGGGGGATGAGGGGAGTGGGAGGAGTATTTAAGCCTTTGCCTCCTCCTGGTGGCTAGGTTCTTATTTCCCAAAGTAATGAAAGCAGCTGTGGACTCTCTCCATTTAAGAAGAAAAATTTACTTATAAAGCTCTCTGTATACTATAGTCTCTACTGCTACTACTACAAGGTACAGAGCATTATTATTACCCTTATATGTGCTATACAGGGGATACAATAAAGACAAAGGCAGACTAGAATAAAATGGTTACAGGGACCTGCTCAATATTAAATATATTTAGAAAACAAAATGAGGTGACACAATAAGCAAAGCTAATGTGACTGTGCCAAATGCTCAAGCTGTATCAGTTTAAGAAGTGCAAACTATACAATGAAATGGAATGCGAACATTATGCTTCAAACCAATGTAGCCCGCTCATTATTATTATTTTTAAGCACTTGCGCGCAAAAATATTTAACTGTGCAGTTTTTGGTGATTAAAATGTCTTGTGCGCACTTTATTCTTCTGTGTAGTCCAAACCTGAAAATGTAGTAAAGATAACACAGATACATAAACATGCATAACTTACAGGAAATGACAAAATGAATAATAAAAGTATATTGCAAAATTGCTTTATTATATATTGTTTACTGTCCCTTTAATCTGTAAAAAATATCTAATAATGTTCTTTGTTCACTTTTATACAGAAAATGACCTATGCTGCACATTCCCTGTGCACCATCACCGCACCTGCTCAGTGTTGTATATAGTGATGCATTATACAAGCCATAGCCAGCTCTCTTAACAAGTGCAGTGTTTGCTGGTGCCCAGGGCACATGTACCATATTAAAAAGGAGATCTCAGTTTTGACTATAACATTGTTTGATATATTTTTTATGTACATTTGAAGATAGATATAAATATGCATACCTGTATATGTATATCCATGTGTGTGTGTGTGTGTGTGTGATATATATGGGGAATATTGTTGTGTACATAACTGTGTATAGCGTTAGCCCAGTCAGCAAACCACACTTTCTCATGCTGGAGCGCTAGCGTTCCTTACTTTGTTCTACTACATATGCCGCACACATCACAGTCACAGGCTTACCATCGATACTCTCCACAGACAGCTGCAGGCCAAGGTTGTGCAGTGGATTTATCACCCAGTGGTTACTGGTTGCTGTGATATCCAAAAACCAGCCAACCCTCTCTGCAGCCCATACCGTTCTGGAGTCCAGCTCATACAGGTCTGAATCCCTGTGAACGTAAACACAGACAGTTATGAACAAACTAGTTTAAAATTATGCTCATTGCTAAAATGTACAGAATTGCATAATCAACTTACTGTTATGTATAAGAAAAAGACAAATCAATGGCATTTTTAATTAGCAATCAATATTTTTCTGACTAAATTTCAAATTTACTCCCATTTCCCTTCACCCTGTAACAGAACATCAGCCAATCACAAAAGCCTAAGAACTCTTGCCATATGCTCAGTAAGGGATGGTGTCTAAGAAAGTGTGCATGTAAAAAGATTGTGCACATTGTATTTTACTCATGCAACTATATTAGGTATCATATACATTATTTAAACCATTCAATTCATTTAGATTTGCTGTGCCAAACACTGTATACTACTCTGGTGATGCCTGACCTCATTTTTGTATTCTATTTAAATACATAAACAAAGTTTCATTATGAATTAGCTAAACAGTCTGGATTATGTACATTACATTACAGCAGAATCTGACTAAAAGACATAACTATGACGGTGTGAGTAAAAGATGTGTGACCAAAGCAAAACATGGTAGCTAATTAATTCAGTGTTCATGATGACTACTGCCTAATGTGATTAGTGTTTTTTTTATTTACTTAACCATTAAAGGGACATTAAATACCTTTTGTCTTTAGTGTAAATATTTTGCTTGTCTCACGCTCCCTTGTGAGGTTAAAATGCTAATTCTGTAACCTGGGTTACCTCATAATGCTGTCAATCAATAGATGGTTTAGGCAACTTGCAGCACTTTGAAGAAAACCTAAATTACATGATTTGTTTTTTGGCTTCTGGGACAAACAAATTTGTTAAATAACAAAGAGAAAAAAAATACCGGATCCACAATTGTTACACAAATGCAATAGTTGTTTTACGTCTCTTTAATATAAATGACTTGAGAGTGTAACAGTTTTGTAATACTGTGCATCATTTTAAAATGAACACATTAGCTTTTTTTTCAATTATTTTAGGGACCCCACAGTACTGACAAACCATCTTAGGTATTTTTGCCAGAGAAGGGAGCGTTAGATCATCAGGTCCTTAAAGAGAGAAATTGAAAATTAACATTTTAGTATCTGCCACTTCAAACCCATATTTTCAGTATATTATATTTATTTTCAGTATATTATACATATATATATTTTCAGTATAGTAGTCGATTTTAACATTCAAAATCAGCTATTTCAAATGACAAAATAATCAATTTAATATACTTCAGAACGTAAAATGGATCGTTAGAACACATTGAAGGGAGACATTTTTCTAGCACAGTATCCATTTAATTTGGATGAAACCATAATAATGGCAAAATCTGCCTGAAAAAGTGTTTTTCTGCTACAAAAATAATAATGATAAGTAAAGCCACTGAAAAACTACAAGAGAATGGGGTTTTCAAAACCTTCTATTATGAACTGGAATGGGCACGTCCCATGTCTTCTAATTGATTGGAATAGATTCCCTTACATTTTAGGAACTTTCATATAATAATCCTAAACAATAAAGTTCAACAGCTTGAAAACCAATTTTAATCTATCTTTTTGAGCAGCATTTCTTGACTTCTTGCACATGCTCAGTTACATATGTGAAAGTGACACAAACCGTCCCTGTAAAATAGCAGAGTAAAATACGGAAAATACTTACTGTACAATATCTGTAAAAAAGAAAAGTTATGTTAATGAAATATTTTCTAAAATCATCCCCCACTTTACCCACAATTAACTTAGGCTTCAATCATCCCTGCTGCGCAGCATTTTCTTTTCGTCCTACAAACCGAATGCTTGCGCTCACGCTGCCTTCCACATGACTCTGTGCAGAGGCTAAAGGCAATGTGAAGGCCTCTAGTCTCAACAGAAGCTTCTGATTAACCCTAATACTCTGCTTCATGGAACAGTGAAGAAACCGCTGGTAAGCGGGGAGGAGCAAGCCTAAGTAAGTGCCGGAAAAGGGGGATTCAAGTTTAGAAAATATTTAATTATCATAAATTTTTTACAGATCATGAAACATAAGTATTTAAGCATTTTATTAAAAAGATTCAGATTTTTGTATCCCTTTAATAAACATTTCTTGACTCAATAAAAAAAAATATTCAAAACATACTTTTTAAAGCTATGAAACTAATACAACGTAAAGAATGGTCAATAGATTTTTTTTTTATTATAAAATTACTCACAATTATATGGCATTGTCAATTGCACACAATCAATGGTTCATTTAAAAAAGTGCAAATATTTAAGACATCATCAATACTGAATTAATTAAATGAAATTAATTTTACTTTGGTCAGTTTTCTTTTGAGTACTTGAAGGTCTTTGAAACCCCCTGCTAAATACATTAAATACAATGCATTACATTGTTAAATTGATCATTTTTATTTTCTTTTTTTTACTAATTAATTTCTAAAAATGTGTTCACATAGCAGTCATAGTCAGATAATGCAGCGTCCTGAACAAAAAATGTGCACACTCATTAAAGGGGACAGTTTACACCAATTTTTATATAACTGCAAGTAATAGACAATTGTTTAAAGAATAATATGCACAGATACTGATCTAAAAATCCAATATAAAACCTTTTTAAAAAGTGTTCGTAAGAAGCTCCCAGTTGATTAGTTTAGGCTGGGACACCCAGTGAAAGGGGCTAGGAAAGCAGGAAGAGCAGACATTCCCCCCTGCCCCACATATGAAAAGACAAATTATTACAAACAAGAGCTGCAGAGGAATCTGTAGACATCAGTATAGATTTAAAAAATAAGCAAAACTATACATTGTTTCAAAAACACTCCCAGATGGGCTATATAAATGGTTCATCTTACCGAATATTTATGCAAAGAAAAAGCTAGTGTATCATGTACCTTAAAGGGCCACTGACCCATTTTTTTTTTCTTAGTGATTCAAATAGAGCATGCAATTTTAAGCAACTTTTCTAATTTACTCCTATTATCAATTTGTCTTCGTTCTCTTGCTATCTTTATTTGAAAGAGAAGGCAGGTAAGTTGTTTTTTTTTTGTTCAGTACTCTGGACAGCGCTTTTTTATTGGTGGATGAATTTATCCCTAATCAGCAATGACAACCCAGGTTGTTCACCAAAAAATGGGCCGGCATCTAAACTTACATTCTTGCATTTCAAAATAAAGTTACCAAGAGATTGAAGAAAATTTGATAATAGGAGTAAATTAGAAAGTTGCTTAAAATTTCATGCTCTATCTGAAACACGAAAGAAAAAATTGGGTTCAGTGTCCCTTTAAAATACTATAATTCTTAGAGAAAGGGTCACTTTTCTAACACTCAGTGCACTTAAATCCCACTATAGTTCCTGATTGGATGTGTCAGACTGAGAGAAGACAGGAAGTATTGTAAACTGAAACCCATTAGGATAAAACAACATTTTTATCACTTTCAGAAAAAAAATTGTAATTTTTTTTTTTTTTTCAAATTTGAGACATTAAAATAGATAAATAAATAAATCATAAGAAAAAATTATACTCACTTACCCTTTGTAAAATATAATTTTCAAAACTAGAACATATTGGAAACATTAAAATTCTCTTCTTTTTTTTTTTATTTCACTTTAACAATCCCAAAATCCATTTAAAGAGTTAAAGCTTTCCCCCGTATCACATTCTGCATCTCCTTCACTTTATGATGAAATTCCTTCACAGTCTTAGCTGCTAAATATTTTACTACAGACCCATCGTTAGTGACTCAGTTGGAAAGTAGCAATTCCAGCTGCCAAAAATATAATCTGATATTAGGCAACAACAGCTTTATGATGTGCAATGCAGATGAGAACGCCGTCCGCAAAAACAATTGCATTAGCTGAGCCTGGGATAATACATCAAGTCAATTGTGTTGAACAATAAAACAATTCTTAAAGCGAGTATGGATTTTATAAACAAAGGGAATTAAAAAGTGGAGGATAACATTTTTATTTGGAATTTAATGTGAAATGTTTAGAAACATATATAACATTTAATTTCCTGAGAAAAATAAAGTGCTTTATAAATAATCCATTAATATGACAGTAAATTAAATTTGTTTTTTTACCTCCAAAATTGTATATACAGTTGAAACATGTTCCTCTATGCTTAAAGGGACAGTAAACCCAAATGTTTCTTTGTTCTCTTGCTTTCTTTAAAAAGCAATAATGTAAAGCTTAGAAGCCGGCCCATTTTTGGTTCAGCACCTGGGTTGCGCTTGCTGATTGGTGGCTAAATGTAGCCACCAAACAGCAAGCACTATCCAGGGTGCTGAGCCAAAAATGGGCCGGCTCCTTAGCTTAGATTTCTGCTTTTTTTAAATAAAGATTGCAAGAGAACGAAGAAAAAATAATAATAGGAGTAAATTAGAAAGTTGCTTAAAATTGCATGGTCTATCTGAATCATGAAAGAAAAAATTTGGGTTTTTCCCTTTAATGCCACACAAAATTCTATTCAGTTTAAGAAAACAGCAACTATGTTAGGAAATGTTTTCTTTGCATGAGAAAAGGTTACGCTAAAGCTTATTATAAAAATAGAATAAACTGTATGTGTTAATGAATAGGAACAAAGCTCAACAAGCAAAAAATGGAAAAAAAAACAGTAACATCGATAAAAAATGTCTTTTGCATAGGGAAAACAGAAAAAGAAACAATAAAGTGTGTTTATGTATGTATAAATATATATATGTGTGTGTGTGTGTGTGTGTATTACTATTAATATATTAACCATATTGCATTATTGGTAGTTTCATTATTATTCATTTTATTTTTTACATTATCAGCACTTGTATATTGTAGTTATAACAATATCTGAAGGCTAATTAGAGTCTAGCATGTCTGATCATGTTAGTATAACAAAAAGAGCTGCTTTACGTATCAAATTACCTTTCTAAGCTAAACTAAGAGGGAAATGTGTCAAATGCAGACAGTCATATAGTTTAATCACCAGTAACAGTTACTGGAAAACAGTTTTCTAACATTTCTAATTTTAATATTAATGGCTTTTTAAAAATAATTTTCAATCCCACATATACCTTCATCTTCATGTAAACAAATGTATAGTGCTAGGTTAAATGGCTTTTTCTAAAAGGGGCAATTTTATGCAAAAATGATATGATTTATTTTGTTTAGGTATGTAATTTTTGCTTTTGGGGTTAAACACATAGGTAAAGTTTTTACAGCTCATTAGCAGGACATTGCTAGAAGACCAATCATAAGTAGTAGTCCCATGGCCTTACCAATTAATGGCTGGGTTTTGCAGGGCTTGCCTTTGTGTTCCTTTATGTGGCTTAGAGCAGATACTAATTTAGGCTCACTCATGCAAAATGTACATGTTCTAACAAATGAGAGCAGTAAATCTCAAATTCAGTCATCATGACACACTAGCAGGCCAGGTTTTCAAGATTTCCTTGCATGACAGCAGGTTAAAAACCATGATTACTGATCAGCGGATTATTTCACCTGTGTTTAAGTTGAGATACCCTGACCTGTTAGTGTGCCCTGAGAGGACTGGCATTGAGAAACACTGAATTAGAGCATGCTATTTTTGCATTAGAATGTCCCTTTAGCCTTTGTTTTTCATGCACAACATATTCTAACATTTATTTATCCTTCTTGCACATGATAGAAAATGTTTAAGTTTAATGTCCCTTTAAGTTGTATTACAATGTTCCCTTACCAAACATGCTTTCAGGAACTGTTGTAAATTATAATTAAATGAATAAAATAAAATGTAGCAAGTGTATGGTAATTTTAGATCAAGAGCTCTAGTTCAGAGGTGCTTGTCACTATGGTACTAATGATGATATGATTTTTGTGGCATCAAATAATACTCATCATACTGCAAAGTATTTACTTTATGGGTCCTAGTTTAACATACAAAAGTTCTGAACTCAGCTCCAATGCTTTTCAGCATATGCACCAAAGCCATTCCAATCCATTAGAAGCCATAACGTTTGAATTAGATATCCCTCGTGATTTACATATGCAATATCTCCAGAACTTTTTCTAACGTTTGGACTGGGTAAACCCAAAAATGCGTGTGTGTATAGGGATCATCAAACACAAAGGTTTTAAGCAGCCATTGAGAATCAAATGCAGTATCATATTTTGGTTTCATATAAACTGCCTCAATTTCAGCTGTGTACTTAGAATTAGAGCTTGAATGACTAACAACCAATTAAAAGAGAAAAGTAAGTTTTGAACTTTAATTCTATTGGCTGATTGCCTCAGCCAATAGGATTTTTCCTACCTTAAATTCCGATTGGCTGATAGAATTCTATCAGCCAATCGGAATTGAAGGGACACCATCTTGGATGACGTCATTTAAAGGAACCTTCATTCTTCGGTTGGACTTCGTTGGAAGAGGATGCTCCGCGTCGGCTGGATTAAAAATGGACCCGCTCCGGATGGATGAAGATAGAAGATGCCGCCTGGATGAAGACTTCTGCCCCTCTGGAGGACCACTTCTGCTTCTTGGAGGACTTCGGCCCGGCTGGGTGAAGACGTCTCAAGGTAGGGTGATCTTCAAGGAATTAGTGTTAGGTTTTATTAAGGGGGGATTGGGTGGGTTTTAGAGTAGGGTTGGGTGTGTGGGTGGTGGGTTATAATGTTGGGGGGTATTGTACTTTTTTTTTTACAGGTAAAAGAGCTGATTACTTTGGGGCAATGCCCTGCAAAAAGCCCTTTTAAGGGCTATTTGTAATTTAGTATAGGGTAGGGCTTTTTATTATTTTGGGGGGCTTTTTTATTTTATTAGGCGGATTAGATTAGGTGTAATTAGTTTAAAAAAATTGTAATTATTAATTTTTTTTGGGAATTTAGTGTTTGTTTGTTTTTGTACTTTAGTTTATTTTATTTAATTGTAATTAGTTTAATTTAATTTAGTTAATTAATTTATTTATAGTGTAGTGTTAGGTGTAATTGTAACTTAGGTTAGGTTTTATTTTACAGGTACTTTTGTATTTATTTTAGCTAGGTAGTTATTAAATAGTTAATAACTATTTAATAACTATTCTACTTAGTTAAAATAAATACAAACTTGCCTGTAAAATAAAAATAAATCCTAAGCTAGATGCAATGTAACTATTAGTTATATTGTAGCTATCTTAGGGTTTATTTAACAGGTAAGTATTTAGTTTTAAATAGGAATAATGTACTTAATTGTAGTAATTTCATTTAGATTATTTAAAATTATATTTAAATTAGGGGGGTGTTAGGGTTAGACTTAGGTTTAGGGGTTAATAACTTTATTATAGTGGCGGCGACGTTGGGGGCGGCAGATTAGGGGTTAATAATTGTAGGTAGGTGGCGGCGACATTGGGGGAGGTAGATTAGGGGTTAATAAATATAATGTAGGTGTCGGCAGTGTTGGGGACAACAGATTAGGGGTATAATGTAGGTGGCAGCGGTGTCCGGAGCGGCAGATTAGGGGTTAATAATATAATGCAGGTGGCGGCGATGTCGGGGGCGGCAGATTAGGGGTTAATAAGTGTTAGATTAGGGGTGGTTAGACTTCGGGGTTCATGGTTATGGCGTGGTTAGGTGTAGACATATTTTTTCTTTCCCCATAGGAATCAATGGGGCTGCGTTAGGAGCTTAACGCTGCTTTTTGCAAGTGTTAGTTTTTTTTTTCAGCCGGCTCAGCCCCATTGTTTCCTATGGGGAAATCGTGCATGAGCACGTTTAGCCAGCTCATTGCTACTGTAAGCAGCGCTGGTATTGAGGTGAGATGTGGAGCTAAATTTTGCTCAACGCTCACTTTTCTGAGGCTAACGCCGACTTGCAGAAAACTCCTAATACCAACACTGTCTTAAGTGAGCGGTGAGAGAAAAAAAGAAGCGTTAGCACCGCATACCATTACCGACAAAAATCTCGTAATCTAGCCGTATGTTTATAATAACAACTGCTACATGAAATACCCATTTCACATATAAACCAAAGGATATACCAGATTTATCTAATAATTTATAAAAGGAGACTACCCAAGTAACAGTGCTGTAACTTTTCTTATAAAAATAATCATATAAAGATTGCCCTAAATATAGACAGCCTTCCTAGCTCAATGGCTGCAGAATTTTAAGGGCTCACAGGAAATGCCCAAACAGGGATTTAATTAAACCTTCCTATGATCATTGGGTCGATTTATAAAGCAGCAGATGCTGCTTCCGACCCATTCCGCTTCAGGTCCGCCTGAAGCAGAAGTTAAGAATCAGCGGTCATAAGACCGCTGCTCCTTAACTCGTCCGCCACCTCTGAGGCGGCGGACAGCAATCAGCCCCGATCGGATACGATCTGGTTGATTGACACCCCCTGCTTTAAGCCGATTGGCCGCGAATGTGCAGGGGCGGCATTGCACAAGTATTTCACTAGAAATGCTTGTGCAATGATATGCTGTTGGCATTTATTGATGTGCGGCGGACATGATCTTCTACAGCGGATAATGTCTGGCCACACAATGATAATTCAGCCCCTATGAGTGAACATATTAGCAGTCAATGTCTGCACCCATATCCGGTCTTACCAGAGGAGTGAAAAAAATATATATATTTTAAGTGCAAGATACAAAAGATGGGAACTCTACAAATGGCAGACATATCACATAAAATCAATTATTGCAAAGGGACAGCTTAAATAAAATGTAACACAACAGTTAAATAATATAGTAAACAACATATTCAATTTAATTTTACTACATTACAATTTATCTTTACTTAAACTCTAAGAGCCAAACTAAAAATTGAGGAGCCCGAAATTTTGGGCAGACACGGGATATGCACACTATATACTACAGCACTTCATTTTCACTTAGAAGGTACTTTTCAGAGCAAAGGCAAAGAATCAATACTGAGAATTAAGACATGTATAGACATAATTTAAAAAGCTGGGGGATGCCACTGTCACTCATGTGTCCTAGCTCTTAGTGGCCACAGTAGTGAATACCATGGATGCAGTGGACACCTTGAGTTAATATTTAGTTATGTGAATGAAACAACTTTGCAATCTACTTTTATCATTTATTTTGCCCACGTTTCATGTAATATAGCTCAGAAAATGGAAGATTTCCTACGTCTCAGAACTTAAAATGCACCCTGCTGACTCATCAAGACTAACCCCGCTACTTATCTGTCCCCAAATTGGGTTTAGCTGAAAACTGCAAAATGTTTTACTTTATAATAACATTATGACCATGGCTCAGCCTTGTTGTCTGCAGAAGTCAAATTGCGGGTGGAGTTTTGCTACTGATAAAACAATTGCAGAAAAACAGGATGTTAATTTAACTTAGTTTACCTAGCCCCTCTAACAGGCTGGTGCCACTCACGTTGTCACCCTCTGGCCAAATCCTGGTCATAAAACTGGATCCCTTTCACACTGCTTTCTTGCACAGGTTGTTTCCTAAACATTCCGCTCAATTTCAGTGACCCAGCCACTGTCACAAGCTGGGACACACACTGACCAGCTGCTGGGCCCCCTTACTTTTGATACCATGTTGCCATGTATCTTAATACAAACGCAAGATCCATTTTAGAAACAACTGACTTATGAATTTTTGACTTTTATAGTGTCCTAATAAGCTCAGCTGGTGAAAGATATGATTACTTCATTCACTATAATTTTGTGACAAGTAATATATTAAAACATGTTATTGCTCAAACAAATCTAAACATATTGGGCCATATTACAAGGGGAGTGCAAAGTTACGCGCAAGCAAAAAGGGGCTTATCGCGGCTGTGTGCGTGTCATATTTTTTGATCATATTACAAGTTGAAAGTAAACGTGATCGCTTGAGCACAATTGAAGTAACGCGCGTCGGGTTAGCGCAAACTCAGAGCTCTGGTTAAACTGTTTTGAAAAACAAAAAAATGTCACAAAACACATCAAAAATACATTTCAAAGTACAGTTACACTGATAATAACACCATCTAATAAAAATTATTCAAAAAAATAGTGCACAAAAATGTTATGAGCTCAAAAGATATGAGGACTCAGGTGTTAGAAAAAATAAAAGGCAGGCAAAGGGCTTTAACATTGAGATACATACATATACATGGTCTAAATATGGATATGTATGTATGTATGTATGTATATATATATATGTATTTACAGACATATATACACATAAATACATACATACACATATAAAGACATGTATATAAGTGAATTGGAGCCCTTTGCAGTTAAGTAGATGGGGTGAGCATTGGGGGGTGGGGGAGGGAAGAGAGTTGTTTGAGAGAGATCAGGTAGGGTTCAGGGGGTGGGAAGTGTCAGGTAGGAGGGTCAGATGGGAGGGTAATCTCTACACTAAAGCTAAAATTAACCTTACAAGCTACCTGACTAACCCCTTCACTGCTGGGAATAATAAAAGTGTGGTGTGCAGCCTGCAACTAGAGGCCTTCTAATTATCAAAAAGCAATGGCAAAGCCATACATGTCTGCTATTTCTGAATAAAGGGGATCCCAGAGAAGCTTTTACAACCATTTTGCTATGATTGCACAAGCTGTTTGTAAATAATTTCAGTGAGAAACCTAAAGTTTGTGAAAAAGTCAATGTTTTTGTTTTTTTTAATCACGGTGAAATGGTGGCATGAAATATACCAAAATAGGCCTAGCTCAATACTTTGGGATGTCTACTAAAAATATATATATAGTTTTGACAGGTAGATAAAAAACTCCACAAGGCTCTATTTCTGTTTAAATGTAGTGATGGCAAAAATGCTAAAATGATCTGGTCTTTTGGGTAAGCTTTAGTCTCGAAATCCTGATCCTTAACCCCTTAAGGCTACAAAAACTGTCACTTAATGACCAAGGACGTACCCTGTACGCCCTCAGGGTTTTCAAGCGCTGGAAGCGCTCCTGATCGCTTCCAGTTGCTTTCATGTTATTGCAGCGATGCCTCAATATTGAGGCATTCTGCAATAAAAAAATGTAGGCATCCTGATGCAGAGAGAGCCACTCTGTGGCCCTCTCTGCATCGGCCAGTGATGGTGCTGATCGTTATTGGGTGGGAGCCATAGCTGGGAGGCACGTGGGCGTTTGGGAAGGGATCTGGGAGGGTGAGGGTGGGTAGGGTAATAAAGGTGGGCAACTACACTACAGAAATTGGGGGGGGGTTTCAAACAAAAAAAGGCAAATTTTGTAGTAAATGGGTACTGGTACTGCCAGTACCCAAGATAGCGCCCAATAGGACGAGGGGGGAGGCTTAGAGAGCTGTTTGGGGGGGATCAGGGAGGTTGGGGGGTAATGGGGGATCCTACATTAAAGAAAAAAACTTTAAATTTTATACTGGCAGACTTTCTGCCAGTACTTAAGATGGCAGTGACAATTGTGAGGTAGAAGGTAGGGGGAGGGAAGAAAGTAGGTTGAGGGGGGTCCGGGAGGGATCAGGGGGTGTGATGTGTCAGGTGGGAGGCTGATCTTTACACTAGAGCTAAAATTATCCATACAAGCTACCTAATTAACCCCTTAACTGCTGGGCATAATATGTGTGGTACGCAGCAGCATTTAGCGGCCTTCTAATTACCAAAAAGCAATTACAAAGCCGTATATGTCTGCTATTTTTGAACAAAGGGGATCCCAGAGCAGCATTTACAACCATTTGTGCAATAATTGCACAAGCTGTTTGTAAATAATTTCAGTGAGAAACCTAAAGTTAGTGAAAAAGTTAATGATTTTTTTTTATTTGATCGCATTTGTCTGCAAAATGGTGGCATGAAATATATCAAAATGAGCCTAGGTCAATACTCTGGGTTGTCTACTACACTACTTTAAAACTAAAACGAACCCTACAAGCTCCATACAAGCTACCTAATTAACCCCTTCACTGCTGGGCATAATACAAGTGTGGTGTGCAGCTGATCTTTACACTAAAGCTAAAATTATCACTACAAGCTACCTAATTAACCCCTTAACTGCTGGGAATAATACGTGTGGTGCGCTTAAGTTTGTGAAAAAGTTAGTTAACAATTTTTTTTATTTGATCGCATTTGGCGGTAAAATTGTGGCATGAAATATACCAAAATGGGCCTAGATCAATACTTTGAGTTGTCTACTAAAAAAAAAAAATATACATGTGAAGGGTTATTTAGGGATTCCTGACAGATATCAGTGTTATCAGTGGAAAAAAATTTTTATTGTACTTTTTGCCCTATAACTTGCAAAAAAAGCAAAGAATATGTAAACATTGGGTATTTCTAAACTCAGGACAAAATTTAGAAACTATTTAGCATGGGTGTTTTTTTGGTGGTTGTAGATGTGTAATAGATTTGGGGGTCAAAGTTAGAAAAAAATATATTTATGCTTACCTGAAAAATGTCTTTCTTTCCGGATATGGAGAGTCCATGACGTCATTCAATTACTAGTGGGAATATCACTCCTGGCCAGCAGGAGGAGTAAAAGAGCACTACAGCAAAGCTGTTAAGTATCACTCCCCTACCCATAATCCCCAGTCATTTGACCGAAGGAAAATGGAAAAAGAATAACACAAAGGTATAGAGGTGCCTGAGGTTTAGTAAAAAATAACTGTCGTAATAAAGGCTGGGGTCATGGATTCTCTATATCTGGAAAGAAAGAAATTTATTAGGTAAGCATAAATTTTGTTTTCTTTCCTAAGATATGAGTCCACAATGTCATTCGATTACTAGTGGAAACCAATACCCAAGCTTGAGGACACAGAGTGAACGGGGGGGAACAAGACAGGCAGACCTAAACAGAAGGCACCACCGCTTGAAGAACCTTTCTCCCAAAAGAGGCCTCAGCCGAGGCAAAAGTATCAAATTTGGAAAATTTGGAAAAAGTATGCAGAGAGGACCAAGTTGCAGCCTTGCAAAGCTGTTCCACAGAAGCTTCATTTTTGAAAGCCCAAGTAGAGGAGACAGCCCTAGTGGAATGAGCTGCAATTCTCTCAGGAGGCTGCTGTCCAGCAGTTTTATAAGCAAAACGAATCATACTTCTCAACCAGAGGGAAAGAGAAGTAGAAGTAGCCTTCTGACCCTTATGCTTTCCTGAGAAACAAACAGGGCAGAAGACTGGCGAAAATCCTTAGTCGCCTGTAGGTAGAATTTTAGAGCATGCACAACATCCAAGTTGTGCAACAGACATTCTTTATGAGAAGAAGGATTGGGGACAGAGAGAAGAAAACAACAATTTCCTGATTAATATTTCTATCCGAAACCACTTTAGGAAGAAACCCCAATTTAGTACGAAGAACCGCTTATCCGCATGAAAGATAAAGGTAAGGAAAATCACACTGCAAAGAGTTCTGAAACTCTCTGAGCAGAAGAGATAGCAATAAGAAACAAAACCTTCCAAGATAGCAACGTAATATCTATGGAATGCATTGGCTCAAACGGAGCCTGCTGCAAAACTTTAAGAACATTATTAAGGCTCCAAGGAGGAGCAACAGGTTTAAAACACTGACAAAAAGATTGAACATCTGGCACATCCACCAGACACTTGTGTAACAAAATAGATAATGCAGAAATCTAAACTTTCAGAGAACTGACTAACAACCCTTTCTCCAGACCTTCTGGAGAAAAGACAAAATTCTAGAAATCCTAACCCTACTCCAAGAGTAGCCCTTAGATTCACACCAATAAAGGTATTTATGCCATACCTTATGATAAATGTTAAGAGTAACAGGTTTGCGAGCCTGGATCATGGTCTCAATGACTGACTAAGAAAATCCACGCTTAGACAGAACTAAGCGTTCAAACTCCAAGCAGTCAGCTTCAGAGAAATGAGATTAGACCCTGAGTTAGAAGGTCCTTCCTCAGAGGCAACCTCCAAGGTGGCCAAGAAGACATCTTCACTAGGTCTGCATACCAGATCCTGTGAGACCATGCAGGAGCTATTAGAAAACTGATGCTCTCTCTTGTTTGATACAAGCAATAACTTGTGGAAGCACAAACGGAGGAAACAGGTATGCTAGAACGAAATCCCAAGGAACCGCCAGAGCATCTATCAGAGTGGCCTGAGGATCCTTGACCTTGAACCGTATCTTGGAAGCTTGTCATTCTGCCGAGATGCCATCAGATCAAACTTCCGGCACCCCCCATTTGAGAGTTAACCTGGAGAACCCCTCCGCATGGAGAGCCCACTCCCCGGGATGAAATGTCTGTCTGTCAGCAAATTCGCTTCCCAGTTGTCCACTCCAGGAATGTGGATGGCAGACAGACAACAATTGTAAGCTTCCGCCTACTGAATAATCTGTGCCACCTCCTTCATGGCTAAGAAACTCTGAGCTCCTCCCTGGTGGTTGATGTAAGCCACTGAGGTGATGTTGTCTGACTGAAACCTGATAAACCGGGCTAAGGACAATGAGGCCAAGCCATCAGAGCATTGTAAATCACTCTCAACTTCAAGATGTTTATGAGGAGAGCAGACTCCTCCCGAGTCCATAGTCCCTGTACCTTTAACGAGTCCCAAAACTGCTCCCAGCCTAGCAGGCTGGCGTCCATGGTAACAATCACCCAGGAAGGTCTCCGTAAGCATGTGCCCTGAGACAGATGTTCCTGAGAAAGCCACCACGGGAGAGAGTCTCTTGTCGACTGGTCTAGATCTATCCTCTGACACAGATCTGAATCATCTCCGTTCCATTGTCTGAGCATGCATAATTGCAGAGCTCTCAAATGGAGTCGAGCAAAAGGTAATGATGTCCATGGAAGCGACAATCAGACCAATTACCTCCATACATTGAGCCACTGATGGCCGAACAGTAGACCGAAGAGAGGCAAGAGGAGAATTTTGGATTTTCTGACCTCCTTCAGAAAAATGTTCGTAGATAGGGAATCTATTATAGTACCTAATAAAACCACCCTTGTAGCTGGAACAATGGAACTCTTTTCCAGATTCACTTTCAAACCACGGGAACATAGAAAGACAACAAGATCTCTGTATGAGAATTTGCTTGTTGAAAAGATGGCGCCTGAACCAATATGTCATCCAGGTATGGCGCCACTGCAATCCCCCAAGACCTGATCACTGCCAAGAGAGCCCCCAGAACCTTTGAGAAAATTCTGGGAGCTGTGGCAGGCCAAACGGAAGAGCCACAAACTGAAAGTGTTTGTCTAGAAAGGCAAATCTCAAAAATTTGTGATGATCCCTGTAAATGGGAACATGAAGATACGCATCCTTAAAGGGACATTATACACTCATTTTTTCTTTGCATAAATGTTTTGTAGATGATCTATTTATATAGCCCATAATTATTTTTTTTTAAATGTATAGTTTTGCTTATTTTTAAATAAGATTGGTCTGATTTTCAGACTCCTAACCAAGCCCCAAAGTTTTATGAGAATACCGTCAGCTACCTACTCCAGCTTGCTCCTGTTTGTGTAAAGGGTCTTTTCGTATGCAAAGTAAGGGGGAGGGTCTTATTTTCCACTTGCAGTGTGCTTTCCATCTACCGTTTCAACAGAGCTAAACTGAGAGCTTCTAAGTACGTTTTTAAACAGTTTTATACTGGATTTGTATATCAGTATCTGTGCATCGTATTCTTCATAGTAGTGTCTATTACATGCAGTTATATGAAAATGAGTGTATACTGTCCATTTAAGGTCTATGGTCGTCATAAACTGACCCTCTTGGACCAAAGGAAGAATGGAACGAATGGTTTCCATTTTGAAGGACGGTACCCTGAGAAACTTTTATTTTGTAACCCTGAGATACTATGTCCACAGCCCAAGGATCTGGACATCTCGTCTCCACGCTTGACAAAACAGGGGAATGTCTGCCCCCCATTTGATCCTAACCTGGACCGGAAGCCGACCCTTCATGCTGACTTAGACTCAGCTGAGAGTTTCTTTGATTGCTTCCACTTATTCCAAGACTGATTGGGTTTCCAAGAAGACTTGGACTGCTCCTGTTTGGAAGAGGGAGAGGAAGACTTTTGACCTTTGAAGTTTACGAAAGGAACAAAAATTACTTTGACGTCCTTTGAGTCTATTCTTCTTGTCTTGCGGTAGAAAAGACCCTTTTCCACCCGTAATATCAGAAATTATTTCTGCCAGACCAGTCCGATCAAGGTCTTCCCCTTGTAAGGAAGCGCCAGAAGCTTGGACTTAGAGGTAAACATCAGCTGATCAAGATTTTAGCCACAATGCCCTGCGGGCTAGGACAGTGTAGCCAGACATCTTGGCTCCTAGTCTAGTAACTTGCATGTTAGCATGAGAAATAAATAAAGGAATTGGCTAGTTTGAGAGTCTTAATCCTATCTTGTATCTCCTCCATCGGAGTCTCTACTAAAATTGATTCAGACAAGGCAAAGCACCAATAAGATGCCGCACTTGCTACTGTGGCAATACAAACTGCAGGTTGCCATTGAAGAACTTGATGAACATACATCTTCTTCAAATAAGCTTCCAGCTTTTTGTCCATGGGATCCTTAAAGGAGCAGATATCCTCTATATGGATAGTAGTTCTCTTAGCCAGAGTAGAAATAGCCCCTTCTACTTTAGGCACCGTACGCCAAGAATGTTTAATGGAGTCAGCAACAGGAAACATCTTTTTAAATACGGGAGACGGGGAGAAGGAATCCCTGGCTTCTCCCATTCCTGTGAAACAATCTCCGTCACACGGTCTGGGACAGGAAAAACTTCCACAGAGAAAGGAACATCATAGTATTTATTAAGTTTACTAGACTTCTTAGGGTTGACAACGACAGAAGTATCAGAGTCGTCCAAAGTAGCCAATACCTCCTTTAATAGTACACAAAGGTGTTCAAGCTTAAATCTGAAGTTTACTTCTTCAATATCAGATGAAGGAATACTGTCCGAATCTGAGATTTCACCCTCAGAGGCTACCGGCGTATCCTCCTCATCAGACTTATGAGGGAGGGTAACCTGCGTAGCAGTAGGTGGAACAGAAACCTTACTATCTGAATGTCTAATTTTCCTTTTGAGTTTTCCCAGCATAGAAAAAGCAGATAATGGCGCAGATACCGCAGAAGATACCTGTGCAGCAAAATCTGCAGGGCACTGTATGTGACACCATAGAGGCTTGGGACGTTTGAGGAGAAAGCTGTGGCATTGCCTGAACAGCATCATCCTGAGAGACATTGGGCTCAGAGGGCAACAATTTATCTTGAAATTTAAGTGTTCTAGCTAAGCATGCAGCACAGAATTGCATAGGCAAAACAATTTGTGCCTCTAGGCATAACAAGCATTTGTCAAAAAACACAGAGTCTTCGTCCATGTCCATAATACTAAATTAAAAATTCCCCAAATTGTAGAAATTTTTTAAATACACTGTCACTTTAAGAATTTTTAATACCACAATGTGTCTGCCAGAAGTCTCTAAAACGATCGTATAGTAGATTGACACCGAAGAGACTGAAATTCAATGACACCGCTCTGTGAATATCCAGCAGCAGAGAGAAGTCACATGACCAGCAAAGAGAGGAAACTACACAGCAAGTAAAAGGCCCACGTTTCCCTCTGCCTACAACATAAGATGCAAGTAGCTGTAGCTGGTTTCAAACTCAAGCAGTTAGCCTGTTCTAGCTAAGCAAGCAAAGAAAACCAACTGCCAAATTTAAAGTTTAATATGAGAGAGTGATGTGTACTACCAACACACCACGCCCTTAGGGGGCGCTTCCTCAGTAGCAGAATGAGTTAAATTAACAATATGTGGGACTTGGGGATATCTCATAGGTGAGTAGTCACACAATTGTATATACTATACACCATCCAAATGATAATAGCAATAATAAAAACAATGCACAAAACAGAGAACAATGTATACAAAATAAAAATACCAAAAATATAAAAAAAATAAAAAATATAAAAAATATATAAAAGTCTATAAATCCAAGGTGATAAAATGATCCAAACGTGGAGGCAGCACTCTGTCAAAGGAAGGCTGTCCTGATGTACAGAATCTGAAAAAAAGTAAAACACAGAGGCGCCACCATGGCCTAATATCGCCAATACAAATAAGAACAGCAGCACAGAAGAATATGATTACTCACAAACATGGAGCACCCAGCTGGTGCAGATGGAGCGGGCTGAAACTTTGCAGTGGTCCAGCACACTGTATCCTTGGCACAGAAGCAGTTAGATATCCTCTGAAAACCCAGAATTCATGTGCCCTTTAAAACAGATGCCAGTCTCTTGTTTGAAGGAGGTACCATCTCCACATCAGAAGGGTGTGGCTGTCCTGTATACCTTCCACTGCTAAAACAGCTCCTCATTCAATATCACAGTCCATCTCTTGGTTTCTGGCAGATGGACAATTCACCCTACTGGAATCCTCCTTCTTCAGAAGCCAGACTGAAACCCCAGTCTTACTGTGCTTTTTCTCCCCAGCTTTCTGCACTACCTTCTGGGTTAGCAGCTATACTGTATAGCCCAAAGAGGAAAAACGTCCCAATAAAGGGAAGATTAGCCCCTAGGGGCATATTTATCAAGGTCTACAAGAGCTGCTGGTGCAATACCGCCCCCCTGCAGACTCGCTGCCAATAGGCCCCCAGCAGGGGGTGTCAATCAACCCGATCGAGTACGATTTCCGGCGATGTGTGTCCGCCTGCTCAGAGCAGGCGCACAGGTTATGGAGCAGCGGTCCATTCGGAGCTTGATACATATGCACCCTAGTCTCAACATACATAATGTGCCTGCCCACTGTCAAATAAAATCCTGTATAAAGGATTTTAAAAATGTCCCCATCTTACTGCATATGACATATTCTTCTAAAGTGCAAGTCTCCAAGACCTAGAAGACAAAAGCACTTACCTGCAGTCTAACTGTCCGTCTGGAAGGGTTTAGTTGGTCTGGTCACTAAGGGGTTAAGGGGTTAAATATATCTGTATATATCTATAGCTATATAAAGTCATCTATATATAGTTATAGATATATATTACACCCAAATACCATCATATATATGTAGAAATATGTATTTATGAATAAATAGAACATATTTTGCTATGTGAAGAACACTGGAATGTGAAATATTCATATTTTCATGTCGGGTTAGTGCACTTGACAATATGCGATTGGGTTTGCGTCCGAGTAGGGTGTTAGGTATTTTTCTTTTTTTGCTCTGTGCGAAAGTTTACTTTTAACTTGTAATACTAGCAACGCGCAAAAAGCTTACTTCTAGCGCAGTTAATGCTTGTGTGGGAGCATTAAATAGCGCTCCACTTGTAATCTGGTCCATTATGGTTATATTTTTATAGATTGATAAGAAACATGTAAGTATTTGAACTTGTTCAAATGTGAATTAAGTATGTTTTGATGTTATCTATAAATTAAGTGAATGGAGACAAGACTAGATGTGTTTGATCTAATGTGGAAAAGCCCAATAAATGTAAAGATGTTTGTTACACTAACTGATAATGCACAAATATATTTTAAAAATGAGCTGTGCAAAGAGACCTAGATTCGTTTTTATAGGAGCGAGACTGATGAAACAGAAAAAAAGGACAAAAAATATGTTGAAAAAATATTTTCCAATGGATTAGAATACCACTGCCAGTCTAAAAATGAAACATTTAAAATCAAAGGCCTTTGAAAAGTCTTATCACCCTGCAAAAACCTATTCAAAAAGCTCTTACAAGAGACCAGAATAGAGTCCCTGTTACAGACCATCCTAAGCAATATAACATTTGACATATTTGTTATATGAATCAGTCTTCTGCATGAATAAGAGCAGAAAGCTTTGCTGTAATATACGGTGCATTCCTGCTCTTTACAACAATGTCAGGGGAATCATTCACAACTGTGAGAAAATTCTCCTGCATATTATGACCTTTACATTGCTCAACAGAGACATATAAACTTACTCATAAAAGAAAAAGGTGGTTCCTAAGTCCTGCAGAACCCCAAATAATGTTACAAATCTCACAAAAATAGCCAAATATTCTTTATGTAGAGTCTGGCTCTCAGGGAGTCATAAAAATGGCCGCTGCAGATGGAGTCCAATGCTAAGCATCCTGACACTAGCAATATAAATGATGAAGTGCTTTTGAGATGTGGTGTGAGAATACAATATAGGAATATAATGTTCTCATACAATGTGTTGGGGAGGGCATGCAGGATTCTAACCAGATTATCACGCCCTTGGTGTTCCTATGTTGGTAATTTACAGTGCCATTGAAGTTCTGAGAGACACATTTTTGGAAAGTGTGCACTGTTTGCTGATGGCCCAAGAATAATCCCTTTATTGCTAAACATATTATTTGTAGACCCTCTTCTATTATTGGCCAGTGTCCTCAACTAAACCCTTCCAGATGTTGCTAGGTGGTAAAGGACAGGTATATCGCTGCGGAATCTGTTGGCGCTCTACAAATACCTGATAATAATAATATCCTAAAACTACTTAGCAACATAATGTGTTAATGAGACAATAATATCTTATTTACTTATTTAACAGTTAAATGTATATTATTTAAAAATTTATTTAATATATTAAAAGATGTAAAACGGGACAAAAAAACATAATTTATGCTTACCTGATAAATTCCTTTCTTCTGTAGTGTGATCAGTCCACGGGTCATCATTACTTGTGGGATATTAACTGCTCCCCTACAGGAAGTGCAAGAGGATTCACCCAGCAGAGTTGCTATATAGCTCCTCCCCTCTACGTCACCTCCAGTCATTCGACCAAGGACCAACGAGAAAGGAGAAGCCAAGGGTGTAGTGGTGACTGGAGTATAATTTAAAAAATATTTACCTGCCTTAAAAATCAGGGCGGGCCGTGGACTGATCACACTACAGAAGAAAGGAATTTATCAGGTAAGCATAAATTATGTTTTCTTCTGTTAAGTGTGATCAGTCCACGGGTCATCATTACTTGTGGGATACCAATACCAAAGCAAAAGTACACGGATGACGGGAGGGATAGGCAGGCTCTTTATACAGAAGGAACCACTGCCTGAAGAACCTTTCTCCCAAAAATAGCCTCCGAGGAAGCAAAAGTGTCAAATTTGTAAAATTTGGAAAAAGTATGAAGCGAAGACCAAGTTGCAGCCTTGCAAATCTGTTCAACAGAGGCCTCATTCTTAAAGGCCCAAGTGGAAGCCACAGCTCTAGTGGAATGAGCTGTAATTCTTTCAGGAGGCTGCTGTCCAGCAGTCTCATAAGCTAAACGAATTATGCTACGAAGCCAAAAAGAGAGAGAGGTAGCAGAAGCTTTTTGACCTCTCCTCTGACCAGAGTAAACGACAAACAGGGAAGACGTTTGTCGAAAATCTTTAGTTGCCTGTAAATAAAATTTAAGGGGCACGAACTACATCCAGATTGTGCAAAAGACGTTCCTTCCTCGAAGAAGGATTTGGGCACAAGGATGGAACAACAATCTCCTGATTGATATTCCTGTTAGTGACTACCTTAGGTAAGAACCCAGGCTTAGTACGCAGAACTACCTTATCCGAGTGAAAAATCAAATAAGGAGAATCACAATGTAAGGCTGATAACTCAGAGACTCTTCGAGCCGAGGAAATAGCCATTAAAAATAGAACTTTCCAAGATAACAACTTTATATCAATGGAATGAAGGGGTTCAAACGGAAAACCCTGTAAAACGTTAAGAACAAGGTTTAAACTCCATGGTGGAGCCACAGCTTTAACACAGGTTTAATCCTGGCCAAAGCCTGACAAAAAGCCTGAACGTCTGGAACTTCTGACAGACGCTTGTGTAACAGAATGGACAGAGCTGAGATCTGTCCCTTTAAGGAACTACGGATAACCCCTTTTCTAAACCTTCTTGTAGAAAAGACAATATCCTAGGAATCCTAACCTTACTCCAAGAGTAACCTTTGGATTCGCACCAATATAGGTATTTACCGCCATATTTTATGGTAAATCTTTCTGGTGACAGGCTTCCTAGCCTGTATTAAGGTATCAATAACTGACTCAGAAAAACCACGCTTTGATAAGATCAAGCGTTCAATTTCCAAGCAGTCAGCTTCAGAGAAGTTAGATTTTGATGTTTGAAAGGACCCTGAATCAGAAGGTCCTGTTTCAGAGGTAACGACCAAGGTGGACAGAATGACATGTCCACCAGATCTGTATACCAAGTCCTGCGTGGCCATGCAGGCGCTATTAGAATCACTGATGCTTTCTCCTGTTTGATTCTGGCAATCAATCGAGGAAGCATCGGGAAAAGTGGAAACACATGAGCCATCCTGAAGGTCCATGGTGCTGTCAAGGCATCTATCAGGACCGCTCCCGGATCCCTGGATCTGGGACCCGTAGCGCGGAAGCTTGGCGTTCTGTCGAGACGCCATGAGATCTATCTCTGGTTTGCCCCAACGTCGAAGTATTTGGGCAAAGACCTCTGGATGAAGTTCCCACTCCCCCGGATGAAAAGTCTGACGACTTAAGAAATCCGCCTCCCAGTTCTCCACTCCCGGGATGTGGATTGCAGACAGGTGGCAAGAGTGAGACTCTGCCCAGCGAATTATCTTCGATACTTCCATCATTGCTAGGGAGCTTCTTGTCCCTCCCTGATGGTTGATATAAGCTACAGTCGTGATGTTGTCCGACTGGAACCTGATGAACCCCCGAGTTGCTAACTGGGGCCAAGCCAGAAGAGCATTGAGGACTGCTCTCAATTCCAGAATGTTTATTGGAAGAAGACTCTCCTCCTGATTCCATAGTCCCTGAGCCTTCAGAGAATTCCAGACAGCGCCCAACCTAGTAGGCTGGCGTCTGTTGTTACAATTGACCAGTCTGGCCTGCTGAATGGCATTCCCCTGGACAGATGTGGCGATAAAGCCACCATAGAAGAGAATTTCTGGTCTCTTGAATGGAATGAAGGACACGGCATGCATTTTGAAGTTTTGTTAACCTGTCCTCTGTCAGGTAAATCTTCATTTCTACAGAATCTATCAGAGTCCCCAGGAAGGGAACTCTTGTGAGTGGAAAGAGAGAACTTTTCTCTTCGTTCACTTTCCATCCATGCGACCTTAGAAATGCCAGTACTATCTCTGTATGAGATTTGGCAGTTTGAAGCTTGAAGCTTGTATCAGTATGTCGTCTAAGTACGGAGCTACTAGAAATTCCTCGCGGTCTTAGTACGCCAGAAGAGTGCCCAGAACCTTTGTGAAGATTCTTGGAGCCGTAGCCAGTCCGAATGGAAGAGCTACAAACTGGTAATGCCTGTCTAAAAAGGCAAACCTTAGATACCGGTAATGACTTCTGTGAATCGGTATGTGAAGGTAAGCATCCTTTAAATCCACTGTGGTCAAGTACTGACCCTCTTGGATCATGGGCAAAATTGTTCGAATAGTTTCCATCTTGAACGATGGAACTCTTAGGAATTTGTTTAGGATCTTTAAATCCAAGATTGGCCTGAAGGTTCCCTCTTTTTTGGGAACTACAAACAGATTTGAGTAAAACCCTTGTCCTTGTTCCAACCGCGGAACTGGATGGATCACTCCCATTAATAAAAGATCTTGTACGCAGCGTAGAAACGCTTCCTTCTTTGTTAGGTTTGTTGACAACCTTGACAGATGAAATCTCCCTCTTGGGGGAGAGGATTTGAAGTCCAGAAGGTATCCCTGAGATATGATCTCTAACGCCCAGGGATCCTGAACATCTCTTGCCCAAGCCTGGGCGAAGAGGGAAAGTCTGCCCCCCACTAGATCCGGTCCCGGATCGGGGGCCCTCAATTCATGCTGTCTTAGGGGCAGCAGCAGGTTTTCTGGCCTGTTTGCCCCTGTTCCAGGACTGGTTAGGTTTCCAGCCTTGTCCTGTAGCGAGCAACAGCTCCTTCCTGTTTTGGTGCAGAGGAAGTTGATGCTGCTCCTGCTTTGAAATTACGAAAGGAACGAAAATTGGACTGTCTAGCCTTGGCTTTGGCCTTGTCCTGAGGCAGGGCATGACCTTTACCTCCTGTAATGTCATCAATAATCTCTTTCAAGCCGGGCCCGAATAAGGTCTGCCCTTTGAAAGGAATATTAAGCAATTTAGATTTAGACGTAACATCAGCTGACCAGGATTTTAGCCACAGAGCTCTGCGTGCCTGAATGGCGAATCCTGAATTTTTAGCCGCAAGTTTAGTTAAATGTACTACGGCATCTGAAATAAATGAATTAGCTAACTTAAGGAATTTAAGTTTGTGTGTGATGTCATCTAGTGTGGATGATTGAAGTGTCTCTTCCAGAGACTCAAACCAAAATGCTGCTGTAGCCGTGACAGGCGCAATACATGCAAGAGGTTGCAATATAAACCCTTGTTGAACAAACATTTTCTTAAGGTAACCCTCTAATTTTTTATCCAGTGGATCTGAAAAAGCACAGCTATCCTCCACTGGGATAGTGGTACGCTTAGCTAAAGTAGAAACTGCTCCCTCCACCTTAGGGACCATTTGCCATAAGTCCCGTTGTGGCGGCGTCTATTGGAAACATTTTTCTGAATATAGGAGGGGGTGAGAAAGGCAACACCGGGTCTATCCCACTCCTTAGTAACAATGTCAGTAAGTCTCTTAGGTTATAGGAAACACGTCAGTACTCGTCGGTACCAGCAAAATATTTATCCAACCTACACATTTTTTTCTGGGATTGCAACTGTGTTACAATCATTCAGAGCCGCTAATACCTCCCCTAGTAACACACGGAGGTTCTCAAAGCTTAAATTTAAAATTTGAAATGTCTGAGTCCAGTTTATTTGGATCAGAACCGTCACCCACAGAATGAAGCTCTCCGTCTTCATGTTCTGCAAACTGTGACGCAGTATCAGACATGGCCCTTGCATTATCAGCGCACTCTGTTCTCATCCCAGAGTGATCACGTTTACCTCTTAGTTCTGGTAGTTTAGCCAAAACTTCAGTCATAACAGTAGCCATATCTTGTAATGTGATTTGTAATGGCCGCCCAGATGCACTCGGCGCTACAATATCACGCACCTCCTGAGCGGGAGATGCAGGTACTGACACGTGAGGCGAGTTAGTCGGCATAACTCTCCCCTCGTTGTTTGGTGAAATATGTTCAATTTGTACAGATTGACTATTTTTTAAAGTAGCATCAATACATTTAGTACATAAATTTCTATTGGGCTCCACTTTGGCATTAACACATATAGCACAGATATCTTCCTCTGAATCAGACATGTTTAACACACTAGCAAATAAACAGCAACTTGGAAATACTTTTTCAAAGTAATTTACAAATAATATGAAAACGAACTGTGCCTTTAAGAAGCACAGAAAAATATTATAACAGATAAAATAATTAAGTTATAGCATCAATCTTTGTCAGAATATACAGTTTTAGCAAAGGATTGTTCCCCTCAGCAAATGATAACTAACCCAGGCAGCAGAAAAAAAATACACAAATAAACGTTTTTTATATCACAGTCAATACAATCAGCACAGCTCTGCTGTATGATTACTTCCCTCAAAAAAGACTCTTGAGATCCCTGAACTCTGTAGAGATGAACCGGATCATGCAGGAAGAAAATGAACCTCTGACTGAGTTTTTCTGATGCATAGTGAAAGCACCAAAATGGCCCCTCCCCCACACACATAACAGTGAGAGGGATCAGTGAACTGCTCTAATTTAAATCAAAACTATTGCCAAGTGGAAAAAAAGTGCCCAAAACATTTTTTCACCCAGTACCTCAGAGAAAAAAACGTTTTTACATGCCAGCAAAAAAAACGTTTTACCTCAATAATTAATTGTCATTTAAAACCTATTGCAAGTCCCTGCAAAATAGGTTAAGTCTATGTATACAGTTTAAAAGCCAGAGAAGTACCATTTCCCAGAAAACTGAAGTGTAAAATATACATACATGACAGCCTGATATCAGCTACATCTACTGCATTCAAGGCTGAGTTTACATTATAACGGTATGGCAGGATTTTCTCATCAATTCCATGTCAGAAAATAATAAACTGCTACATACCTCTTGCAGATTAATCTGCCTGCTGTCCCCTGATCTGAAGTTTACCTCACTCCTCAGATGGCCGAGAAACAGCAATATGATCTTAACTACTCCGGCTAAAATCATAGAAAAACTCAGGTAGATTCTTCTTCAAATTCTACCAGAGAAGGAATAACACACTCCGGTGCTATTATAAAATAACAAACTTTTGATTGAAGATATAAAAACTAAATATATCACCATAGTCCTCTCACACATCCTATCTAGTCGTTGGGTGCAAGAGAATGACTGGAGGTGACGTAGAGGGGAGGAGCTATATAGCAACTCTGCTGGGTGAATCCTCTTGCACTTCCTGTAGGGGAGCAGTTAATATCCCACAAGTAATGATGACCCGTGGACTGATCACACTTAACAGAAGAAAACTCCAGTATATCTGTAATATAAAAAAAAAAAAGCAGCCTAAGATAAAGTGCTGCTTTGCTCCTTTTTGTTATGTAACTTTGCCTTCCCATCAGTTGTCATCAGCCTCGGTATCCATCCAATCAGAGGACAACACCTAAGCAGTGTGTATGGGTGTGGCATGCAGTGAGGTTGATTGTTCTTATCATTTTGAGACAGAGCTCTGCTATGCACAATATATGAGAGATAGCGAAATGCACCTTGGCTTTATTAGTAGTTTTTCTTAAAATGACCACACCAATTGCACACAAATACATTGTACCTCATATTCCATGGATGCAATTGAGGAGCATGGTAATAAAGTGCACATTTGCCCCAGTGCTCAGTTTAATAACAATCAGTGACTGGCCATCTGCATCTGTCAATAACAGTTACCACTCCCTCTGTCTCTTTGGATGGTCTGGGCTGCCGTTTTTAACACATTTATTCAAGCAACGTATTAAAGTGACAAGAAACACAAAAAAAATTATTTCGTGATTCGTATAGAACATACAATTTTAACCATTTTTCTATTTTATTTCTATTATCAAATTTGCTTCATTCTCTTGTTATCCTTTGCTGAAGGAATATTGGTAGCTTGCTGAGCACATCTAGTTAGCCAATCCCAAGAGACAAATGTGTGCATGCACCAATCAGCAGATAGCTCCCACTAGTGTAGTATATGTGCTTACTCATTTTCAACAATGGATACTAAGAGAACAAAGCACATTTGAAAACAGAAGTGAATTAAGTGTCTTACAATTACATGCTCTATCTGAATCATGCAAGTGGAATTTTGACTTTCCTATTCCTTTAAGAAATAAGGGTAATGCTCTCACAGATAATTTTTTTTAATGAAGATGCAGAAACACGATTTAGCAAACTTGTAGACAGTTATGCACTTAGGCTTTTCATATTTCCCATCACTGTAGAACAGTGGTAAAGTTCTATTATTCTATTATCTCATTGAACTTGAAGCTTCTAGGGGCTTCTACAGGCAGTTATATAACTAGACGGAAGGATCATTACTGTATCACTATATTTTAGGGGCACCATCACATAATGCAGCACTAAACTGCGAGTCCCTTTAAAGGCTGAGATACACATCACACAACTGTACTGCATGTTTCTAGGCCATGAGGCCTATTTATCAAATGTCTGTCGGACCTGATCCAACAGTGCGGATCAGGTCCGACAGACATCGTTGAATGCGGAGAGCAATACGCTCTCCGTATTCAGCATTGCACCAGCAGCTCTTGTGAGCTGCTGGGCAACGCCGCCCGCTGCAGACTCGCAGCCAATCGGCCGCCAGCAGGGGGTGTCAATCAACCCGATCGTACTCGATCAGGATGAATTGTGGCGATCTCGGAGCTTGATAAATGGGCCTCCATGTCTCTAAATTTATAACACTAGATTTACTGTATTATGGAACAGGATCTCAAGCTATTATGTAAACTCCATAAAGGAATATTGGATTGACCCATTAACTTCCAACCTGCATTGAGAATGCACTACAGTAAAGCATTTCAAATATGCATGTTTTATTCACGCTTGCTTTAAATTAAACGTAGCTTATTTCTGCAGCTAACCTAGCCCTTGTCATGATGCTACAGCCAATCAGAGGTTGTAGGGCCCAAGCTATCATTCTCAAAGGCTGCACTCAGTAGAATGTTGCTGTTGTTGAGTATAATAGGCCAGGGGCTAATTTTTATGCTTATTTTTGAAAATAAAAAAAAACTGTGGTTTGGTTGGAGGGTGTGTAAATGGCAAGTTTAAAGACACATGAAACCCAATGTTGTTGTTTCATGATTCAGATAGAACATGCAATTTTAAACAACTTTCAAATTTACTTCTATTATCAATTCTTCAATTTCTTGGTATCTTATGAAAAGCAGGGACGTATGCTTAGGAGTCGGCCCATTTCCGGAGCACTATATGGCAGCAGTTTTGCAAGAATGTGATCCATTTGCAAGAGCACTAGAGGGCAGCGCTATTTCCTGCCATGTAGTGCTACAGATGCCTACCTAGGTATCTCTTCAACACAGAATATCATGGGAACAAAGCAAATTTGATAATAGAAGTAAATTGGGAACTTTTTTTTAAATGGTATGAATTGGGTTTGAATTACAAAATACATTTTTTGGGTTTCAGATCCCTTTAAGTTAAAATATGCACAAAAGAATTGTGCAAATTTTAAAAAGTTTTCCTCTACTGCAGGGCTGCAAGGGATTAGAAAAGATGCACAATATAATTAAGCTTTTCAGTGTTCCTTGAAGATAGCTGCTCCATTTTAAAGGGACATAATACTCATATGCTAAATCACTTGAAACTGATGCAGTATAAATGTAAAAAGCTGACAGGAAAATATCATCTGAGTATCTCTATGTAAAAAAGGAAGATATTTTACCTCACAATCTCCTCAGCTCAGCTCAGCAACTTTGTGTAAAAAGTTTCAGCTGCTGCTCAGCTGCAGGTAAAAAAAATAAAAATGAAGAAATGAACTGCAGCCAATCAGCATCAACAGTGCTGAGGTCATGAACTCTTTTACTGTGATCTCATGAGATTTCACTTAACTCTCATGAGATTTCATAGTAAACTTCCTTAAACTGAATAGGGAAATAAGATGCGTGTGCACGAAAGCAAAGCTGATTTGCTGCTTAAAAGTCCTCAACAATGGGATGTGGCTACTGAGGAACTTTTGAGGTAAAATATATTTCTTTACATAGAGATGTTCAGGTGATATTTTCTAGTCAGCTTTTTACAGCTATGCTGTATCACTTTCAAGTGTTTCAACATTTAGGTATTGTGGCCCTTTAAGTATATTGTTGTGTAACCTTTTATTTTGTCAAAGTTTCTTTTTTTTATGCTTGTTTTTCTAGCTGTGTTGCATTGTTTAGCACTGTAACTGATACCCCTTAGACACTAGATAAACAGTGGCATATAACCTTTTAAGCTGAAAATCTATAGCGTTAATATCACCAACCTGCCAGGGTGTTCCTGCAGAACCTGATAGATACTGATATGGAAAGTCTCATTGTCAAACCTCTCCCTAATATAATCTTTGTATATCCGGAATTCAGCGGCCGTCACGGCTTCACCATCTGGAATTTTGGCAAGGTCGAATCTGAACTCACGGTGGTGTCGCCTTTGATGGAAGAATTCTTTATCATGCTCCACTAAAATGAAAAACAGAATATGTTTGTTACTGTTCCAATATGGTATTAGTTTTACATATTATTGAACTCGGTTTCATGTTTTCATGCAACGTCTCTCTTCATAAAAAGAAGGAATGTAAAAGTCAGGCTATTGGACTATACTCACAGCTCGACCACTATTTTCAGCAAGGTATCTAAAATCATAGTTTGAATGAAAACATATTCAACCTTCATTGTTTTCATGGAGTGACCATTTGCCCAGACCAGGTAACCTTTCCAATCACCTATATTGGCTTTCAAAAGGGAAAAGTTCCTAATACCATCCAAAGATTGCAAATCCATCTAGATGCAGGAAACAAACACCTCTTGCACCTCCTCAGGACAGCATATAATCGTATCTCTCAACATTTCAATATAAAAACCTGGGGCTGGGCACTTGGGCAGAGTCTGGACAAACTGTGATCAAAACTAAGAGATCCTGGAGTGCAGTGTGGGCATTTAGTGTGCAGAACCACGTAGGGTTGGAGAACTTCTAAGAATGTTTCCTCTTAGAGAAACTATGATGTAAAAAGTGTATGGCGGTCAAGCAGGACAGCACCTCTGAATCAGGACGGTCTCAAATTGCAGGAGGATTTAGAGTTAAACAGCAACTAGAGCCTGTAGCAGACCTAATCAGCAGGGGGCCCTGGTGAAACGTTTATTTGGGCCCCCCATAGGCAACTCAGTAGTACGCAATAGTAATAATATACATGCTGCTATGAATAATGATTTGAGGATAGATAGACCTGCAAACTGCACTAATAAAAGACTCCCCTGCATTAGGATTGCACACATTCTGCACACTCCTATTGTATAGACAGGCTGTTATGGCCCCTCTCCAGCACTTGGGCCCTGGAGTCACTGCACCTGCTGCACCAATGGTAGTTCCGCCCCTGAATAGAGCCCATCACTTGTTTCAAGCTTAATAGAAAATAGCTTGTTTGCTGTAGTCTCGCACTATGTTTTGCATGTCACTAACCTCAATTCACCTATTATGAATGAAACCAATAAAATTATTAACTTTTTACTTTGACTAACCTTGGCACCGCTAATGTTTCTGAAATTCCCATGATGCTCAGCTAGACTGCAGACTGACTAAGCATCATGGGAATTGTAGTTTCTAAACATCTTTCAAAGTTAGTCATCACTGCCTGAGGTAAACAGCACTACGTAAATAAAAAAAACTTTATGGGTTTCACAATATTTTAGTACTTCAGCAAATTGCTTATTATTAAAATTAAAATCAAGTTATGGAAACAACAGAGAAAACACACAGCTTAAAAAACAGATGAGGTAATTGAAAAAAATGTAAATGATTCCTTGATGTTAATGCCTGAGATTTCCTACTACTTACAAAACATATTGCCTAATGTGTGAGAATATTACTCATCTGTCCAAATCATTGTGTTCTTCACAGCTTCAGCGGGAGGTGCTAATTAACAGTTCTCTATGCTGCAATGCTTAATGTGTAATTTACGTAATGTGATGCAGTTCTGACCTCCAGTGTGTTGGTTAAACTTCAATACAAACTGAATAAATTAATTGAAATTAATCAACTTACAGCTGTTTGTTTGTTACTGTATAGGAACAGAATTGGTAAACTATGTTTATAATAAAAAGGGGAGGAGTGATGGCACTACTAATGAGAAAAGAATACACATATAGCACTCAAATCCCACAACACAAACGTGTATATGTTTATAAGAGGGTATACGCCAACAAAAGAAATTTAAAAATTAAACTTTATTAGATATGTTAAAAATGGGTGCATTAAAAACAACTAGAGACGATTTGGCTACATCGTAGAGTCGTTTCCTGGATACCGTCACACCAGGGAATGGATACAGTTAAGTGACTTAGGTCAGTAAGAGAATGAGGTGACCTATAGTAACCATATAAAAATTGTCCCACACTAGATTAATGGTATTGACTTCAAGCTAGATAGTACTTGGAGGCATAAAATTATAACTATATATGAATATGCCAAGGTGGAATGGTATTGACTTCAAGCTAGACAGTACTTGGAGGCATAAAATTATATTATAACTATATATGAATACGCATTCATATATAGTTATAATATAATTTTATGCTTCCAAAAAATATCTAGCTTCAAGTCAAAACCATTAATCTAGTGTGGGACAACTTATATATGGTTACTATAGGTCACCCTATTCCACCTTGGCATATTCCTATATAGTTATAATATTAATGTAGAGAGTATACGTCAACAAAAGAAATTTAAAAATTAAACTTTATTAGATATTCGAAAAATGGGTGCATTAATAACAACTAGAGACGATTAGGCTAAATCGTAGAGTCGTTTCCTGGAAATGGATAAAGTTAACTGACTTAGGTCAGTAAGAGAATGGGGTGACTTATAGTAACCATATAGAAGTTGTCCCACACTAGATTAATGGTATTGACTTCAAGCTAGATAGTACTTGGAGGCATAAAATTATATTATAACTATATATGAATACGCCAAGGTGGAATGGTATTAACTTCATGCTAGATAGTACTTGGAGGCATAAAATTATATTATAACTATATATGAATACGCCAAGGTGGAATAGGGTGACCTACAGTAACCATATATAAGTTGTCCCACACTAGATTAATGCACCCATTTTTAATATCTAATAAAGTTTAATTTTTAAATTTCTTTTGTTGACGTATACCCTCTACGTTAATATTATAACTATATATGAATACGCCAAGGTGGAATAGGGTGACCTATAGTAATCATATATAAGTTGTCCCACACTAGATTAATGGTATTGACTTCAAGCTAGATAGTACTTGGAGGCACAAAATTATATTATAACTATATATGAATACACCAAGATGGAATGGTATTGACTTCAAGCTAGACAGTACTTGGAGGCATAAAATTATATTATAACTATATATGAATACGCCAAGGTGGATATATATATATATATATATATATAATATATATATATATATATATATATATAATACATATTATAACTATATATGAATACGCCACCTTGGCGTATTCATATATAGTTATAATATAAATTTATGCCTCCAAGTACTATCTAGCTTAAAGTCAATACAATTCCACCTTGGTGTATTCATATATAGTTATAATATAATTTTATGCCTCCAAGTACTATCTAGCTTGAAGTCAATACCATTAATCTAGTGTGGGACAACTTATATATGGTTACTATAGGTCACCCTAGTCCACCTTGGCGTATTCATATATAGTTATAATATTAACTTAGAGGGTATACGTAAACAAAAGAAATGTAAAAATTAAACTTTATTAGATATATTAAAAATGGGTGCATTAAAAACAACTAGAGACGATTGGGCACACCAGGAAATGGATAAAGTTAAGTGACTTAGGTCAGTAAGAGAATGGGGTGACCTATAGTAACCATATATAAGTTGTCCCACACTAGATTAATGGTATTGACTTCAAGCTAGATAGTACTTGGAGGCATAAAATTATATTATAACTATATATGAATACGCCAAGGTGGAATTTATTTATTTATTTAACAATTTAAGTGACAAGAGGAATTAAACCCCTCTGTTGTGGTTAGTCTCCCTGACCACATAATGTGACTCAGCAACTTTTGTGATATCAAGAATTTGATAGTTTGCACCAAGCACTAGTACACTTCAGATTTTTTGCCTCCAAGTATTATCTAGCTTGAAGTCGATACCATTAATCTAGTGAAGGCCAACTTATATATGGTTACTATAGGTCCCCCCATTCTCTTACTGACCGAAGTCACTTAACTTTATCCATTTCCTATTGTGACGTTATCCAGGAAACGACTCTATGATTTAGCCCAATTGTCTCTAGTAGTTTTTAATGCACCCATTTTTAATATATCTAATAAAGTTTAATTTTTAAATTTCTTTTGTTGACGTATACCCTACTATAAACATATACACATTTGTGTTGTGGGATTTGAGTGCTATAAGTATATTCTTTTCTGTAGCTACTTCTTAGCCACTCTTGTAAACAATGTTTATAGACCACAACAAATAGGGTCTGAAACATGGCTTTCTAAGAAAGTTTTTTTCAAGTGTGTTAGACACCCATGTATGACATGTCCTTATGCTATCATGGGCAATACGTTTGTCTCTTCAGTAAAAGGTGATAACTTCAGTTTAGAATACAGACTGAATTGTTGTTCAAAATATGTGGTATATTTGATTACTTGTAAAGTATGTAACAAACAGTATACAGGTTGCACTAGTCGCAACCTGAAAGACAGGGTAAGAGAACACCTTCTATCCATAGAAAAGGATCCCCCTAGAACACCAGTAGCAAAACATTTTACCAAACATAAGGAAGATAAAAAAGCTCTACAGTTTCAGGCAATAGATTTTGTCCCATTTTAGGGAAGAGGAGGCGATCATTTCAAAAGACTCCTAGATAGAGAAGTCCAGTGGATCTTCAAATGTAATACTAGGGAGCCCCTTGGTATTAATCTGATATGGGACATAGATCTATATCAACGACAATAAAAAAGAATGAACCCTAATCTAGGTGCTATAGTCTATATGAGCTAGACTGTATACATACAGGTGTTGTATGTTCACAATCCAAGTATATGACAAAGCATATCTATCTATGTGTGTTGAGTTAAGAGATATATAATTTATGTAATAATGTTCCGGTATGTGCTTGGAGATAAACAAGTCATTAATGATATCTATTCTGTGGTATAAGATATTTCTATTACAGAATATGCCAAGATCAACATTTGTAACAGTATTTCGAAAAGTGTGTTTGTAACTATTGTCCATACGCATAAATGCTAATACATATACATGAAGAATTATTGTTACATTGTAATTTGTGTTTTTATCTATATTGTATATATTTGTATCTTTTTTCTTTCTTCTTTTTTATGAATGGTGAACTATGTAACATAGCTTGAAGTGGGTGTTCTGCTATTATACCAGACGATTGGCTAACGCAACAGAATGGGTGTTGATGATTCAACATAAGTAGAGACCAGACTACCCACTCCAAACTATCTTTGAAAATGCGCCAGAACGGCGTGAAACACACGTCAGATGACGTAGGCACCTGTCCAGCTTGTACCTACACTCCTCCCATCTTTGTCCAGCGATTTGTAAGTTTTAACACTGTTACAATAAATGTGAAGTTTTATTATAACTTTGAACCGAGCCGAGATTGTTGCATTTTTCCTTTACATTTGTGCTTCTATCGTCTGGATATTTGCTCTTTGACATTCATGTGCTAACATGCACTGGAGCGCTTCTGGTGCTGAATACATTACAGCCGGTGAAACATCAGCTGCCATCGGGAGGGTGCAGCACTTTCAGTGAGTGATGTGTTCACCTCTTTTCTATGTTTGTTACTGTATATGCATTTGTTGATTATGCAGTTCTACTGTATGTAAAGGGACATTAAACTGCTGAGTACAACTATAGGGCCAGGTTTAAGAAAGTAAGACAGACAGGGATGTACATATTAAATCGCCATAGAACAAGCCACTGAGCTGTTGTTCGTTCCTGGTAGAGCGCTTCTCTCTTTGTATGCAAATTATTATGACCCTGGGGAAGTCTCCCTATGGGTGATGGGGGAAACCAGACGTGGACTCCTTGCCCAGTGTGCTTAGAGGAATGTGGCTGCACCTCACTGACGAGGCCCATAGGAGGCCGAAACGATCGTCTGGGGTTGTCATGTTCCTTGTTCAGAGGAGAATTGCCTGGTATTTCGGGGCTGGACTGACCTTACTTGGCAGGATCAGACTGATATACTTCAGAAAAGTTTTCTTCTGTGAAAAGCACACTGGTCTAAAAGAGGCTGCTTCCGGGTGGTAAATCGCCATAGAACAAGCCACTGAGCTGTTGTTCGTTCCTGGTAGAGCGCTTCTCTCTTTGTATGCAAATTATTATGACCCTGGGGAAGTCTCCCTATGGGTGATGGGGGAAACCAGACGTGGACTCCTTGCCCAGTGTGCTTAGAGGAATGTGGCTGCACCTCACTGACGAGGCCCATAGGAGGCCGAAACGATCGTCTGGGGTTGTCATGTTCCTTGTTCAGAGGAGAATTGCCTGGTATTTCGGGGCTGGACTGACCTTACTTGGCAGGATCAGACTGATATACTTCAGGAAAGTTTTCTTCTGTGAAAAGCACACTGGTCTAAAAGAGGCTGCTTCCGGGTGGTAAATCGCCATAGAACAAGCCACTGAGCTGTTGTTCGTTCCTGGTAGAGCGCTTCTCTCTTTGTATGTACATATTCTCCCCTGTCAGCCCGGCTTTGCGTCTAGCGCACAGAATATTACCATTGCACACTACGGCTGCCGCAACCTGCTTACACGCAGCCAATTGCAAGAGCAAGGGCCGTCAATTTCCCCAGTTGGAAAAGTGCAGGGGATTGACATACGCCACATTACAGGTTGCAAAGTGGTTTAAGAAGCAGCGGTCTGATGCCAGCTGTTGGTTAAACCTCGGGTACAGGTTCCATTATGTGAACCAGTAGCCAACAGCGCTCTGACCCCTTGATAAATGCGGCTCATAGTATCAGGGTAACTACCCACAATGCTATTGTTTTTCCTCCTGTACCTGCAGCTCTCTTTAAAGCTGCTCTCTTATTTTAACTCATTACAGAATCCAGTTGATAAAGTTCTGCATTTTATACTGGGCGCCGCTGTCTTGTAACACGTGTATTGTTACATCCTGTGACAGAAGCAGAGCTCTTTCACAGATCAGTGTCATGTTACTGCTTTATGACAGCTACACCTTTCAGTTCAGTCTTGCTCACATAATAGAGAGCAGAAACCTTACATTTTTGCAATTTTTAGCACAGTTTAAACGTTACATAAAAAAAATCTAAAAATCTCTCATGGATAATATAGAGAAATGCAGCTGCTGCAAATTTGCACAGTTCTCGCTTCATATTATGCCTGCTAAACTGAAGTGCAATATACGGCTTGTCGCAAAAAAAGTCAACAATGTCACTAATCTCTCATTGTGCACGGTTTCTGTCACAGAATAAAAAAATACTTAAAGTGACATAATACCCATATGCTAAATCACTTGAAAGTGATGCAGCATAACTGTACAAAGCTGACAAGAAAATATCACCTGAACATCTCTATGTAAAAAAGACAGATATTTTACCTCAATATTTATTCAGCTCACCAGAGTAAGTGCTCTGGTAACAGTTCTACTTCAGCTACTGTCCAGCTGCATGTTAAAAAAAACCCCAGCTAATCAGCATCAGCAATGTTGATGTCAGGCTTTGCTTTACTATGATCTCATGAGATTTCTCTGAAATCATGCAATATTTCATAGTAAATTTCCTTAAACTGAGTAGGAAAGTAATATGACTTTGCCTGCACATATTCCAGATGCACACTCCCTTGCAAGTCCCTGATTGGCCGTTTTAAGTCCTTTTAGACTGGGATGTGGCTGCTGAGCAAATGTTTTTACATAAAGATATTCAGGTGATATTTTCTAGTCAGATTTTTACAGCTATGCTGCATCACTTTCAAGTGCTTCAACATTTGGGTACCATATCCCTTTAAGCTCCAAGATTGCGCCCAGTGTGAAAAATGCAGAGCTTCACTAATACTTGTAAGGGGTTAAATTAAGAGAACAACGTTGAACAAAAGAGCTGCAGGTAGAGGAGGAAAAATATAGCATGGTGAGTAGTAACCATGCAATTATAGCTGAATCCAGCAGTTTATAGGGATACTGAACCCAATTCAGTATAAGCAACTTTCTAATTTACTCCTATTATCAATTTTTCTTCGTTCTCTTGCTATCTTTATTTGAAAAAGAAGAAATCTAAGCTAAGGAGCCAGTAATTTTTGGTTCGAAACACTGGGCAGCACTTGTTTATTGGTAGGTGAATTTATCCAGCAATCAGCAAGAACAACCCAGGTTGTTCTCCAAAAATGGGCTGGCTTCTAAACTTACATTCTGTTTTTTTTAAATAAAGATACCAAGAAAATTTGATAATAGGAGTAAATTAGAAAGTTGCTTAAAATTGCATGCTCTATCTGAATCACGAAAGAAAAAATTTGGGTTCAGTTTCCCTTTAATGGGACACTCAAGTCAAAATTAACTTTTATGATTCAGATAGAACAGTTTGAAAAACACTTTTCCAATTTACTTCCATTATCAAATGATCAATTATTATTTTTATATTCACACTTTCTGGGGAACAAGATAACATTGAGCATGTGCACAAGCTCACAGGGTAAAAGTATACTAGTCTGTGATTGGCTAATGTCTGTCACATGATGATGAAAAACATTTTGTAATTTGCACACTATCCAAATTATGCATCTTTTATTTCGTCTTTTATGAAATTTTAAGCAATTCTTATATCCATGTTAAAATAAGCATGTGGTGAAACTTTTACAGTTATTTTGATGCACGTGACAGGTATCAGTAAGTTTTCTTTGCCAAATACTGATTCCAGGATTGTTTGGCTATAAATGAGACAGATTCCCCAGTAACAGAGGTCTCTATAATGTGTAATATGCATCCTGTTGTGCTGATTATGCCTTTACATCAGTCTTTTGATTTTCATGCAGTAAGTAAAGAAATAGTTTCCTAAAGTTGTTGTTCCCCGGAACTTGTAATAACCTGAAAGGAATAGGGAGTGGATGTACTTTGAAATGACAATATTTATGTAAAGTGCATCTGGTCTAACAGCACATATGAACCAGATCAAAACGTGGACATCACTGATGTAGTTTATTGATATAGAACATTATTGTCCAATACTATAATATGTAGATTATAATAGTGTATAGTTTGTTTATATAGAGATATTTACATTTTTAAACATATCATTACTAAAATGTGTTCACCATCCCCTTAAGTATATAAAAAATTAAAAATGGTCCTTCGTTTTGAAAGTTTGGACATCCCTACACTAGAAAAGCTGCTGCCATTTGTCTTTCTAGGCTGACACTTAATGAACTAATTCTGACCGATAACAGAGGCTTCTTAGATTTTTGTGAATGGCCATATGATCATTTCGTTTATAAGCTGAATATGGTATAAAATGCTGTTTTTGTTGTTTTTTACACTTGTATCAGTATTTTCAGTCAAGCTTGTTGTGGCTGATTTATAGAACTACAATTATCAAAGTTTTATTTAAAAAAAAACAAACACTAAGAACACTATAAGATTTACGGTAGAACGTGTTCTTTTCTTTTATCCTCTGTATAGGCTCAGTTTGTGAAACTGCTAAGTAGAGAACCTGGCAAGAGTCTACTAACTCAGTTATCTCTTTAATGAGATTCCAGAAGTTATTTATCTTCTATAGCATGAAACAGGACACTGCTTATACTGTAATACAATCTGTAATGAAACATACAAGCAAGAACTACTACAACTTAGGTTCAGATTGCAGTATATTAGTAACATCTAACTGAAGAACAAATGGAAAAACATAATTTATGCTTACCTGATAAATTCCTTTCTTCTGTAGTGTGATCAGTCCACGGGTCATCATTACTTCTGGGATATTACTCCTCCCCCAACAGGAAGTGCAAGAGGATTCACCCAGCAGAGCTGCATATAGCTCCTCCCCTCTACGTCACTCCCAGTCATTCGACCAAGGACCAACGAGAAAGGAAAAGCCAAGGGTGAAGTGGTGACTGGAGTATAAATTAAAAAATATTTACCTGCCTTAAAAACAGGGCGGGCCGTGGACTGATCACACTACAGAAGAAAGGAATTTATCAGGTAAGCATAAATTATGTTTTCTTCTGTTAAGTGTGATCAGTCCACGGGTCATCATTACTTCTGGGATACCAATACCAAAGCAAAAGTACACGGATGACGGGAGGGATAGGCAGGCTCTTTATACAGAAGGAACCACTGCCTGAAGAACCTTTCTCCCAAAAATAGCCTCCGATGAAGCAAAAGTGTCAAATTTGTAAAATTTGGAAAAAGTATGAAGCGAAGACCAAGTTGCAGCCTTGCAAATCTGTTCAACAGAGGCCTCATTCTTGAAGGCCCAAGTGGAAGCCACAGCTCTAGTAGAATGAGCTGTAATTCTTTCAGGAGGCTGCTGTCCAGCAGTCTCATAAGCTAAACGAATTATGCTACGAAGCCAAAAAGAAAGAGAGGTAGCGGAAGCTTTTTGACCTCTCCTCTGCCCAGAGTAAATGACAAACAGAGAAGACGTTTGTCGAAATTCCTTAGTTGCCTGTAAGTAAAATTTTAGAGCACGGACTACATCCAGGTTGTGCAGTAGACGTTCCTTCTTTGAAGAAGGATTTGGGCATAAAGAAGGAACAACAATCTCTTGATTGATATTCCTGTTAGTAACTACCTTAGGTAAGAACCCAGGTTTAGTACGCAGGACTACCTTATCCGAATGAAAAATCAAATAAGGAGAATCACAATGTAAGGCTGATAATTCAGAGACTCTTCGAGCCGAGGAAATAGCCATTAAAAATAGAACGTTCCAAGATAACAACTTTATATCAATGGAATGAAGGGGTTCAAACGGAACGCCCTGTAAAACATTAAGAACAAGGTTTAAACTCCATGGTGGAGCAACAGTTTTTAAACACAGGCTTAATCCTGGCCAAAGCCTGACAAAAAGCCTGGACGTCAGGAACTTCTGACAGACGTTTGTGTAACAGAATGGACAGAGCTGAGATCTGTCCCTTTAATGAACTAGCAGATAAACCCTTTTCTAAACCTTCTTGTAGAAAAGACAATATCCTAGGAATCCTAACCTTACTCCAAGAGTAACCTTTGGATTCACACCAATATAGGTATTTACGCCATATCTTATGGTAAATCTTTCTGGTAACAGGTTTCCTAGCCTGTATTAAGGTATCAATAACTGACTCAGAAAACCCACGTCTTGATAAAATCAAGCGTTCAATTTCCAAGCAGTCAGCTTCAGAGAAGTTAGATTTTGATGTTTGAAGGGACCCTGTATCAGAAGGTCCTGTTTCAGAGGTAGAGACCAAGGTGGACAGGATGACAAGTCCACCAGGTCTGCATACCAAGTCCTGCGTGGCCACGCAGGTGCTATTAGAATCACTGATGCTCTCTCTTGTTTGATTCTGGCAATCAATCGAGGAAGTAACGGGAAGGGTGGAAACACGTAAGCCATCCTGAAGTCCCAAGGTGCTGTCAGAGCATCTATCAGGACTGCTCCTGGATCCCTGGATCTGGACCCGTACGAGGAAGCTTGGCGTTCTGTCGAGACGCCATGAGATCTATCTCTGGTTTGCCCCAACGTCGAAGTATTTGGGCAAAGACCTCCGGATGAAGTTCCCACTCCCCCGGATGAAAAGTCTGACGACTTAAGAAATCCGCCTCCCAGTTCTCCACTCCCGGGATGTGGATTGCTGACAGGTGGCAAGAGTGAGACTCTGCCCAGCGAATTATCTTTGATACTTCCATCATAGCTAGGGAGCTTCTTGTCCCTCCCTGATGGTTGATGTAAGCTACAGTCGTGATGTTGTCCGACTGAAACCTGATGAACCCCCGAGTTGTCAACTGGGGCCAAGCCAGGAGGGCATTGAGAACTGCTCTCAATTCCAGAATGTTTATTGGCAGGAGACTCTCCTCCTGACTCCATTGTCCCTGAGCCTTCAGAGAATTCCAGACGGCACCCCAACCTAGAAGGCTGGCGTCTGTTGTTACAATTGTCCAGTCTGGTCTGCTGAATGGCATCCCCCTGGACAGATGTGGCCGAGAAAGCCACCATAGAAGAGAATTTCTGGTCTCTTGATCCAGATTCAGAGAAGGGGATAAGTCTGAGTAATCCCCATTCCACTGACTTAGCATGCACAGTTGCAGTGGTCTGAGGTGTAAGCGTGCAAAGGGTACTATGTCCATTGCCGCTACCATTAAGCCGATTACCTCCATGCATTGAGCCACTGACGGGTGTTGAATGGAATGAAGGGTGCGGCAAGCACTTTGAAGTCTTGTTAGCCTGTCCTCTGTCAGGTAAATCTTCATTTCTACAGAATCTATAAGAGTCCCCAGGAAGGGAACTCTTGTGAGTGGAACGAGTGAACTTTTCTTTTCGTTCACCTTCCATCCATGTGACCTTAGAAATGCCAGCACTAACTCTGTATGAGACTTGGCAGTTTGAAAACTTGAAGCTTGTATCAGAATGTCGTCTAGGTATGGAGCTACCGAGATTCCCCGCGGTCTTAGTACCGCCAGAAGAGCACCCAGAACCTTTGTGAAGATTCTTGGAGCTGTAGCCAATCCGAATGGAAGAGCCACAAACTGGTAATGCCTGTCTAGGAAGGCAAACCTTAGGTACCGATAATGATCTTTGTGAATCGGTATGTGAAGGTAAGCATCTTTTAAATCTACAGTGGTCATGTACTGACCCTCTTGGATCATAGGTAAAATTGTCCGAATAGTCTCCATCTTGAACGATGGAACTCTTAGGAATTTGTTTAGGATCTTTAAGTCCAGGATTGGTCTGAAAGTTCCCTCTTTTTTGGGAACCACAAACAGATTTGAGTAAAAACATAATTTATGCTTACCTGATAAATTCCTTTCTTCTGTAGTGTGATCAGTCCACGGGTCATCATTACTTGTGGGATATTAACTGCTCCCCTACAGGAAGTGCAAGAGGATTCACCCAGCAGAGTTGCTATATAGCTCCTCCCCTCTACGTCACCTCCAGTCATTCGACCAAGGACCAACGAGAAAGGAGAAGCCAAGGGTGTAGTGGTGACTGGAGTATAATTTAAAAAATATTTACCTGCCTTAAAAAACAGGGCGGGCCGTGGACTGATCACACTACAGAAGAAAGGAATTTATCAGGTAAGCATAAATTATGTTTTCTTCTGTTAAGTGTGATCAGTCCACGGGTCATCATTACTTGTGGGATACCAATACCAAAGCAAAAGTACACGGATGACGGGAGGGATAGGCAGGCTCTTTATACAGAAGGAACCACTGCCTGAAGAACCTTTCTCCCAAAAATAGCCTCCGAGGAAGCAAAAGTGTCAAATTTGTAAAATTTGGAAAAAGTATGAAGCGAAGACCAAGTTGCAGCCTTGCAAATCTGTTCAACAGAGGCCTCATTCTTAAAGGCCCAAGTGGAAGCCACAGCTCTAGTGGAATGAGCTGTAATTCTTTCAGGAGGCTGCTGTCCAGCAGTCTCATAAGCTAAACGAATTATGCTACGAAGCCAAAAAGAGAGAGAGGTAGCAGAAGCTTTTTGACCTCTCCTCTGACCAGAGTAAACGACAAACAGGGAAGACGTTTGTCGAAAATCTTTAGTTGCCTGTAAATAAAATTTAAGGGCACGAACTACATCCAGATTGTGCAAAAGACATTCCTTCCTCGAAGAAGGATTTGGGCACAAGGATGGAACAACAATCTCCTGATTGATATTCCTGTTAGTGACTACCTTAGGTAAGAACCCAGGCTTAGTACGCAGAACTACCTTATCCGAGTGAAAAATCAAATAAGGAAAATCACAATGTAAGGCTGATAACTCAGAGACTCTTCGAGCCGAGGAAATAGCCATTAAAAATAGAACTTTCCAAGATAACAACTTTATATCAATGGAATGAAGGGGTTCAAACGGAACACCCTGTAAAACGTTAAGAACAAGGTTTAAACTCCATGGTGGAGCCACAGCTTTAAACGCAGGTTTAATCCTGGCCAAAGCCTGACAAAAAGCCTGAACGTCTGGAACTTCTGACAGACGCTTGTGTAACAGAATGGTCAGAGCTGAGATCTGTCCCTTTAAGGAACTAGCGGATAACCCCTTTTCTAAACCTTCTTGTAGAAAAGACAATATCCTAGGAATCCTAACCTTACTCCAAGAGTAACCTTTGGATTCGCACCAATATAGGTATTTACGCCATATTTTATGGTAAATCTTTCTGGTGACAGGCTTCCTAGCCTGTATTAAGGTATCAATAACTGACTCAGAAAAACCACGCTTTGATAAGATCAAGCGTTCAATTTCCAAGCAGTCAGCTTCAGAGAAGTTAGATTTTGATGTTTGAAAGGACCCTGAATCAGAAGGTCCTGTTTCAGAGGTAACGACCAAGGTGGACAGAATGACATGTCCACCAGATCTGTATACCAAGTCCTGCGTGGCCATGCAGGCGCTATTAGAATCACTGATGCTTTCTCCTGTTTGATTCTGGCAATCAATCGAGGAAGCATCGGGAAAGGTGGAAACACATAAGCCATCCTGAAGGTCCATGGTGCTGTCAAGGCATCTATCAGGACCGCTCCCGGATCCCTGGATCTGGACCCGTAGCGCGGAAGCTTGGCGTTCTGTCGAGACGCCATGAGATCTATCTCTGGTTTGCCCCAACGTGGAAGTATTTGGGCAAAGACCTCTGGATGAAGTTCCCACTCCCCCGGATGAAAAGTCTGACGACTTAAGAAATCCGCCTCCCAGTTCTCCACTCCCGGGATGTGGATTGCAGACAGGTGGCAAGAGTGAGACTCTGCCCAGCGAATTATCTTCGATACTTCCATCATTGCTAGGGAGCTTCTTGTCCCTCCCTGATGGTTGATATAAGCTACAGTCGTGATGTTGTCCGACTGGAACCTGATGAACCCCCGAGTTGCTAACTGGGGCCAAGCCAGAAGAGCATTGAGGACTGCTCTCAATTCCAGAATGTTTATTGGAAGAAGACTCTCCTCCTGATTCCATAGTCCCTGAGCCTTCAGAGAATTCCAGACAGCGCCCCAACCTAGTAGGCTGGCGTCTGTTGTTACAATTGACCAGTCTGGCCTGCTGAATGGCATTCCCCTGGACAGATGTGGCCGATAAAGCCACCATAGAAGAGAATTTCTGGTCTCTTGAATGGAATGAAGGACACGGCATGCATTTTGAAGTTTTGTTAACCTGTCCTCTGTCAGGTAAATCTTCATTTCTACAGAATCTATCAGAGTCCCCAGGAAGGGAACTCTTGTGAGTGGAAAGAGAGAACTTTTCTCTTCGTTCACTTTCCATCCATGCGACCTTAGAAATGCCAGTACTATCTCTGTATGAGATTTGGCAGTTTGAAAGCTTGAAGCTTGTATCAGTATGTCGTCTAAGTACGGAGCTACTGAAATTCCTTGCGGTCTTAGTACCGCCAGAAGAGTGCCCAGAACCTTTGTGAAGATTCTTGGAGCCGTAGCCAGTCCGAATGGAAGAGCTACAAACTGGTAATGCCTGTCTAAAAAGGCAAACCTTAGATACCGGTAATGACTTCTGTGAATCGGTATGTGAAGGTAAGCATCCTTTAAATCCACTGTGGTCAAGTACTGACCCTCTTGGATCATGGGCAAAATTGTTCGAATAGTTTCCATCTTGAACGATGGAACTCTTAGGAATTTGTTTAGGATCTTTAAATCCAAGATTGGCCTGAAGGTTCCCTCTTTTTGGGAACTACAAACAGATTTGAGTAAAACCCTTGTCCTTGTTCCAACCGCGGAACTGGATGGATCACTCCCATTAATAAAAGATCTTGTACGCAGCGTAGAAACGCTTCCTTCTTTGTTAGGTTTGTTGACAACCTTGACAGATGAAATCTCCCTCTTGGGGGAGAGGATTTGAAGTCCAGAAGGTATCCCTGAGATATGATCTCTAACGCCCAGGGATCCTGAACATCTCTTGCCCAAGCCTGGGCGAAGAGGGAAAGTCTGCCCCCCACTAGATCCGGTCCCGGATCGGGGGGCCCTCAATTCATGCTGTCTTAGGGGCAGCAGCAGGTTTTCTGGCCTGTTTGCCCCTGTTCCAGGACTGGTTAGGTTTCCAGCCTTGTCTGTAGCGAGCAACAGCTCCTTCCTGTTTTGGTGCAGAGGAAGTTGATGCTGCTCCTGCTTTGAAATTACGAAAGGAACGAAAATTGGACTGTCTAGCCTTGGCTTTGGCCTTGTCCTGAGGCAGGGCATGACCTTTACCTCCTGTAATGTCATCAATAATCTCTTTCAAGCCGGGCCCGAATAAGGTCTGCCCTTTGAAAGGAATATTAAGCAATTTAGATTTAGACGTAACATCAGCTGACCAGGATTTTAGCCACAGAGCTCTGCGTGCCTGAATGGCGAATCCTGAATTTTTAGCCGCAAGTTTAGTTAAATGTACTACGGCATCTGAAATAAATGAATTAGCTAACTTAAGGAATTTAAGTTTGTGTGTGATGTCATCTAGTGTGGAAGATTGAAGTGTCTCTTCCAGAGACTCAAACCAAAATGCTGCTGCAGCCGTGACAGGCGCAATACATGCAAGAGGTTGCAATATAAACCCTTGTTGAACAAACATTTTCTTAAGGTAACCCTCTAATTTTTTATCCATTGGATCTGAAAAAGCACAGCTATCCTCCACTGGGATAGTGGTACGCTTAGCTAAAGTAGAAACTGCTCCCTCCACCTTAGGGACCATTTGCCATAAGTCCCGTGTGGCGGCGTCTATTGGAAACATTTTTCTGAATATAGGAGGGGGTGAGAAAGGCACACCGGGTCTATCCCACTCCTTAGTAACAATGTCAGTAAGTCTCTTAGGTATAGGAAAAACGTCAGTACTCGTTGGTACCGCAAAATATTTATCCAACCTACACATTTTTTCTGGGATTGCAACTGTGTTACAATCATTCAGAGCCGCTAATACCTCCCCTAGTAACACACAGAGGTTCTCAAGCTTAAATTTAAAATTTGAAATGTCTGAGTCCAGTTTATTTGGATCAGAACCGTCACCCACAGAATGAAGCTCTCCGTCTTCACGTTCTGCAAACTGTGACGCAGTATCAGACATGGCCCTTGCATTATCAGCGCACTCTGTTCTCATCCCAGAGTGATCACGTTTACCTCTTAGTTCTGGTAGTTTAGCCAAAACCTCAGTCATAACAGTAGCCATATCTTGTAATGTGATTTGTAATGGCCGCCCAGATGCACTCGGCGCTACAATATCACGCACCTCCTGAGCGGGAGATGCAGGTACTGACACGTGAGGCGAGTTAGTCGGCATAACTCTCCCCTCGTTGTTTGGTGAAATATGTTCAATTTGTACAGATTGACTATTTTTTAAAGTAGCATCAATACATTTAGTACATAAATTTCTATTGGGCTCCACTTTGGCATTAACACATATAGCACAGAGATATTCCTCTGAATCAGACATGTTTAACACACTAGCAAATAAACAGCAACTTGGAAATACTTTTCAAAGTAATTTACAAATAATATGAAAACGAACTGTGCCTTTAAGAAGCACAGAAAATATTATAACAGATAAAATAATTAAGTTATAGCATCAATCTTTGTCAGAATATACAGTTTTAGCAAAGGATTGTTCCCCTCAGCAAATGATAACTAACCCAGGCAGCAGAAAAAAATACACAAATAAACGTTTTTTTTATCACAGTCAATACAATCAGCACAGCTCTGCTGTGAATGATTACTTCCCTCAAAAAAGACTCTTGAGATCCCTGAACTCTGTAGAGATGAACCGGATCATGCAGGAAGAAAATGAACCTCTGACTGAGTTTTTCTGATGCATAGTGAAAGCACCAAAATGGCCCCTCCCCCACACACATAACAGTGAGAGGGATCAGTGAACTGCTCTAATTTAAATCAAAACTATTGCCAAGTGGAAAAAAAGTGCCCAAAACATTTTTTCACCCAGTACCTCAGAGAAAAAAACGTTTTTACATGCCAGCAAAAAAACGTTTTACCTCAATAATTAATTGTCATTTAAAACCTATTGCAAGTCCCTGCAAAATAGGTTAAGTCTATGTATACAGTTTAAAAGCCAGAGAAGTACCATTTCCCAGAAAACTGAAGTGTAAAATATACATACATGACAGCCTGATATCAGCTACATCTACTGCATTCAAGGCTGAGTTTACATTATAACGGTATGGCAGGATTTTCTCATCAATTCCATGTCAGAAAATAATAAACTGCTACATACCTCTTTGCAGATTAATCTGCCTGCTGTCCCCTGATCTGAAGTTTACCTCTCCTCAGATGGCCAAGAAACAGCAATATGATCTTAACTACTCCGGCTAAAATCATAGAAAAACTCAGGTAGATTCTTCTTCAAATTCTACCAGAGAAGGAATAACACACTCCGGTGCTATTATAAAATAACAAACTTTTGATTGAAGATATAAAAACTAAATATATCACCATAGTCCTCTCACACATCCTATCTAGTCGTTGGGTGCAAGAGAATGACTGGGGGTGACGTAGAGGGGAGGAGCTATATAGCAACTCTGCTGGGTGAATCCTCTTGCACTTCCTGTAGGGGAGCAGTTAATATCCCACAAGTAATGATGACCCGTGGACTGATCACACTTAACAGAAGAAACCCCTGTCCCTGTTCCGATCGTGGAACTGGATGGATTACTCCCATTAACAAGAGCTCTTGTACGCAGCGTAGAAACGCCTCTTTCTTTGTCTGGATTGTTGACAATCTTGACAGATGAAATCTCTCTCTTGGAGGAGAGTATTTGAAGTCCAGAAGGTATCCCTGAGATATTATCTCTAGCGCCCAGGGATCCTGAACATCTCTTGCCCAAGCCTGGGCGAAGAGAGAAAGTCTGCCCCCCACTAGATCCGATCCCGGATCGGGGGCCCTCAATTCATGCTGTTTTAGGGGCAGCAGCAGGTTTCCTAGTCTGCTTGCCCTTGTTCCAGGACTGGTTAGGTTTCCAGCCTTGTCTGTAGCGAGCAACAGCTCCTTCCTGTTTTGGTGCAGAGGAAGTTGATGCTGCTCCTGCTTTGAAATTACGAAAGGAATGAAAATTAGACTGTCTAGTCTTGGCTTTGTCCTGAGGCAGGGCATGGCCTTTACCTCCTGTAATGTCAGCGATAATCTCTTTCAACCCGGGGCCCGAATAAGGTCTGCCCTTTGAAAGGTATATTAAGCAATTTAGACTTAGAAGTAACATCAGCTGACCAGGATTTTAGCCACAGCGCCCTGCGTGCCTGAATGGCGAATCCTGAATTCTTCGCCGTAAGTTTAGTAAGATGTACTACGGCCTCCGAAATGAATGAATTAGCTAGTTTAAGGACTCTAAGCCTGTCCGTAATGTCGTCCAGAGTAGCTGAACCAATGTTCTCTTCCAGAGACTCAATCCAGAATGCCGCTGCAGCCGTGATCGGCGCAATGCATGCAAGGGGTTGCAATATAAAACCTTGTTGAACAAACATTTTCTTAAGGTAACCCTCTAATTTTTTATCCATTGGATCTGAAAAAGCACAGCTATCCTCCACCGGGATAGTGGTACGCTTAGCTAAGGTAGAAACTGCTCCCTCCACCTTAGGGACCGTTTGCCATAAGTCCCTTGTGGTGGCGTCTATTGGAAACATTTTTCTAAATATCGGAGGGGGTGAGAACGGCACACCGGGTCTATCCCACTCCTTAGTAACAATTTCAGTAAGTCTCTTAGGTATAGGAAAAACCTCAGTACTCGTCGGTACCGCAAAATATTTATCCAACCTTCACATTTTCTCTGGTATTGCAACTGTGTTACAATCATTCAGAGCCGCTAACACCTCCCCTAGTAATACACGGAGGTTTTCCAGTTTAAATTTAAAATTTGAAATATCTGAATCCAGTCTGTTTGGATCAGAACCGTCACCCACAGAATGAAGCTCTCCGTCCTCATGTTCTGCCACCTGTGACGCAGTGTCTGACATGGCCCTAATATTATCAGCGCACTCTGTTCTCACCCCAGAGTGATCACGCTTACCTCTTAGCTCTGGTAATTTAGCCAAAACCTCAGTCATAACAGTAGCCATATCCTGTAATGTGATTTGTAATGGCCGCCCAGATGTACTCGGCGCTACAATATCACGCACCTCCCTCTGAGCGGGAGATGTAGGTACTGACACGTGAGGCGAGTTAGTCGGCATAACTCTCCCCTCGTTGTTTGGTGAAATTTGTTCAATTTGTACAGATTGACTTTTATTTAAAGTAGCATCAATACAGTTAGTACATAAATTTCTATTGGGCTCCACTTTGGCATTGCAACAAATGACACAGGTATCATCCTCTGAATCAGACATGTTTAACACACTAGCAAATAAACTTGTAACTTGGAAATACAATTCAATTAGAATAATATTAAAACGTACTGTGCCTTTAAGAAGCACAGAAGATCTATGACAGTTGAAAATTAATAAATTGAAACAGTTATAGCCTCAATCCTTGTAAATAACACAACTTTAGCAAAGGTTTAATCCCATTAGCAAAGATAACAAATTCTGAAAGCAGGAAACAAATTACAGAATAAACGTTTTTTATCTCAGTCAAACTATAATTCTCACAGCTCTGCTGAGAGAAATTACCTCCCTCAAAATAAGTTTTGAAGACCCCTGAGCTCTGTAGAGATGAACCGGATCATGCAGGGAATACAATGAGTTGCTGACTGAAATATTTGATGTGTAGTAAAAGCGCCAAAAAACGGCCCCTCCCCCTCACACACAGCAGTGAGGGAGAACAGAAACTGTCAGAAAACAGATTAAGCAACTGCCAAGTGGAAAAATAGTGCCCAAACATTTATTCACTCAGTACCTCAGTAAATGAAAACGATTTTACATTCCAGCAAAAACGTTAAACATAATCTCTAGTTATTAAACAGCTTTATGTATTTCTTACAGTGTAATTCTAGTGAAGTACCATTCCCCAGAATACTGAAGTGTAAAGTATACATACATGACATTATATCGGTATGGCAGGATTTTCTCATCAATTCCATTGTCAGAAAATAAAAACTGCTACATACCTCTATGCAGATTCATCTGCCCGCTGTCCCCTGATCTGAAGTTTACCTCTCCTCAGATGGCCGAGAAACAGCAATATGATCTTAACTACTCCGGCTAAAATCATAACAAAAACTCTGGTAGATTCTTCTTCAAACTCTGCCAGAGAGATAATAACACACTCCGGTGCTATTTTAAAATAACAAACTTTTGATTGAAGATATAAAACTAAGTATAATCACCATAGTCCTCTCACACATCCTATCTAGTCGTTGGGTGCAAGAGAATGACTGGGAGTGACGTAGAGGGGAGGAGCTATATGCAGCTCTGCTGGGTGAATCCTCTTGCACTTCCTGTTGGGGGAGGAGTAATATCCCAGAAGTAATGATGACCCGTGGACTGATCACACTTAACAGAAGAAATAACATTTTGTGTTTAGCACTAAACACCATTTGCTGTGCTCTTGTATGAACAAGTAGTATGTAGTTTTAATTGATTTGTGTTTATCTTACTGTATTAATCTTACCATATCTTCATGTATTCACTTCCCCCATGTCACTTATATTGATCTGTAGTTGTGGTTTTAATAATTTATGAGAGACATCTGGTGATACTCGTATTAATCCCTATAAACCCGTCTCTGGTCTGATTGAATTCTTAAAGTATTTATTTATATTTTTCATACAACACTATAACCTTATTATACTATAGCTTTTTAATGTCGGATCAGTGATTGGCTAATTTAGGGGGCGGAATAATTTAATACCCGTTATAAGGGACATAGCGCCACTTGCACAGTATTCTTGAGAAAGTCCCATCGATCGGGACGAAACGCGTAGAATCAGCTGTTTGAATTCTTTTTGGCCCTGTAAGGTTTCCCTAGATCCTCATGTGCTCAGTGAGGAATCTATTGGTTAGAGCGAAGGGTGCGTTTGTTTCCATAATCTCAGCAGATTTAGCGGATCTCACGGCAGTGAAGTGTTACTTCAGACTTAAAGCAGAACTTCTGTATATTATATCTGCTACTATTGATCCAATCCGGAACGAGCTTTGAAAGTCCAGTACTTCATTGAGGATTTCACATGTGTTCTGTGATGTGTCTGTTTTTATCTTTTGTCTTGTGAGTATATATATATATATATATATATATAGTGTGTGTGGCTATAATAAAGTATCAGCTCTACACTTGAATCGTATTCTGCGCTTATCTCTTTTCCCACTATTTTTTAGACGTCTGTTTTGGGGTTATCGGAATTACCCGTACAAGAGGAGCAGCAGGACAGTTCATTGTTTGAGCAGGATTTTATCTCAACGAGACTTACACCAGATCTATCAAGTACTTTTATCCATTTTTATACATAGCTGTTATTAAGAGACTCTTACTATCAGCACTTTATCCAGTTTTGGGACCATGTTTTTCTTGAATTGTTTTAGAATTTATTATATTATCCTCATTATTTAGGACACTTTGTATATCATCTTTGCAATTTATCTGTTTTTATGCCTATTTTAGATAATTTCACATTATGTTTTTTATCTATTTATTTATTGTATAGAATCTATACTCTTACATCGCTACTGGGTGTATATTTTACACTTTTTACTCTTTTTATTTACATTTTCTTGTATGAACAAGCTACTAAAATAATAGGACAGGTTAGTGTTATATACAGTCTTGATGTGGTAACTGAGCCTATCTCTATTTGTCCAAATTCTGTAACTAACTTTTCGTCTTAAGGATTTAATCTAGTGATATGCATTAGTGCAAGTGCTTGCTATCCTGTGTATTGTGTTTGATATTTATATGTGATTTTTTATATATATAGTTAGAAGCCACAGCTCCCTAGTACCTGGCTTTTGTAAAACCCTGCTTTAACACAATCTAAAATATTATCTATTACATGCAACAAAGAAAAACATTTACTTTCCTCTAACATACGTCCCTTTAATATACTTGTAGCACACTCTGGGGTAGAGTCATTAAGAAGCTGCAAGTGTTTTTTCACAGTTTCTATAGGTCATGGGCAGCACAGACTTAGCCCCCATATGCTCAGTCCCAGAATATCAGTGTAAAGTGCAGTGATTATATGAAAGTGTTAGCACATGCTGCGATGCACTCACATAAGATATGTGTATATGAGACTGTTGCAGCGGTGCTGTGTGAGTATATAACATATCTTACATACACTTTTCCATAGGTTGTGAGGGCGGAACAATTTATCATAAAAAAATGTCCATCCTGTTGTCTCTCCTGCTCCTGGCATTTTAAAAACAATGCAATCAATACATTTTTTATTTTCTTAATATGGAAAACATAAATTCAGTTCTCATTTACCGGGTAACATGCTAATTAATTTATATTTGTGACATACATACGTCGCTTTAAGTGTATAATAAAGAACACAAAGTAATATCTTGAAGTAGCTTTTTCTACATCAAAAGAGACTGATTTCAAAAATATTAAAAACCAAAACTAATTGTTTTAATACAATCTGTCCAGCACATGGAAGATGTTAAGTCACTTACATGTCCCTTTAACTCCAATGCAAGCTTAGCTAATTTCCATAAACATTTCAGCTTTCATCATATATGCTAGAAGGTCATTCCATTGATCCATTACATAAATATTACTTCTTTCTATTATTATAACTTTTCACTCAAAAGGGAGAGCAAAGCCCAAGGATGCATAATCCCAGTCCCCTTTTAAATTTGATAGTGAAAATAAAAACACAATAAAAGCACTCATAAGCGTATGTTTATTACATAAAAATGTAGAAAATACAAATAGTATATACTTTATAAATTAAAGGGAAATAAAACTGCAAAAAGAAAATGTACTGCACAATTGCTTGTATATAACTGTTGCAAAGGGTTTAAACAGCAACAATCAGAGAAGCAATGCACTACAGCAAGCTAGTTGTAAACTTTAAGGAATAAGTGACCGGTATCTACAAATAATATTAAAAACAGGGGAAATTTAATTCATTAAACATTACAGTGACACTTTTTAAAAAACTTAAATTATGCTTAACTGATAATTCTCTTTTCTTCAGATGGAAAGAGTCCACAGCTGCATTCATTACTTTTGGGAATTCAGAACCTGGCCACCAGGAGGAGGCAAAGACACCCCAGCCAAGGGCTAAAATACTCCTCCCACTTCCCTTATTCCCCAGTCATTCTGCAGAGGAACAAGGAACAGTAGAAGAAATATCAGGGTGAAAAGGTGCAAGAAGAAAAAAAATAACAGACGCCCCACAGAAAAAATACGGGCGGGGAGCTGTGGACTCTTTCCATCTGAAGAAAATGATCAGGTAAGCATAATTTAAGTTTTTCTTCATAAATGGAAAGAGTCCACAGCTGCATTAATTACTTTCGGGAAAACAATACCCAAGCTATAGAGGACACTGAATGCAAAAACGGGAGGGTACAAGAGGCGGCCCATTCTGAGGGCACCAGGCCTGAAAACCCCTACCCAACAAAATCCCGCTTCATCCGAAGCTGAGAACAACTTTGAAAAAAGGCCCAAGGACACTGACCCACAGATAGTCCACAGCCTTGCTAGAGACCGCAGGAACTAGACTCGACTGAGTCAACAGCCTCCAAGAGACACCCCTTACTAAAGAAAGTGAACAAACTACCGTATTCTTCCACAAAGAAAAAAAGGCACAGAGAAAACATGATTGTACTTGTAATCCCCCTTAAGGGACTCAAGGCGCTGCTCATTTTATCAACGTCGAAAGGAGGAAAGGCTGAGTAGACCTCGCCGGGGATCGAACTTACAACCCTCAGTTTACTACAGTGCAGAGTAGCCACAGTGCATTAGTATGCTGAGCTAGCTTCCAGCTAGCATAAGGAACTCCAGATAAAAAAGCCAAAAAGGGCACAAACACCGAGCCCTAACAGAGACCGAACCAGTCTCATAGAAACAAGGGCAGACAACACCCAGACCCCAGAAACAGAGACCACGGGATAAGGCCTGGAGTCTGAAACAGAGAGTATCTTCCCCTAACACTGTGCAACCGCACTCTAAAAAGCAACTGAAGACGAAGGCCCCCCAAGTCGCCAAATGGTAGCTCAGAATATCGAAATATTCAGAAACAAAACCTTGTGCAGCCAGCTCAGATAGGTCTGACGAACAACACCTGAAGCAAAAACACTTCACGCTGCAGTCAACTAAAAATGACTCTGAAACTTAAATATTTGCAGAAGCTGAAGATAGGATCCTTCAGATTGCTAAGTATCCACTAACCAGCGGATAACGTCGCAGGCTATCTAAGAGCCGCCAGTCCTTCTCCTTGAACATGGAGAAAGGAGAAACCTTAAGATGCTTACCGTACCTCAAATGCTCAGAGGACAAATTTAGCAGAGCAACAGATCTCAGATCCTGCTCCAACACCGGACCAGCCCAAGCGACAGACATGTCTGATAAACAGGGGGGACAGAAAGACCCCAACCAAAAGCCCCCAGGGAATGGAAAGAAAAAGGGGGGACTCACCCACGCCAACAGATTGGGTGCCAACCCAATACGCTCCTCCAAAATAAGGCACTCCCAAGGAGAACCCCCTGGGACCAGTGGCGGCTGGTGACTTTTGAGGATGGGGGAGCACTAGCCCCGCCCCTCAGATGGCCCCGCCCATTTTAATGTGTGTGTATGTATATATATCTATATATAACTTATATTATCAAATTTGCTTCATTCTCTTTGTATCCTTTATTGAAAGAGCATCAATATCTCACTGAGGGCTAGTTGAACATATTGGGTGAGCCAATGACATGAGGCACATATGTGCAGGCACTAAACATCAGTTAATTCCCAGTAGTGCATTGCTGCTTTTGAGCCTTCCTAGGTATCCTTTTTTACAACAGATATCAAGAGAACAAAGCATATTAGATAACAGAAGTAAATTGGAAAGTTGTTTAAAATTGTTCTATCTGAATCATGAAAGGAAAAATGTGGGTTCAGTGTCCCTTTAACTCATTATTACATTTTCTTCATAATGTACATTTGGAGGTTACCTGCATATAATTTATGGTTATTAGAGAGAGAGGGGGGGAGAGAGAGAGAGGGGGGAGAGAGAGAGATAGGGGGGAGAGAGACAGACAGAGAGGGGGAGATAAAGAGCGAGATACAGAGAGAGAGACATAGTGAGAAGGGTGAGAGGGAGAGAGACACAGAGAGAGAGCAACAAAGAGGGGGGAGAGAGAGATACAGAGAGGGGGATAGTGAGATACAGAGAGGGGGAAAGAGAGAGACATAGGGGGAAGAGGGAGAGAGGGGGAGAGATACAAACACACAGATACAGAGAGGGGGGGAGAGATACAGAGACAGCGAGGGGGAGAGATATAATGGCAGGGGGAGATACAGAGAGGGGGGAGAGATACAGAGACAGCGAGGGGGAGAGATACAATGACAGGGGGGAGATACAGAGACAGAGAGGGGAGGGGGGAGAGATACAGAGACAGAGAGGGGGGAGAGATACAAAGACAGAGAGGGGGTAGAGATACAAAGACAGGGAGGGGGAAGAGATACAGAGAGGGGGGAGAGATACAGAGACAGAGAGGGGGGAGAAATACAAACACAGAGAGGGGGGAGAGATACAGAGACAGAAAGTGTTGGCAAATTTACATAGGGAAATCATGGTTTTGCCACTGTAATTTAAACTATTTAATACCTGAATAGTTAAAACACTGACAAGGGAGGCACTAGGCAGCCAATAAGGACTCTACCCCCTGGCTGGAATTTATTAGCCTGCACACTCTGCAGAGATGTTATTGCTAAATAGCAAGCACAGACATTCACATAGGATAGAAGCTTTATGCTGTGGGATTTAGCTCCGTGTGCTAAACACTGCCTGTCAAGATGATATATGCAGTGTTTAGCACACGGAGCTAAATTGCACCACATAAAGCTTAGATTCCTCTGCTCTACCTCTCAATTCTAGCAGACAGTGCAGGAGGGAAGACTGTTGCTACTAAACTACTGAAGGGTGACTGGGGGAGGAAGCCAGTAACGTGCGTCTGCTTTTTTGCTACAATCACTTAGGCTGCATCTGCCGAGTGCTTCAGACTGCTTGTTTTTCTTCTCTCTCCCCCCCTTGAAACTAAAGTTACAGCCTTACAGTAATGATAACTAACTGACCACGCTGAACTGGAACTTCCTAAACACAGATATCTATACATTATATACCGTGCAATATATAATGCATAGATATCTGTGTTTAGGAAGTTCCAGTTCAGCGTGGTTAGTTAGTTATCATTACTGTAAGGCTGTAACTTTAGTTTCAAGGGGGAGAGAGAAGAAAAACAAGCAGTCGGAAGCACTCGGCAGATGCAGCCTAAGTGACAGCGGCCACCGGCCAGGCTCAAATGTAGTTGATGACGTTGCCTGTTGTGCCATGTAGAGTTGTGTGTATAATATACACACTGGGCCACCACCGGAAACAAATGACTAAATATACAGCAGAGCAGTTATATTAGTAACTAAACATGGTGTGATCAAACCACAAAAATAAAAAAAATACATAAGCCCTTACCTCTACCTTTTAGCGCGCAAACACTGTCTGGGGCATCACAGCAACAACTCTCACTCTCCCGGTCTGCAGGCAGTCAAAAGGATGTCACATGATCACATGGGAATGATGAGTTGATGACGCGGCTCTTCTCTGTGACTCTGTCATTGGCTGCTGATGGCCTGCTGCCTGTCTCCCTCGAGTCCCTCCCACCCCTCGCACAGGCTGAAGTGTGCGAACAGCTAAGTATGGGGATGGGGAGGCTGGGAGCTGCGCAGCAGGCAATTTTAGATTGCGCAAAGCACAGTACCATAGCTTAGGCTATCGCACGTGCGGTAGGGCTTTGATAGATAGATTAAAATTTAGTACAGGGGCCAGGCAGGCAGGCTGTGTATATACTGTATTTGTGTAATATTATGGCACTTTTACTTAAATAATTGAAAAAAAAAAAAAAAAAGTTTATATTGTATTTTTTTCTGGGGGGTAAAAAAATATATAATTTTTTCAATAGGGGGCTATTGGAAAAATTATATTTTTTTTTCTTCAGGGATGCTGAGGGGGGCACGTGCGAATGTGCTCAAATGGAGGAGCCTCCACTGCCTGGGACCTAGAACAGAGAAAAGAGCAATAGATCTGTAGGAAGACCTGTCACAGCTCTCTTAGACAGTCTCTACGTAGAGAGATCAAATTCCAACAGGTGGAACAGAGCCCACAGAGCAGCAGATGCTGCCCCTTACAGAAATAAGCCACCTGATCCAACCTCCTACACACAGGGCAGAACAAAGACCTTCCAGAGAGAGGAAACCCCAGCTCATAAGGAAAACAAACTATTCCCTCATAAGGGAAGAGCACAGATAAGAACAGCGTACATGTCTACAAGACATGAAGCCATAGTATGATCAAAACACGGACTGAATGAAAAATAATCCAGACACCACTGTTGACCCAACAGAGAAAAAACTCCCCATAGAGGAGCACACTCCGTCCGAAGGACAAGTCAGGCCTTAAGTTCATAACCGGTACCCGAAGGTGCATGTGAACTCTGGCCTTCCTGCTTGCAAGCCCAATGAGCTAGCCCCTATGACGCAACATAGGGTCCCTGAAAAAAACTGGGTCGTCCCGAACCAGTCCACAGGATCATAAGTCTCCAGACATCCAAGAAGGATCCAAGACAAGAACCCTGGACCCGGGACCCAGAATCGTCCTAGAACGACACCCTCAGGGAACACAAGATACCCCGTCTGAAGCAATCAGACCTCACAGGGGATGAGAACCGGGAAACCCGGAGAATGGGTACAGGACTCACTTGTAATTCCCAGCCCACAGGGAAGAGAACACCCTTAGCCGGAGGTCAACACCCCCCCAGCAAGGTACTAAGCCACGACAAAGTCACTAGAGCCCAAAGGCCCCAAAAGCAACACTAAGGGAAATGAGAACAAGAACAGAGTCACCCGAAAGAGAGTAGAAGAAATGCTAGTCTTCATAATCCTTTTTAGATTAACGTTCCAGAGGACCACACCCAAGGGAGAATAATGCAAAGCATCCCGAACCCAGGCAGAAAAACATCCCTTAAGCAAAAAGCTTGGAAAAAGAGACAACACTTCCTATCATCCCTTATATGGAGACGACTAACTCCCGAAGGAAGACAGAGCCTCATGGCCTTCACTTCCTAATTAAGCGGCCAAAGCTGCCAAAAAAAAAAACGGACGAAGTCCAGAAAGTCTCGACCCAAAGGAAGAGAACCTCTATATGTTGAAATGTGTTTGAAAAATATGCTAATAAAAAGATTTAAACATAAAAGGAACAAGTCCTAAAAGGACACTTCCAAAGAGACCATGAAGGCAAAACCGTAAGAACGGCAGTATGAAGGACCTAAATCCTCCAAGCCTCCAACCCACAACAGGAAGGAACACTTTAGATCCCGGAAATATCGGAAACGACTGAGCATGTCGCCGCAAATCTCAACGGAGTTCCGGCCCACTAGTTTGAAAGGCGAATGAGGACTGAACCAATCCCCTATGCCCCTAAGCAATCACGGACCCTCAAGTCCACTCAGGATGCTAGTTGAAGCTTGTAAAATAAAACAAGAAAAACAACACTAATCATATTGTGATCGCTAGGCGCCTTCACCAGACCAACCAGACATAAAAAAGGTGCCAAGTGTCTAACTAGGCCTCAAAGATAGTCAGGACCAGCCTGAAACCAGCTCTGTCAAGGCCACAGAGTCTCCCCCGATGATGGAGGGATAAAGAACAGTCAGACAGACTTTTGAAAACAGTGTGACCACAAAAGTGAGTATCAATTCCAGAGAAGAAAGTTCCCGAAGGAAACATCACACCCACAACATGAGTTTCAGACCAAATAAAAATCATCCTCACCGGATGAAAATAAAAGATAAGGCAACCCGTAGGTTATCGCCCAGGAAGAATGGACAGACCCACAGGACCAGCCCAACAGGGGTCCAAGACTTCAAAGCTCAGAACTGGAAAAGGATACACAAATAACAAAGACTATAAGAAGATTACTTCATCCCCTTATGTCTATGTATGCAAGCCAGTCAAAGAGTAAGACTGAGAATCCCCAGACCCATTAAGAGTGGGATCCTCTAGCAATGCCAAAAATGTGCCTTAGTAGAACACAAAGGCGCACGCCAGTTTATAACGAAAGGTGCAACATACCTCCGTCGGGACAAAAGGAAACACCGGCCCCGAATGCTGACCCCCTGAGGCCTCAGGGGCAGTCGCTTCCCTGATAGGCTGAACTGGACCAGGCGATCCAACACCGTACAAGCCCCGGTTAACGAAACATGGACAATATCGTAAGCACACTCCCGGGAGGTGCAGATGTGCCAGCGCCAAAGATATGGCCATGTGGAACCGTGTCGTAACCTCCGGTAGGGAACTCGTCTCGTGAGAAATAGAATCCCCAGAGGCGGATGACACCCGATTCCCCGATCCCGAAGAACAGAGCACTTTAAAACGGCATTCGGAACATAACTGATGGGCATGTATCACCCGGGCCAATTCATATTCTTCGCAAAAAGTAGAGTCTGAATCAGAGACATCCGTCTCCAAGAATCCATAACTGGGACACTGCCACCTCCAGAGAACCAGACACCAGCGGACCAGGATTTCTCTGTCCCCACGCGGTGAGGAATGCGGAAATTAAGTCACAAGTTAAACCATGCAGTCCATGCAAAAGTGCGCCCGACCGAAAAGGCTGTGTCACTAGACATAGGCCGTTATGTTCCAAAATAGCCATGAGCCGAAGCAACACTACACAGTAGCAGACAGAATCACATAACAAACATGATTATAAACCCCCCTGTTCAATAATCTTCCTCAGGAGATATTAACCCTTGATACAAAAAGGAGCCTCACTGAGACCCTATGTTAAAGTTATCCTTGATAGTTTGTAGCCCCTCTCGGATAAACAATTGAAATTACAATACATCCATGATGAAAGTAAAATGAAACAATCTTACCGGAATCTACACTGTGGAACAGGAACACGGCCATTCAAGTGTGACAGATAGTAGCGTCACTTCTGCCATGGACTTGAGAGAAAAAAGCAGGCAGCGAAACTTGTCAACGCTGACTGCTTGTGGAGCTGTTAATATGAGTCGGGATGGTTTAGCAGAAAGACTCTTCCTGCATCTCCGGACTCTAACTTTCACCCATGCTCTCACTGAGAGGCTGACAGGACTACTTACAACTCCAGTCCCATGCGAAAGAGTACTACCCTCCATAAGAGACTATTGAAAACTTCTGACACTTCTCTGCCAACCTCATGGGACGAAAGGCAAAGAATGACTGGGGAATGAGGGAAGTGGGAGGAGTATTTAAGCCTTTGACTGGGGTGTCTTTGCCTCCTCCTGGTGGCCAGGTTCTGAATTCCCAAAAGTAATGAATGCAGCTTTGGACTCTTTCCATTTATGAAGAAAATACTTACCTTTGCGCTATGGAAAACAGACTGGCGATCATCAGGCCGCAGCTCCTACTGTAGTTAGCATATCGAAGACAGTTATTACTGTTTCAGTGGCATACATTTGTGTCATACAAGGTGTGGTGTTTGAATAGTACTGCACTGGGCACTTATAGCATATGTGCGTATGCTGCTGAAAAACAGCAATAACTCAAGTACTTTTGATAATCGAAGTACATTGCAAAAATGCTTCTATTTAAAATTTAAATGAACCCATGCACATTTCAATTTTGACCTTTCTATCCCTTTAATATATATTGATGCTTTAATCTTCCCATAAGAAAACAGAGGAATAAACAAATAAGAAAGCGACTGATGACAGTTAGGGAAACCAGCACTTTATATGAAGTGATTGGAACAAATCATGTACTAATATATTCTGTAGTTCAAAAAAATTAAGAATATTGATAAATGTTTACCAAACAGTGAAAATTGAGATAATTTCATTTCCTATGTTCTTCAGGTTAGCAATATATCTGAAATATAAGTTCCTCTGATACAATGACTACAAATAAAAACACAGAGTGAAGATATTTAGCTCTTCTTCTTTAATTCATTATAAAATTAGTCTCAATAGACATGTGCCAAAGACTTATTTTGTAGTCTTGGCAGCGCACCCTGTGTAAAGCTTATTAACCCAAAGAGGTCAAGCACTGACAACTTTCTCCCATAGCCTTTCCATGCTCCCAAATGTGTCAACTTTATGGCTTCCCGGTTATATCGGGTCAGCGATTGAAGAGTGTGACCCCTGGCAGGGAAGGGGTTAATTAGGCTGCTGTTCGCACCCAATTATTACGGAGATGCTCAACCCCTTCATTTCAAGAGGGGCCTGCAATCAATCAGAGAAGAGTCTTCACATGATGTTTGGCGTAAAAACATGTCCTGTGACCTTTCTATGGAGATTATTGAACATTTTTTTCCACAATTTCATTAACAATCTGCTAAAACTGCATAACATAATGACAAGTTATATACTTTGCTGTTAGACAGCTACAAAGCAGTGATTACTAATTGTGCTAAAAACAACTATTACAATCATAAATACAATTTCCACAATAAAAATAGTAAACAAGGAAGAAAGGGTGAAAATATGCATTGTCTGGCAGCTTCACAAGATTTTAGCACATGTGCTCAATACAATATCTCTGTATATGAAGAGCAGAACCCCACAAACTTAGATTAGAACAAAGTACAGCTGCATTGCCATAGAGTTCAAATCATGTGACCTACATAAAGGCTTGGGGGCCGATTTATCAAGCTCCGTATTTAGCTTGATGCTTATCTGATAATTTGCTTTTCTTCCGTGGGAAAGAGTCCACAGCCGCATTCATTACTTATGGGAAATAAGAACCTGGCCACCAGGAGGAGGCAAAGACCCACCAGCCAAAAGGCATAAATACTCCTCCCACTTCCCCTATCCCCCAGTCATTCAGCCGAGGAACAAGGAACAGTGGAAGAAGCATCAAGGTGAAAGGGTGCCAGAAGATAAAAACGACAAAGCCTCAAAAAAACAAACAAAAAAAAAAAAAAACGGGCGGGGGGCTGTGGAATCTTTCCCACGGAAGAAAAGGAAATTATCAGGTAAGCATAATTTATGTTTTTTTCCTAATGGGAAAGAGTCCACAGAAGCATTTATTACTTATGGGAAATTTATACCCAAGCCAAAGAGGACACAGAATGCCAAAACGGGAGGGTAATAGGCGGACCAATAAAGGCACCCACCTAAAAACAGATTCCCAAGACACACAAAGTCCCAGTTCATCCGAAACAGGTAACGAAAAACATTTTGCAAAAAGCGGTCCAGAGATACAAATCTACCATCAGTCCAAAGAACCTAGATTGAACCACGATTGGGCCCACCGAGAGCACCCACCTCCAGGAGAGCATCTGACATGGGCAACAACCCTGCCACAGCCCCTTAACCCAGCGAGGGACCCCGACTAAAAATTCCCAGAGGGAAGATACAAGCCAGAAGAGAGGAACACCGCCCAGGGTGACAAGGAGACAACCCTAAGCCACTCAGTAGGCTACACCGAACAGACTATATGAAAAGTCCGGAAAGGACCAGAAGAGAAACAAACAAATCTCAAAACCAGCAAACGCCAAACAAATAAACGAGGACGTGAAGGAAAAACCCTCACCCCAGAGAGCAGGTGAAAACAGACCGAGTCCCACACCCTAGACCACAAGAGACTGAGGACGTCTCACAAGCAAGGAACAATTTCCGTAGCCAGAGAACAAACTCAGCAGAGAGAAAGAAAAAAGGATGATAAGAACCAGTGGCATAAAATAAGCAGAGCCCCCATCCGAAAACGGATATGAAACATCCCGCTCCTGCGCAACTGAAACAGCGCAGACCACCACTACACCACTATCGACCGCAAAAATAGCAGAACATCCTTCCTGAATCAAACCTTCTGAGCAAGGAGATCCCAAAGATCCAACTTCCCCCAAAGGGTTCCGGAAAAACACCTCAGAAGGAACCTCAAAGTGCATGCTAGCATTCAAGGAACAACAGTTGCCCTGGAGACAACAGCAACCCTCCGCAAGCTGGGTAGTAAAACTAACCGTAGGTCAAATTAGTTGACCAATAGAAACCATCCCTTACACAAAAGCAAGGGAAGGACCACTCGGCATGCTTGAGAAAAGCGACCAGACTCCGGGAAAAAAATCCCTGAAACCTGAGTACACAACCACTAAGGGCAAGCCCGCAGGAATCAGAAAATAGCAATTAATCGCAGCCGAGTATAAACTCAGGAACTGCAACCTGCGAGACAGACAAGCTAACCACCAAGCTACCTGGGCTCAATAGCTTACCAGCAGACAAAGAAAAATGACTGCAGCTGTTTCCAACCCACAGGGAAAAGATGACAAACCGAGCTAGAACAAGTCCAAGGCGCGAAAGAGGAATGGGAAAAAGGAACCCCTTACAAGAAGGCCCAGAGCCTATCTTCCGCTAAGGTATCAAACCGAAATTACCTTAGACTCCCTAAAAGGGAGACAATATGACCCGTCCTGACCCAACCCCACATCCTAGGGGCATAACAGGAACATACAGATAGGACAAAAAGCTAGACTGCTCCAAACCCTAGACACTCCCCCGAGATCCACAATGGAATCATAAACGAGGAAACCAGACTTCCATAAGTCAACACCCAAGGCAACAAGCCCCAAGCCGACCAGAGGCAGGCTATCTCAATGAGGAAAAGGAACCTTGAATCAAATGCAAGATGACACAATAGATACTGCGAACCACACCCGCAGCAAGAGTCCATTAAGGAAAAACCCATAGCCGGAAGCCCTGAGGTACAGGACTTCAATAACTGAGCCCATCATGGGCCCAAACTCCCAAATGACGATAAAGACGACCAGGACATTAGTGACATCCAAAATCCCATCAGAGCCTAAAAGCTCCCAGGGGCGGAGGTAGAAGACATTGGCCACCTCCACACAATAGCCTAAACTACATGATGGCAAAGACTCAAGGAAACTATTGTCATATCCATCATTTACCTTGTTATTTCTCACTGTTTGCTCCTGCTGTCTTTTCACCCTCAGCTATTGACACGCCTACTATCCACTTTAAAAGGACTTCCAGCACAAACTTCGTTGCTTGGTAATTCTAAACCTGGCATTACTCAGCCTATGTTGAAGTCTCAGCAACCAACTGAATCTCTGACCTCCCTCCAGCTGACTTCCTGCTTCTCTAGGAATCCCCGGTGCGGTGACATCACACGCCATCAATCAAACTGCCAGATGGAACTCCTTGCCTACACGCTGCAGCAGCTCAGTGTTTGCATTTACAAACACTCAAACTAAAGCTTGCCGGCATTGCCCATTCCAGCACTTTATTCAGGGGTCAAAGAATCCTCACCTGTGACAACCATCAACAGTAGCTCAAAAGGGCATAACCACTCCATATGGTAAGGACCACACCCCTCAGATCAGGGATGTTCAAGGACCCGGTGTAACAACCACCGGTCCTGACGTCAGGTGCGGACTGACACAGAACAGCCCAAGCACTTCCGATATCCAGACCCAAAGGTCTAGAAGAATAGTGTGTTTTTTTTTTCCAAAAACAAATAGCTGAACAAGCAGTTGGTCCTGCCATACCAGCCATCCATGTGTCACTAACAAGTAACAAGTCACTCAAAACTCAGGAAAATGTCTGGGAACAACTTCCGTAGAAGAACTTGAATCAAGCATCCCAGAATCCCCATAGGGAAAACAGAAAGAAAAGTAATCCGAACCGGATAAAAAAATCAAGGGCACCCGCAGCCATCCGTCCAGAAGGAACTATGTTTCCGCAGGACCTGCCAAACGGAAACTGTAACTTCCAGAAAAAAATACTGGGAAGCTCACAGTAGACCGACCGGGGAGAGACACTTCCCCACTAGCCTATCTCGAAGAACCTTGTGAGAACCGAGACGGACAATAAAGGAAAAGATCCCCCAAAAGTTCGTCTTAATAGGAGGCGCAGCCGCACAATCCTATACCGAAATGAACAGCAAAGGGGGAACAAACATCCCCAGGGGGAATATTATAGTGCCATCCACAGTCTGAATGCCAGGAATAGGCAGACAGGCACATAACTGCAAGGAAACTTTAGGGTCCTGCAATCGAACGAGCGCCATTAAAATATTAAAATGCAAATGCCCCGCCAACTCCGGGGGAAACAATCCACCTTGCGTGGAGGGATCAGTAACATCGGGGACCTCAAAAGGAAAAGCAGTATGCGAGTGGGAAGGCGCCTCCTGAGGAGCAGAGCCCCCAGAGACCAATGGCTCGGAAGGCCAAGGGTCCCCTGAGTCCGAGGGACCCGGTAAACTATCCAGGCACGAGAGACAAGATTGGCCAACTTGCGATAACAGGGCCAAATTACGATCCTCATCCGAGGGCCTCTCAGAATTACAATCCTCTTCCGAGGACGACTGGGAATCGGATATAAAAATAGTCCCGGCATTGGAATCCTCCATGACTTAAGACTGTACAAGATAAACAGATATTGGAAAAAAAATGACTGGCACCTGACACCAATGGCTGGGGGCACTCACCACCTCCTATGACCAGAACTCAGTGGAGCAGACTCTTTCCGCCGTCGACACACAGTCAGGAATGCGGAGGGGGAAGAAACCCCACCTAAGCGTAGAAACGAGCCTGGCCACCAGATGCCCCGCAAAATTCCAAAAAGCGCGTCCCACAGAAAAAGTTAAGCAAGTCTGAATAAAATAGGCATAACCCAAAGGTATAGTTCCAGGCCGTGTAAAACACAAACAAAAGAACAAGCCAATATGTGCCACATAGGCAAGTGTCTTGGCCACATAGGCAAGTGTCTTGGCCGCAGAGACATGATAAATAATAAACCCTTACCCATTCACTATCCACCCTAAGGAGGAATTATGCTGTGATTCCCAGATCGAGCAAAAGGTGCCTCAGCGAGGCCCGTACTTGACTGACATAATAATCACATTACAGATAATGGAATAAAATGAAACGATCTTACCAGAATCTATGCCATGGAACACGGCCCTTCAGGTGTGACGAATAGTAGCATCGCCTCCATCATGGACTTGAGAGAAAACAGCATGTACCGAATCGAAGTTCGGCAACGCCAAGTGCTGAAAACGGATTTGTGAATACGAGTCGGGATGGTGTCGCAGGGGAAGCTCCCACTGCATCTCCGGACTCTCACTTTTGCCCAGGTCCTCCACGAGAGACTGACCGGACTACTTAAAACGCCCGTCCCATGTCGAAGGGTAGCACCCTCCATAAGACATATGAAAATAAAATAAAAGTAAAATAATTTTAAAGAAAACTTCTGACACATCTCTGCCAACCTCCTGGGACGAAAGGCAAAGAATAACTGGGGGATAGGGGAAGTGGGAGGAGTATTTATGCCTTTTGGCTAATGGGTCTTTGCCTCCTCCTGGTGGTCAGGTTTTTATTTCCCATAAGTAATGAATGCGGCTGTGGACTCTTTCCCATTAGGAAGAAAACAGTTATGATCGGGTTGACACCCCCGATTGGCCGCAAATCTGCAGCGGGCGGCATTGCAACAGCAGTTCACAAGATATAACTTGGCAATCATTTTACACAAATACTGTCTGGTTTCCCTGTGTCCTGCCGTCTCCATCAAGGTAAGATACATTATTTAGCACACTATTGGATGCACACCATTATTGGAATTTATTACATTTTATTAATATTATGTTTGTACACAATTTTTTTTTTTTTTTATTGTTTTTAGGTTTCTGTCTGGTGTTTATCATTTGCAACTTTAGCTGCTCCTTTTATCCGCATGTCTCAATGGATATATAAGACACTAAATTACTACTATCATTTATTTAGAACTGAAACAGACAAAATGTAGTGAAAGGTATGGAACTGCTGAACAAATTTACATAATCAGGTATAAATCTATATAACCATATGATCAGATCACCCCACAAATAAAATTTGAGATATGGAACACCAGGTGGAGGTCATCAAGGAAGGCAGATCATATGAGATGCAAGATGCAGACACGAGATGAAATAAAGGGATATTAAACACTAATTACATTTTATAAACATATTGAGATTATTCCCTTATTCCCTCTAGTCATTGGAGCTGACATGTTGAGATCTAGATCTATCTTTCACTACATTTCAGTGCTGACGTTTTTGCAGATGTGCAGTAACTCCCCTTCAGATACCTGCAGTGTAACCTAAGTTCCAAAATGGCAGCACCCATGATTAGAGGGAGGTGCATGAAATGTAATTAGTGTTTTGTGTCCCTTAAAGTGAATGTCAACTCTCATGAATTAGTGCCCGTTTTTTTAAAAAAATATTAAAAACAAGGGCACTTTCATTCATGAAAGTTAACATTGCATCAGATTTTACAAATACTTACCTTCTTCTCCTGAAACGCCGGATCGCGATCCCCCCTCATGCTTCTTCCTGCTGTACTGACACAGCAATGATGAAACCGGCTTCCTCCAATCATGGTATAGCCTAACCAGATGGATGCTCCTGGGGGGGAAGCGGTGATTGGAGAGAGCCGGTTTTGTCATTGCTGACAAAGTACAGAGGAGCAGCAGGCGTGGTATCGCCGATCCAGCGTTTCAGGAGAAGAAGGTAAGTATTTGTAAAATCCGGTGCAATGTGAACTTTCATGAATGAAAGTGCCCCTGTAGAAGCCAGACACTTTATCATGAAAGTTGACATTCACTTTAAGAGACATTATATACAAAAAGGTAAAACAAACTATTCAAACGGTTCATTATAGGGACATAAAGGTGCAAAAGGAAAATGCGTTTTATTATTGCATTATTGCTTATAACTATGTTTAACCTCTGAAAAGCAGTTAAACATAGTGAACGTCAGCTCCAGAGCAACAATGCACTACTAGGAACTAGCCAAACACATCTAGTGAGCCAGGTATACGTCTGTATCCACCAATAACCAGCTAGCTCCCAGTAGTGCATTACAGGCCCATAGCCTACCGAAGTAAGCTTTTCAACAAAGGATACCAAGAGAACATTAAAATTGCATGCTTCATCTGAACAATGAAAGTATAATTTTGACATTTATATCCTTTTAAACAAATAGTACATTTTACATTGCTGTCCTTTTACAATTACACTCATCTTTTAGACTGCTCATCTGTCCCCATCTGTAAGGCCCTTTAGATTTGTATATGATGACTCAGTTCCCATAATCACCAGATGTCAAAGCAGTCCTGTTACAGAATAGCCTTCAACGTAAATGAAACACTTAAATGGCCGCACATGTGCAGAGCAAAAAGCAAACAATCATATCTTTGTAAACTAAGAGAAAACAAAGGATGGATTTAATTATTCTCTAGCAGAAGGGAGGGGTGAGTTTTCCATCTTGACTTCAGATTCCTAATATTGCTTGTATGCAACAAGACATCCCGACATACAAGAAAGCTCATTTCCAAATCTCTGCAGAAGGATCGTGTTATACCCTGGGCACAGCTGGTTTAAGGCATTTCAGAAGTAAATGAAATCGAATGAGAATTTATAATCCTTTTTGCGAGGTCTGGATACCATCAGACTGAAATCATTGTGCGTTACAGCGCAGGTGCAGTGAAATAAAGGCCTGTTCTGTTCCTCTAATCCTGCAGATTTGCATCTTGAGTTTGAAATAAAAGTCTTCTTACAACATGTGTACACATCTATTGGCACTAGTTGAAACAAGAGAGGCAGGGTTAACCTTTTAAAGTCCCATTGCTTCTATAAAAAGAGATGCATGCAACAGAATAGATTTTTTATTTTATTTTTATAGGCAATTTCTTTATTTTTTATTAGTGGCCTGAAAACAGTGTAATAATGCCAAGATAGTATCTAGGAAAAATAAATTAAATACTGTCTGCTTAATGTAAGGATACTGAGCGATACTATCAAATCCGTTTTGTTAACCCTTTATAGGACCAGATTCAATGGGGCCGATTTATGCGATCGGGCGGATTGCTGTTTGCCGCTGCTTCTTAATTCCTGTTTCGTGCGGAAACAGCTGCATCAAGCTCCGAATAATCGGCCCCAAAGAGGCTTGTGAAGTTGCAGAGGCACCTTGTAATATCAAGGCCATGAATGAAATTAGTTAAGCCTTGCCTAGTGGGTGTTCCTGACATTAACATCTATAGTTACATTACGTGCTCAGTACATACGAAACAAGAATCTATTGTTATGTTGTTAAAACAACTTCAGAAACACAATAAACATAACTCTTTGCAAGCGTAGAATATTTGTGTGTCTGCATTGCTAAAGAAAACTAATGTTGCAGGATAGAATGGGCTGGCCATGGACGTTCTTATGAATATCTACACTGATCCACAAAAAACCTAGACCGACTCCGTCCCTTAAATTCCAAATTTACTTCAAACATACTAAAAAAAAATGAAGCGTGGGTATTAATTAATTAATTAATCTTATAAAAGAAAGAAATAGGGCTCCCCTGTACATCTTATACATTTCGGGTGTGACCTGTATTCCTAGAATAACACTAAGTGGGCACCCAGCTCTTTAAATTTATTTTCTTACCACACTATTGGTTACTAAGCTACAGCATCATCACAAATGACTAAATTAACTGGTTAACTTAAAGTGATGATAAAGTTGAAGCTTTAAGAAACGCTATTATGAATCTTTGTAACAAGTCAACGGTAGGTACCTTCATTCATGACTTCAAATCGAAGATGCGCTCAAACATTTTTTTATTTAGGTAATATTTCTATTATATAACCCCCATTAGGCCATCCTCAGCAAAACAGGCACTGCGTTGTGCCATATGGCTAGCACGGCTATTGGATAAAAAGGGCTCCTCATGAAAAAATGACTGTTTTGCGGAGGGCGGCCAGATGGGGCTTATGTAATAGTATTACCTAAATAAATGAATGTTTAAGCACAACTTTGAATAGAAGTCATGAATGAAGTTACAGTTGATTTCTTAAAGCTTCAACTTTACCATCACTTCAAGGTAACAGAGCACATTGTTGCTAGCTGACAAAGTAATCCAGTTATACACAAAATGTAAACAACATATAAATAATATGCTTACAGGGATATAAAACAGTCTGTTTCATTGTGATAACAAAAAAACAATAATCAGTAACTTATACTAAATAGAAATCATTGCAATATGTATTATTCATCTTTTTAAAAAGATTGTAGCTTTTATTTTTTAACTTCATTTGTGCAGTGTCCATTACTTCCTGTCACAGCTCTACAAGGGGGCTGAGGTTTCTCTTAACCTGATGTCATAAATCTTCTAGAGTAACATGAGCTGGTTTACTATTAAGTGAAAGATAGACAGGTTCTGCCCATGGTCAGAAGACGCAGAATGCAACCTAAGTTCCCTGCATGTCTGCTCACTTATCTAGCTGTAGGCAGAGGCTACACTGAGAGCTTCCAAGTGCTCATTCTGCAAGAAAACAAGTTCGTTGTTAGCTTTTTATGTTTACTTTGATTTAACATATATATATATTATTTTATTTTTAACCAAAGGATCACCATTTCATATCCCTTTAAGTTGATATACATTGTATTATATATAAACAAAAAAGTGAAAATCTCCAAATCACATACTTCCTATGATCTAACAATTTATAGTACAATGTTCAGAAAATGTAAAGGAACTTAAAGTGTCATGCAATTTCATGATTCAGATACAGCATGTGATTTTAAACAAATTTCCAATTTACTTCTATTACCAAATTTATTTTGTTCTCTTGGTATCCTTTGTTGAAAAGCTGCTGATTGGTGGCTGCACATATATGTCTCACGTTATTGGCTCACCAATGTGTTCAGCTAGCTACCAGTAGTTCATTACTGTTTTTCAACAAAGGATACCACGAGAATGAAGCAAATTAGACTATCTGAATCACAAAAGAATAATGTGGACTTTTATGTCCCTTTAAAGTAAAGAAAATGTTGATAATAACATCCTCAACAGTAAATCAAATAAACAGTGCAAATTTAAACAGGTATAAAAACTGGAATTTCTCACAGTACCAAAATCTTCCCTACTTCCCTACTCAAATATTTAGCAATACCTCTTTCAAAACACACTGTTGCATACATGCATACTTAAAGGGACAGAAAACTCAACATTTTTCTTTCATGGTTCAGATAGAGCAGTGATTTTTAACCTTTTTTTTTGCCGTGGCACACTTTTTTACATTAAACAATCCTGTGGCACACCACCATCCCAAAATTTTAAAAAAAAATCACACATTGTAGCCTAATACAGCATATATATATACACATACACACAAACACACACATACTGTATGTATTGTGCTGTTATGCCATGCCTCCTACAAACTACCCCTGCACTGGGAGTAAAAAACAAGCAAAGTTTAAAAAATATGTCACACTGTTGTCAGCCTGCCGTGGCACACCTAAGGATCTCTCACGGCACACTAGTGTGCCACGGCACACTGGTTGAAAAACATTGAGATAGAGCATGCAAACTGAAACAACTTTCCAGTTTCTTCTGTTATTTCATCTGCATCATTCTCTTGGTATTGAAAAAATAGCAATGCACATGGGTGAGTCAATAACATAAGGCATATATGTGCCATCCACAATCAGCAGCTCCTGACCCTACCTAGGTATTCTTTTCAACAAAGGATAAAAAGAGAACAAAACAAATTTGATAATAGAAGTAAATTGGAAAAATGTTCAAAATTGCTCTCTCTCTCTCTCTGAATCATTAAAGAAAAAAAATTGGGTTTCATGTCCCTTTAAATAAATTGAATAAGATTAGCTGACACTGAATTTACTATGTCAGAAGCATCTCCTAAACTTGCCCCCTATCGTAGAACTTTAATGTGATCACTCTAAATATATGGAGACTGGTAGCCTGGTAGTATGTTTAAAATAAAGTTTTCAGGATTTGAACGGATGGAGCTGGTCTGGGCTTTCCGTGGAGCACTGTAGGAGTTCTTTTGGACTTTACCCATAGAGCTTTCCGATGTTTCTATCTGGGTTCTATTCCATCCTAGCAACTGGAAGTGTAAAGCTGCAATCATATAGTGGACGCCTATGATCGTGCATACACATATACACTGTAACCACGAGTGCAGTTATATTATATTATTTATCATCAGATGATGACATGAGATGTTCCAATGGTTATTTCTCTGTGATAATTACAGATGCATGTTAATTTACACTTCTCAGTAATTTCATAAAACAGTTAAGACTTAAATAAATGCATCATTTCCTTTCTGGCCCAACCTGGAACACTTTTTGTTGGCGTTTAAGTGCATGATTAGGGATTTTTCCCTTAAACCAAAGTCAAGTATGCAGAATCCATAGACTCCATTGCCCCTGTAAAGTATCTTGTCTATCTGTCAAGTCTCACTATTTCAAAGTAGAAAAGATTGTCTTGTTTTTATTTTTCTTTCTTTTATTTCATGCAAGGTTCTACATTTTGGAAGTAAAAATAAGTAGGCAACCTATAATTTAAATGGGACTAGATTTAGCAAAACAGAGGAGGAAGGGGATTTGGGAGTACTTATAGAAACCAAGCTAAAGATATACAGGGCAGCGGCTTCTAAGGTTAATACAATACCAGCATGTATTAAGAGGCATTGATGCAAGGGAGGAAAGAATAATTCTGTCACTAATTAAATCCCTGGTAAGACTTCACCTTGAGAATGGAGTGCAGTTCTGGGGACCAATCTCAAAAAAATACATTGCAAACTTAGAAAAAGTTCAGAGAAGGGCCAGAAAGCTAATAAGGGGAATGGAAAATTTAAGCTAGAAGGTGGTTAGCCAAACTGGGTCTATTTCTCTAGAAAAAAAGGGGCTTGAGAGGTTATATGATTACTTTATATAAATATATTCAAGGAGCATATACAGAGATGGCAGAAGTTCTGTTTATTCCAAGAAAATTGTTTGTTACAAGAGGTAACATTTTAAAGGGACATAATACTCATGCTAAATCACTTGAAAGTGATGCAGCATAACTGTAAAAAGCTGACAGTAAAATACCGCCTAAGCATCTCTATGTAAAGAGGGAAGATTTTACCTCACAATTTTCTCAGCTCACCAGAGTAAGTGCTCTGTAAATAGTTATCTTTCAGTTACTGCCCAACTGCAGGGTTAAAAAAAAAAAAAAAAGATGAAGAAATGAACAGCAGCCAATCGGCATCAGAAGTGCTGAGGTCATGAACTCTTTTACTGTGATCTCATGAGATTTCACTTAACTCTCATGAGATTTCATAGTAAACTTCCTTAAACTGAATAGGGAAATAAGATGAGTGTGTATGAAGCTCGCTCCCTTGCAGGTTCCGGGACAGACATACTGATTTGCTGCTTAAAGTCCTTTATAATAGGGTGTGAATACTTAGGGAATTTTAAGGTAAAATATCTTCCTTTTTTACATAGAGATGTTCAGGTGATATATTCTAGTCAGATTTTTACAACTATGCTGATTCACTTTCAAGCGTTTAAACATTTGGGTATCATGGCCCTTTAAGGCTGAAGGAAAGGAGCTGGAGAAAGGAGCAATCAAATTGCGGAACTCATTTCCTGAGGAGGTAGTAAATGCCAATACCTTAGATACAATTAAAAATGGTTTCGATACATTTCTGGGTTGAAACAGAATACAGGGATATGATTGCCTGTGCTAAATGAGTCACCTTTTTAATAGGATTAATAAAGGGACATTCCAGTCAAAATGTAACTAGAATTTACTTCTAGTAAAAGTTATCACTCTTTTACTGTTAACATTTTTCTCTGCACGTGCATAGCTAAATATTCTCAGTGCGTCTGCATTTTAAATACTGCAGCTGCTCAGAGAGTCAGTGGAGCTTGTATCATGTCAGCAATTAATAAATGTAGTCATTAGCAGATGGTACAAGCACCTTAGGCTCACTGAGCAAGTGCTGTGTTTAAAATGCTGGTGCACAATGCATACTTAAATACACTTTTGAAACAGCTGTAGCTTTTATTAGAAGCATTTTTTCTAATACATGCATATTACAAAAATGGTTCTATTCAAAAATTAAATGCATCCATGTGGATTACAATTACGGCTGGAATGTCCCTTAAAATTCAACTGGAGCTATAATTGTAAATATATTAAAATTTGTATAGGTTGGAGTTCTGTCTTTTTTCAACCTCATCTACTATGTTACTATTTGCAGTTTTCCTTTATGTATATGTTAGAGTGCACTGTTTAATAGAGAGTGTAGTTTTGGGTGTTTTGTAAAGTTTTAAATGCGTCTTCCTGATGCCGATATCCTTTACAGTGGAACTCATTCAATGTGGTGAAAAGTGAATGGTTACAAAATGATGTGGCTCCAAATCTCATTGAATTTCACAATTTTTGTGTTGCAATGTTGAGACATTTTTATTTTCAGCAAGATATTTTTTTACAGGTTTTATTGCGTTTAGGCCATTTTATATTACATAGACATAAATACTCACGAGGTGCTATAATTTCATAGCATTACATGCAAGTTTTAGGTAGGATTGTAAACATTATTACAAAACTGATGTACTAAATTCTCAAGGGTTTTAGTGTCTCTCAAAATTAAAGCGAGGTCAGAATAATAAGCTGTGTTTACCAAAAGCTAGACTGTTAAGTTTCAGACTATTCCGTTTTTAAATGGTTACAAAAGTTTTCATTCCAAACTATGTCAAATGTTTTTTTTTTTTAATTACAGTTTAGTTTTTTGAAAATATGATTTTTGGGGGGAATTACACCTCCAGTATGTGTCAAAACACTGTCAAAAATAAATCTAGTTCCCATTTTGTTAAAGGACTTTTGATGTCACAGCATTCACTTCAGTAGTTTGCCTAAGAAATAGCTGTTCTTTTGTTTATAATTAAGGGCTAGATTATGAGTGGCCATGTTGATAACTGTTGCACGCAAGTGAAAAGGGGTTTATCACGGCCCTTTGCATGCGTTGGGAGTAATGTGTGTATTACAGGTTGAAAGTAAACGCGCTTGAGCACAATTGAAATAAACGCACGTCAGGATAGTGTGACTTCAGAGCTCTGGTTACACTCATAATAACACTATCTAATAAAAATTATTTTAAACAATTGCAATAAAAAGCTATAAGGGATAAAGATATGAGGTCTCAGGTGTTAAGGGGAAAAAGGCAGGCAGAGAGCTTTAACATAGAGATCCATACATATACATGTCTAAACTGTGAGTTTTTTGCTGCTTACATTAAAACTGTAATTAAAACATCAAAATCAATATTTCTCTGTATAGTGTTATGCAAAAGAGAATAATCACTTCTGGCACGTAAGCCATGTTGTATGTTACATGATAAATGTTAAAAAGTTTACCTGAGATATTAATGTGCTGGGATTGTCAGCCATTTCTCCACATTTAAAGTGTAAGTAAAGTTAAACTGACAGTTCGTTACCACTTCAAAGTTTAGCAAAAATAAAGTATACTTTCATTCATCATTTTTTTTAAATAGCTTTCTGACATTTGTAATTTACTTTTTTATTGTGCCGTCGACTAACCTCGTTCCTCCACCTGCATAACATTTTTTTTTCTGTTTCGTGACGTTATCATCCGTATCTAACGGATTGGTTCCCCCACTGGCGTCTAAATCGGAATTGAAGACTCCCACTTCCTCTATTGTGCATGCGTTATAGATTAAACTCTTTTCCACTCGATTTGCACGTTCACATTTCCCGCATGCGCACTTTCAACCTGATGTCAATATCGCTCGTCATCGTCCAACTAGAGACTAAAGAATGAATCAACTGATTCATTGATAGAATGTATCGAAGTAGAGATGTTAAAATTGCGCATGTGCATAGTTTAACAATTCTAGAACGCACACCCTTACTTACGCTAACGGAGGTTGGGAGTGCATTAATAATTTACAGAGAGAAAGCGGTAAGAAAGCGAGGGGGAGGAGGAAGCGGCGAAAACATGGTCAAACTAAAAATAAGATTTATTTCAATTCTTATTTATTTGGGGACAAAAAAAGTTAGCGACTATAATGTTTGTCACATTATATGAGTATAAAAGTATTCAACAGACAAAAACTTTACTTTCACTTTAATTGAAAGCAAAAGAGCAGCTAGTTCCCAGGCAAACTACAGAAGTGAATGCTGTGACATCACAAGTCCTTTAACAAAATGGGAACTAGATTTATTTTTGACAGTGTTTCGACACATACTGGAAGTGTAATTCCAAAAAAAAGAAAAAGAATTGTACTTCCAAAAAATAAATAAAAAAACAGAATTTATGCTTACCTGATAAATTACTTTCTTCAACGGTGTGTCCGGTCCACGGCGTCATCCATTACTTGTGGCATACTCTCCTCCCCTACAGGGAAAGGCAAGGAGAGCACACAGCAAGAGCTGTCCATATAGCTCCCCCTCTGGCTCCGCCCCCCCAGTCATTCGACCGACGGTTAGGAGAAAAAGGAGAAACTATAGGGTGCCGTGGTGACTGTAGTGTATAAAGAAAAAGAAAATTTTTTCAAACCTGATTAAAAAACCAGGGCGGGCCGTGGACCGGACACACCGTTGGAGAAAGTAATTTATCAGGTAAGCATAAATTCTGTTTTCTCCAACATTGGTGTGTCCGGTCCACGGCGTCATCCATTACTTGTGGGAACCAATACCAAAGCTTTAGGACACGGATGAAGGGAGGGAGCAAATCAGGTTACCTAAACAGAAGGCACCACGGCTTGCAAAACCTTTCTCCCAAAAACAGCCTCCGAAGAAGCAAAAATATCAAATTTGTAAAATTTGGCAAAAGTGTGCAGAGAAGACCAAGTTGCTGCCTTACATATCTGATTAACAGAAGCCTCGTTCTTGAAGGCCCATGTGGAAGCCACAGCCCTAGTGGAGTGAGCTGTGATTCGTTCAGGAGGCTGCCGTCCGGCAGTCTCATAAGCCAATCGGATAATGCTTTTCAGCCAGAAAGAAAAAGAGGTAGCAATAGCTTTTTGTCCTCTCCTCTTACCAGAGTAAACGACAAACAATTGATTTAGCCCTTAAGAGTGTCCACCAGTTAATAGCCCATAATAAGCCCTTTATTCTTTCTAAGTCTAAGAAAATGGCTTACCGATCCCCATGAGGGAAAAATGACAGCCTTCCAGCATTACACAGTCTTGTTAGAAAATGGCTAGTCATACCTTGAGGAGAAAAGTCTGCAAACTGTTCCCCCCAACTGAAGTTCTCTCATCTCAACAGTCCTGTGTGGGAACAGCAATCGATTTTAGTTACTGCTGCTAAAATCATACTCCTCTTTTAAACAGAACTCTTCATCTCTTTCTGTTTCAGAGTAAATAGTACATACCAGCACTATTTTAAAATAACAAACTCTTGATAGAAGAAATAAAAAACTACAACTAACACCACAAACTCCTCACCATCCCCGTGGAGATGCTACTTGTTCAGAGCGGCAAGGAGAATGACTGGGGGGGCGGAGCCAGAGGGGGAGCTATATGGACAGCTCTTGCTGTGTGCTCTCCTTGCCTTTCCCTGTAGGGGAGGAGAGTATCCCACAAGTAATGGATGACGCTGTGGACCGGACACACCAATGTTGGAGAAATCATATTTCCAAAAAATAAGTGTAATTCCAAAAATGAAGACTGTACTTAAAAAATAAATAATTGTATTTGTAATTAATGATTTGTATTCTAAATAAAAATAGTATTTCCATAAAAATAATTGTATTTTGAAAATTAAGATTTGTATTTGTATGTCACTACTTATATACAATGATAAAGAATCACATACGCTTGCCTTTTTGACAGAAATCTTATTCTATAAAAATGTACCATTCATTTCAGAAAAGTTAATCTTTTTTTTAAAAACTGGAATAGTAGAACCAAAGCCAATTGTTCTGTTAATGAAATGTTAGAAAGGATACACTAGCCCATTACTATCCTCTGTCCATTTTTTCCTGTAAATGCAAATGTATCATTAAATGTCTTTAATAAACCAAAAAAATTTAGATCTTTTTTTTTGCAGTGTGCATAATTTAAAAATAGATCCAGTGTTAATGTACAAATGTTTATATATAGCAGATCAATAAAATTAAAAAGATATAAAACAGTGCTCCTTTAGTAAAAAAAAAAATATATATCTTAAATCAAAGTAAACATAAAAAGAAACAGATTGTGTTAAAAAAGCAAACATACTTGTTTTCTTGCTAAATGAGCACTTAGAAATTCTCAGTATAGCCCCTGCCTACAGCTAGGTAGGCAAGCAGACTTTATAAAACCTAAGTTCTAATGTTACATGAGTTTTACAGCAGAAGTCCTCTACTGATCATGAGCAATAAACTGACAAACTATTTTATGGTGTCTCCTAGCAACACTTCAAATGAAAAAACTAAACTATTCCAGACCCCAGACTCTTTGAGGGGCTGTGACAGGAAGTAATGGACACTGCACAAATAAATTTTAAAAATGAATTAAAGGTAAAATCTGTTTAAAATTATGAATTATACATAGTGCAATGTTTTATATTAAGTATAACCTAATAGCACAACTGATTCTGCATTTATTTCAGTTCTACCTCTAAGTCCCCTTCACCTCTCTGTCCCAAAAATTGTCTGGGAAAAGTTAGGAGTTATGCTTTATTGTGAGTCCCACTTATTAATTAATTGCACTGTACAGAGCATATGAAGATTATAGGGGCAGAAAATAAATCCTTGTGGGAAACTGGTTTGTTATCACTAACATACTGAATATAAAACAACACTATAACATATGTTACACAAGTATCAGACTACCAAACTGTAATTAAAAGACTGGGTAGGTTGGTTAAGTTTTAAAAACAAAGCCAGTTTCAAAAGAATGTAAATAAAAATGTACAAAAAAAAACAACAAAAAAGTATTCAGATATTTTTTAACCTATGACAATATTTCATGGCATTTTATGAACTGCTGCATCATAAGCAACGACTGAAATTACTTTTCCTATAATTTGTTTTTCTTGACACCTACAAGAAATACATTTGCATTATTAAAAAAAACAACAATTAGCTTCTATAAAACAACCAAAATGGTTCCAATGTTTCTGAGCATCAAAAAGAAGCTAAATGAATTGGTTTCCAATGCAAACATAATTTGGCATGGGGTTCCAGACAGAACAAATACGGATCAGCACCTAGGAATGCAGCTATAGACTAAGAAGGATAATAGGCAGTGCATATGCTGCAGGCAGCCCCCAAATCCTTCACAAGTATGCACCATATAAAATATGGTATAGGAAATGTATCTTGTTTTTAGATCCAGTGCACACATAACCCCACAACTCCTGTGCACTCTCTATTCAGTCTCCCCTCTTAATACACTCTCTCCAACACACTGTAATTACATATTTATGTTGTGAGGCCAACAAAAGAGTTAAATTCTACCACCCTGCTCTGGTTAATGATACAGATTTTTAATTAGTTTAAAGAAATCTTTTAAACAGCTAACATATGTAGAACATATTTTTTCTATGAGACTAACTATTAAAGGGACATGATACTGAAATGTTGAAGCACTTGAAAGTGATGCAGCATAGCTGTAAAAAGCTGACTAGAAAATATTACCTTAACATCTCTGCGTAAAAAAGGAAATACCTGATAATAATAATAATAATATTTTACCTTGAAATGTTCTCAGTAGCCACATCCCACTATAAAGGTACTTTAAGCGGCCAATCAGGATGCTAGTCCCGGGACTTGCAACCTAACATGCATCTGGCATGTGTAGGCACTGTCATGTTATTTGCCTCCAAAGTTTCAGGAAGTTTACTATGAAGTCTCACGAGATTTGAGTGAAATCTCATGAGATCACAGTAAAGCACGGATGAAGCTGACTGGCTGTTTTTTTTCTTTCTTTCAACATACAGCTGACAGTAGCTAAATAATAACTGTACATAGAGCACTTAATATTGTAAGCTGAAGAATTTTTCAGGCAAAATATTTTTCCTTTTTTTACATAGAGATGTTCAGGTTATATTTTTATGTCAGCTTTTTACATACAGTTGAGTTGCATCACCTTCAAGTGATTTAGCATATGAGTATTATGTCCCTTTAATGTATTACTATTCTCATTAAACTAGAACTTGGATGTTGCAGTGTCCATCTAAGCAAACTTACAAAATATTTACATGACATCTCTTGTCTTTTACTACTGACCTCATGAGTGTTTTTCAGTTCATGTTTCATGATAAGTTGTAACCTGCATTCATAGGTTTACTGAGGGATACATACTAACGGTCTGTCATACCAGCCAGGGGTGCACCTAGTAATTATACTGTTGGTAACAGCACATGGAGCCTGTCCCATTCCTCAGATGACAGGCAGGAGGAGTTAAGATGACTCAACAAGGATTTACAGGATTTCACCACAGAACAAGTGGTTTTTTTTTTTTTTTAAATAGATGTATTAAATAAATAACATAATTTATGCTTACCTGATAAATGTATTTCTCTTGTAGTGTATTCAGTCCACGGGTCATCCATTACTTATGGGATATATTCCCTTCCCAACAGGAAGTTGCAAGAGGATCACCCAAGCAGAGCTGCTATATAGCTCCTCCCCTCACATGTCATATCCAGTCATTCGACCGAAACAAGACGAGAAAGGAGAAACCATAGGGTGCAGTGGTGACTGGAGTTTTAATTAAAATTTAGATCTGCCTTAAAAAAGACAGGGCGGGCCATGGACTGAATACACTACAAGAGAAATAAATTTATCAGGTAAGCATAAATTATGTTTTCTCTTGTTAAGTGTATTCAGTCCACGGGTCATCCATTACTTATGGGATACCAATACCAAAGCTAAAGTACACGGATGATGGGAGGGACAAGGCAGGAACTTAAACGGAAGGAACCACTGCCTGTAGAACCTTTCTCCCAAAAACAGCTTCCGAAGAAGCAAAAGTGTCAAATTTGTAAAATTTTGAAAAGGTGTGAAGCGAAGACCAAGTCGCAGCCTTGCAAATCTGTTCAACAGAGGCCTCATTCTTAAAGGCCCAGGTGGAAGCCACAGCTCTAGTGGAATGAGCTGTAATTCTTTCAGGGGGCTGCTGTCCAGCAGTCTCATAGGCTAAACGTATTATGCTACGAAGCCAAAAGGAGAGAGAGGTTGCCGAAGCTTTTTGACCTCTCCTCTGTCCAGAGTAAACGACAAACAGGGAAGAAGTTTGACGAAAATCTTTAGTTGCCTGTAAATAGAATTTCAGGGCACGGACTACGTCCAGATTATGCAAAAGTCGTTCCTTCTTTGAAGAAGGATTAGGACATAATGATGGAACAACAATCTCCTGATTGATATTCCTGTTAGAGACTACCTTAGGTAAAAACCCAGGTTTAGTACGCAGAACTACCTTGTCTGAATGGAAAATCAGATAAGGAGAATCACAATGTAAGGCGGTTAACTCCGAGACTCTTCGAGTCGAGGAAATAGCCATCAAAAACAGAACTTTCCAAGATAAAAGTTTAATATCAATGGAATGAAGGGGTTCAAACGGAACTCCTTGAAGAACTTTAAGAACCAAGTTTAAGCTCCACGGAGGAGCAACAGTTTTAAACACAGGCTTAATCCTAGCCAAAGCCTGACAAAAAGCCTGGACGTCTGGAACTTCTGCCAGACGCTTGTGCAAAAGAATAGACAGAGCAGAAATCTGTCCCTTTAAAGAACTAGCTGATAAGCCTTTTTCCAAACCCTCTTGGAGAAAGGACAATATCCTAGGAATCCTAACCTTACTCCATGAGTAACTCTTGGATTCGCACCAATACAGGTATTTACGCCATATCTTATGGTAGATTTTCCTGGTAACAGGCTTTCGTGCCTGTATTAAGGTATCAATAACTGACTCGGAGAAACCACGCTTTGATAGGATCAAGTGTTCAATCTCCATGCAGTCAGTCTCAGAGAAATTAGATTTGGATGATTGAAAGGACCTTGTATTAGAAGGTCTTGCCTCAAAGGTAGAGTCCATGGTGGACAGGACGACATGTCCACTAGGTCTGCATACCAGGTCCTGCGTGGCCACGCAGGCGCTATCAGAATCACCGATGCTCTCTCCTGTTTGATCTTGGCAATCAGTCGAGGTAGCAGAGGAAATGGTGGAAACACATAAGCCATGTTGAAGAACCAAGGGGCTGCTAGAGCATCTATCAGCGTCGCTCCCGGGTCCCTGGACCTGGATCCGTAATGAGGAAGTTTGGCGTTCTGGCGAGACGCCATGAGATCCAGTTCTGGTTTGCCCCAACGATGGACCAGTTGAGCAAACACCTCCGGATGGAGTTCCCACTCCCCCGGATGAAAAGTCTGACGACTTAGAAAGTCCGCCTCCCAGTTCTCCACTCCTGGGATGTGGATCGCTGACAAGTGGCAAGAGTGAGCCTCTGCCCAGCGAATTATCTTTGAGACTTCTAACATCGCTAGGGAGCTCCTGGTTCCCCCTTGATGGTTGATATAAGCCACAGTCGTGATGTTGTCCGACTGAAATCTGATGAACCTCAGTGTTGCTAACTGAGGCCAAGCTAGAAGAGCATTGAAAATTGCTCGTAACTCCAGAATATTCATTGGGGGGAGTTTCTCCTCCTGAGTCCACGATCCCTGAGCCTTCAGGGAATTCCAGACTGCGCCCCAGCCTAGAAGGCTGGCATCTGTTGTTACAATAGTCCAATCTGGCCTGCGAAAGGTCATACCCCTGGACAGATGGACCCGAGATAGCCACCAGAGAAGAGAATCTCTGGTCTCTTGATCCAGATTTAGTAGGGGGGACAAATCTGAGTAATCCCCATTCCACTGACCTAGCATGAATAATTGCAGCGGTCTGAGATTCAGGCGCGCAAATGGCACTATGTCCATTGCCGCTACCATTAAGCCGATTACTTCCATGCACTGAGCCACTGACGGGCGTGGAATGGAATGAAGGACATGGCAAGCATTTAAAAGTTTTGATAACCTGGCCTCCGTCAGGTAAATTTTCATTTCTACAGAATCTATCAGAGTCCCTAGGAAGGAGACTCTTGTGAGTGTCTAGAAAGGCAAATCTTAGGAACCGATGATGATCTTTGTGAATCGGTATGTGAAGGTAGGCATCCTTTAAGTCCCCTGTGGTCATGTACTGACCCTCTTGGATCATGGGTAGGATAGTCCGAATAGTTTCCATTTTGAATGATGGAACTCTTAGGAATTTGTTTAGGATCTTTAGGTCCAAAATTGGTCTGAAGGTACCCTCTTTCTTGGGAACCACGAACAGATTTGAATAAAATCCCTGTCCTTGTTCTGTCCGCGGAACTGGGTGGATCACCCCCATTACTAGGAGGTCTTGTACGCAGCGTAGGAATGCCTCTTTCTTTATCTGGTTTTCTGATAACCTTAAAAGATGAAATCTCCCTTGAGGAGGAGAAGCCTTGAAGTCCAGAAGATATCCCTGAGATATGATCTCCAACGCCCAGGGATCCTGGACATCTCTTGCCCACGCCTGGGCGAAGAGAGAAAGTCTGCCCCCCACTAGATCCGTTTCCGGATAGGGGGCCATCCCTTCATGCTGTCTTAGGGGCAGTAGCAGGTTTTCTGGCCTGCTTGCCCTTGTTCCAGGACTGGTTAGTTTTCCAGGCCTGTCTGTAACGAGCAACAGTTCCTTCCTGTTTTGGAGCGGAGGAAGTTGACGATGCTCCTGCCTTGAAGTTTCGAAAGGCACGAAAATTAGACTGTTTGGTCTTTGATTTGGCCCTGTCCTGAGGAAGGGTATGACCCTTACTTCCAGTAGTGTCAGCGATAATTTCTTTCAAGCCGGGCCCGAATAAGGTTTGCCCCTTGAAAGGAATATTAAGCAACTTAGATTTAGAAGTCACGTCAGCTGACCAGGATTTAAGCCATAGCGCTCTGCGCGCCTGGATGGAGAATCCGGAGTTCTTAGCCGTTAGTTTAGTTAAATGTACAATGGCATCAGAAACAAATGCAGGCTTTAAGCTTGTCCATAATTTCATCCAATGGAGCTGTGTGAATAGCCTCTTCTAGAGACTCAAACCAGAATGCCGCAGCAGCAGTGACAGGCGCAATGCATGCAAGGGGCTGTAAGATAAAACCTTGTTGAACAAACATTTTCTTAAGGTAACCTTCTAATTTTTTATCCATTGGATCCGAAAAAGCACAACTATCCTCCACCGGGATAGTGGTACGCTTAGCTAAAGTAGAAACTGCTCCCTCCACCTTAGGGACCGTCTGCCATAAGTTCCGTGTAGTGGCGTCTATTGGAAACATTTTCCTAAATATAGGAGGTGGGGAAAAGGGCACACCGGGTCTATCCCACTCCTTGCTAATAATTTCTGTAAGCCTTTTAGGTATAGGAAAAACGTCAGTACACACCGGTACTGCATAGTATCTATCCAGCCTACATAGTTTCTCTGGAATTGCAACTGTGTTACAGTCATTCAGAGCCGCTAAAACCTCCCCTAGTAATACACTGAGGTTCTCAAGCTTAAACTTAAAATTAGAGATCTCTGAATCCGGTTTCCCTGGATCAGATCCGTCACCCACAGAATGAAGCTCTCCGTCCTCATGTTCTGCAAACTGTGACGCAGTATCGGACATGGCTCTCACAGCACCAGCGCGCTCTGTTCTTATCCCAGAGCAATCGCGCTTGCCTCTTAATTCTGGCAATTTAGATAATACTTCTGTCAGGGTATTATTCATAATAGTAGCCATGTCTTGTAAAGTGATTTGTATGGGCGTCTCTGATGCACTTGGCGCCACAATATCACGCGCCTCCTGAGCGGGAGGCGAAGGTACTGACACGTGAGGAGAGTTAGTCGGCATAACTTCTCCCTCGTTGTCTGGTGATAATTCCTTTATAGATAAAGACTGACCTTTATTATTTAAAGTGAAATCAATACATTTAGTACACATATTTCTATGGGGCTCCACACTGGCCTTCAAACATAGTGAACAAACAGATTCATCTGTGTCAGACATGTTTAAACAGACTAGCAATAAGACTAGCAGACTTAGAAAACACTTTAAATAATTTTACAAGCAATATAGAAAACGCTACTGCGTCTTTAAGAAGCACAAAAAAACTGTCACAGTTGAAATAACAATGAACCAAATCAGTTATAGCAACCAAATTTTCACAGTAAATGTATTAAGTTAGCATAGCATTGCACCCACTTGCAAATGGATGATTAACCCCTTAGTACCCAAAACGGATAAGCAATAGAGAAAAAAACGTTTTTTAACACAGTCAAACACACTGTCACAGGTCTGCTGTGACTGATTACCTCCCTCAAAATGACTTTTGAAGTCCCCTGAGCTCTCTAGAGACGTCCTGGGTCATGCAGGAAGAAGCAGGAAGACTGAGACTGAATTTTTACTGCGCAAAAAAGCGCTAAAATAGGCCCCTCCCACTCATTATTACAACAGTGGGAGCCTCAGTTAACTGTTTCTATGCAGAAATACAAGTCAGCCATGTGGAAAAAATTTTTGCCCCAATAAGTTTTATCACCAATGTACCTCACAAAACGATTAAACATGCCAGCAAACGTTTTAAACATCCTTTTTAAAGAGTATGTATCTCTATTGATAAGCCTGATACCAGTCCTCCTACTGCATTTAAGGCTTATTACATCACTTCAGTATTAGTAGCATTTTCTTAGTCAAATTCCATTCCTTAGAAAATTACTTTACTGTATACAGGGAGTGCAGAATTATTAGGCAAATGAGTATTTTGACCACATCATCCTCTTTATGCATGTTGTCTTACTCCAAGCTGTATAGGCTCGAAAGCCTACTACCAATTAAGCATATTAGGTGATGTGCATCTCTTTAATGAGAAGGGGTGTGGTCTAATGACATCAACACCCTATATCAGGTGTGCATAATTATTAGGCAACTTCCTTTCCTTTGGCAAAATGGGTCAAAAGAAGGACTTGACAGGCTCAGAAAAGTAAAAAATAGTGAGATATCTTGCAGAGGGATGCAGCACTCTTAAAATTGCAAAGCTTCTGAAGCGTGATCATCGAACAATCAAGCGTTTCATTCAAAATAGTCAACAGGGTCGCAAGAAGCGTGTGGAAAAACCAAGGCGCAAAATAACTGCCCATGAACTCAGAAAAGTCAAGCGTGCAGCTTCCAAGATGCCACTTGCCACCAGTTTGGTCATATTTCAGAGCTGCAAAATCACTGGAGTGCCCAAAAGCACAAGGTGTGCAATACTCAGAGACATGGCCAAGGTAAGAAAGGCTGAAAGACGACCACCACTGAACAAGACACACAAGCTGAAACGTCAAGACTGGGCCAAGAAATATCTCAAGACTGATTTTTCTAAGGTTTTATGGACTGATGAAATGAGAGTGAGTCTTGATGGGCCAGATGGATGGGCCCGTGGCTGGATTGGTAAAGGGCAGAGAGCTCCAGTCCGACTCAGACGCCAGCAAGGTGGAGGTGGAGTACTGGTTTGGGCTGGTATCATCAAAGATGAGCTTGTGGGGCCTTTTCGGGTTGAGGATGGAGTCAAGCTCAACTCCCAGTCCTACTGCCAGTTTCTGGAAGACACCTTCTTCAAGCAGTGGTACAGGAAGAAGTCTGCATCCTTCAAGAAAAACATGATTTTCATGCAGGACAATGCTCCATCACACGCGTCCAAGTACTCCACAGCGTGGCTGGCAAGAAAGGGTATAAAAGAAGAAAATCTAATGACATGGCCTCCTTGTTCACCTGATCTGAACCCCATTGAGAACCTGTGGTCCATCATCAAATGTGAGATTTACAAGGAGGGAAAACAGTACACCTCTCTGAACAGTGTCTGGGAGGCTGTGGTTGCTGCTGCACGCAATGTTGATGGTGAACAGATCAAAACACTGACAGAATCCATGGATGGCAGGCTTTTGAGTGTCCTTGCAAAGAAAGGTGGCTATATTTGTCACTGATTTGTTTTTGTTTGGTTTTTGAATGTCAGAAATGTATATTTGTGAATGTTGAGATGTTATATTGGTTTCACTGGTAAAAATAAATAATTGAAATGGGTATATATTTGTTTTTTGTTAAGTTGCCTAATAATTATGCACAGTAATAGTCACCTGCACACACAGATATCCCCCTAAAATAGCTATAACTAAAAACAAAGTAAAAACTACTTCCAAAACTATTCGGCTTTGATATTAATGAGTTTTTTGGGTTCATTGAGAACATGGTTGTTGTTCAATAATAAAATTAATCCTCAAAAATACAACTTGCCTAATAATTCTGCACTCCCTGTATATTTTAATCAGCCTGATACCAGTCGCTATCACTGCATTTAAGGCTTTACTTACATTACATCGGTATCAGCAGTATTTTCTTAGTCAATTCCATTCCTTAGAAAAATATTTTACTGCACATACCTTATTTGCAGGAGACCCCGCACGCTATTCCCTTTCTGAAGTTACCCCACTCCTCAGAATGTGCGAGAACAGCCAGTGGATCTTAGTTACTTCTGCTAAGATCATAGAAAAAGCAGGCAGATTCTTCTTCCAAATTCTGCCTGAGAAAAAACAGCACACTCCGGTGCCATTTAAAATAACAAACTTTTGATTGAAGAAATAAACTAAGTATAAAACACCACAGTCCTCTCACGACCTCCTATCTAGTTGAGGGTTGCAAGAGAATGACTGGGTATGACATGTGAGGGGAGGAGCTATATAGCAGCTCTGCTTGGGTGATCCTCTTGCAACTTCCTGTTGGGAAGGGAATATATCCCATAAGTAATGGATGACCCATGGGCTGAATACACTTAACAAGAGAAATATTAAATTCATACAAAATCACCTGTGCATTCATTATTGCACAGTTGTTGTTTTTTTATATTACGCAACTGTATGTTCATACAAGTGCCTTTTCTGAATGTCAGTTGTATAGGTTCTTGTGATTACAATGTCTCTGTGGAAAACAACTCGCTGCAGCATCACAACAAAAATGGTGAAATTCTAAGAGATTTGCAGCTGTCTCTCAGCGCACTGAATAAGTGCTTTCCTGAAGGATACCAGCGGCATTACAAATGCATTCAAAATGTTACAGAATAAGAAAAGGAAGGAAAAAAATACCCTCAATAAAACAATTCACTCTAACATATGCAAAGAGAACACTTGAAACATTTAAAAATTTTTTAAAGAACTTTGTCAGCTTAGCAATAAGGCAGTAAAACGAGATACTTCACAATGGAGACTATGAGGCCGATATAACAAGGGCCGAATGACCCCTGTTCCCCTTGTTTCCACACGAGCCTTCAGGCTCGCCGGAAACAGGAGTTAATAAGCAGTGGTCTTAAGACCGCTGCTCCTTAACTCGTCCATCTGCTCTGAGCGGCGGACAGCAATCAACCCGATCAGATACGATCGGGTTGATTAACACCCCCTGCTAGCGGCCGATTGGCCGTGAATCTGCAGGGGGTGGCATTGCACAAGCAGTTCACTAGAACTACTTGTGCAATGCTGAATGCCGACAGCGTATGCTGTCCGTATTCAGTGATGTCTGGCAGACATGATACGCTACAGCGTATCATGTCCGCCAGACATTGTTAAATCGGCCCCTATAATTTCTACATGCTTGGTGTTTATGGGAAAAATTCTGACCATGCCCCCCTGGAACGAGTATGGTCAGCCCCTTGTTAGTCTCAGTCAGGTCTCTGAGACATCTTCTGTTCTATCCAAAAAAACTACATTCCTATAACAGAACAGATAATCAAATGTTTTACGCTTGCAAACTTTTCCTTTAGCAGTTTTCAAAAGTGTTTCCGAACTAGATTCCGCTTTTGCCGCAATGGTTTCTCATTTCATAAGCTGCTGGACTGGCAACATCCACACTAAGTTAACTGCTCGTTGTACACATAATAAATATATATATATATATATATATATATATATATTGAACAAGAAGAGAACAAAAATGAAAGCGCTAAATTCAAGAGGAGTAAAATACTAAGAGTATAACAGAATATTGTCTCACAAAAATCCACAAGCTAAGGTTGTTATAAGCAACTAAAACCCTGATATAGGTATTGTTAGACGAAAAACTTCCACAAACCTGGGTAATATGAGGATAAAGAGGACGAACATAGGATTCAAATAGCGCTAAACCTGATTTGAAGATTATAAGATATATTTGAACATATGATATATAATGTCATGGGGTGGTGTCTGATATCACATAAACATATTAATAAGGTTTATATAAGAGAAAATCCTATACAGATGATATACAATTGTGATTATGTTTCAATCCTTGGTTGCTAGTTCAATGGTATTAATATATACACAGAGAAATATGTACATATATGAAAACAATTCTTTTCAGCTATATGGTCTGAAATATATCAATCATTAATAAAAGTTCACGATAGAGTTATAGATGAAAAAAAAGAGCAGTTAATTTGTAAGTCTAGTGTGAATCTTAATAATAGGTATATTGTACAATTCAATAAGTGTATAAACGTCTTAGCCCTAGAGGAAAACTTCTGAATTAGCTATTTAAAGGGACATACTACTCATATGCTAAATCACTTGAAAGTGATGCAGTATAACTGCAAAAAGCTGACAGGAAAATATCACCTCAGCATCTCTATGTAAAAAGGAAGATATTTTACCTCACAATTTCCTCAGCTCAGCAGAGTAAGTTCTGTGTAAAAAGTTATACTCAGCTGCTGCTCAGCTGCAAGTAAAAAAAATAATAATGAAGAAATGAACAGCAGCAAATCAGCATCAATAGTGCTGAGGTCATAAACTCTTTTACTGTAATCTAATGAGATTTGACTTAACATTCCTATAACAGAGAACAAACCTCAATCTTATGAGGTAAGTGATGAGCGCAGGAGGGGGGCGCTGTTGAACCGGCCCTTTAAGGATAGTATTGGATCTGTGGATTGCTGGACTTTTCTTGCCCAACTGTACAGGATTTCACTGTTGTTCCTTTGGTGTTTCCTAGTGTATGGTAGACTCTAGTATTCCCGGATGTCTCCCCAAGTTAAGTATATAGATAAAATGAAAATAATCCGCAAATAGTGTTATACTGTTTTAAAACAAATATTTATTGCACGTACATATATAAAAAACCTGCTTACATTTACGAACCTCAATTACATATGAGGTAATCTTGACCACCTCGTACTGACACGTTCAGGACTCGATGATACTGAAAATACATGTAAAACTGGGAGTATTCGTCTATAGTGACAGCGTGCGTTTATAATAAAAGTCATATGCAATAAATGTCTATAAATATCTGATTGAATTGCATAAAAAACATGTAATTCTGCTCGTCGTGAGACAAGTTTCTGGTGTTTAGCTGGGTACAAAGAGATATACATACAGTTCTTAAAACCAACTTTATAGTTTTAAACATATGGACCAATTTATTTATATATTCATAAGGTCCACCCTGATATTACGAAATTCATAGGGGGTATGTTTAAAGTGTTCAAATAGAACATATATTAAAAATAAAAAATATATAATAACTGTTAGTGGTTTATAAGAATATAAACCCGCAAGTGTTTATGGAAAAAAGGGGGGTAAGAATGAAGGTAAGTAATACTTAACCTAATTGTAAAATTTGATAAACAAGTGTGCATGAGAAAACTTAATTAGCGTCAGCGAACATTCTAGATCTAAAAAAAAACAAAAACCGATTTCAAATAATATTTTAATTTCTCATGAAGATCATATTCGTAGAATAAAGTATTCTCTAGATGTTCTAACTGTACAATTTGTTCATATCCTTATATATTATAGACACTCTATTATGACATTATATCTAATACATAGTATACATTTGAACTACTAAAACCGCTGTATATATCTTGTAATACAAATAGTTTCTATATGAACAGTTATTTGTCCACAGCTTTTTTTCCTCTTATATATATAAGTGGATACAAATGTTTCATACATAAATCAAAGACTCCGATAAAAACATATTTGTAATGCATATCATTATTAACATGTGTGAACAGCGAGGTCTGGATTAAAGATATAAGACATGATATATAAGAACTTATAAAATATAATATAATATATAAAATTAACCCCTTATATCCTGAAATTAAAAAAGACTCATTTTGGATTCTTAAGAAAATATACATATATAAATAAAAATAAATATTAAAAATAAATGACAATAAATAGTATTAGGGTTCTCATTATGTGAATCCAAAAGGTTTCTTTTTTTTCTCAGAGCAATCACTCTGTTTCCACCCCTTTTATGTGGTTTTACATGTTCTAGAATTGTACCACGAAGGCACTTAGGATCTTTATTATGTACTTTGCTGTAATGAAGAGACAGAGTATGTACTTTGCTGTAATGGAGAGACAGATTGTGTGATTTTTTCGCCTGCTTCTATGTTAGTTATATGTTCCAGCAATCTTTTTTTGTACGGCCTAATAGTTCTCCCTATATACTGTAAATTACAGTTGCAGTCCAACCATATAGGTTGGACTGACGTCTTCATTTTATTTGCTAGGACTGGGGACGCCCAGTATTTTTGTGTTTTTTTCTTCTTTTTCTTTTTGTGTATTTACATCCTTGCTTGATTATGCATCATTTATGAAATGTGTCCTATATTAAATTGCTTAATTGTTCTTTAAGATATATATACCTTTGTCACTGCATTTTTTTAGGTATATTAACTCTTAGGTAGAGCGGAGAAACCTATATTTATTTATATTATTTTTGAGGTGGGTTCTGGAATACACCTTAGTCTCGAGCATTATTGTATTCTGTATTTTTACCTTTCTTATATTTACTAGTCATTAGTGCTTGTCCACATATATATATATATATATAAATATATATATACAGTATCTCACAAAAGTGAGAACAACTCTCATATTTTTGTAAATATTTTATTATATCTTTTCATGTGACAACAATGAAGAAATGACACTTTGCAACAATGTAAAGTAGTGAGTGTACAGTCTGTATAAATTTGCTGTCCCCTCAAAATAACTCAACACACAGCCATTAATGTCTAAACCGTTGGCAACAAAAGTGAGTACACCCCTAAGTGGAAATGTCCAAATTGGGCCCAATTAGCCATTTTCCCTCTCCGGTGTCATGTAACTCGTTAGTGTTACAAGGTCTCAGGTGTGAATGGTGAGCAGGTGTGTTAAATTTGGTGTTATCGCTCTCACGCTCTCTCATACTGGTCACTGGAAGTTCAACATAGCACCGCATGGCAAAGACCTCTCTGAGGATCTGAAAAAAAGAATTGTTGCTCTACATATAGATGGCCTAGGCTATAAGAAGATTGCCAAGACCCTAAAACTGAGCTACAGCACGGTGGGCAAGACCTTACAGCGGTTTCACAGGACAGGTTCCTCTCAGAACAGGCCTCGCCATGGTCGACCAAAGAAGTTGAGTGCACATGCTCAGCGTCATATCCAGAGGTTGTCTTTCGGAAATAGACTATGAGTGCTGCCAGCATTGCTGCAGAGGTTAAAGGGGTGGGGGTCAGCCTGTCACTGCTCAGACCATATGCCATACACTGCATCAAATTGGTCTGCATGGCTGTCATCCCAGAAGGAAGCCTCTTCTAAAGATGATGCTCAAGAAAGCCTGCTAACAGTTTGCTAGACAAGTAGACTAAGGACATGGATTACTGGAACCATGTCCTGTGGTCCGATGAGACCAAGATAAACCTATTTGGTTCAGATGGTGTCAAGCGTGTGTGGCGGAAACCAGGTGAGGAGCACAAAGACAAGTGTGTCTTGCCTACAGTCAAGCATGGTGGTGGGAGTGTCAAGGTCTGGGCCTACATGAGTACTGCCGCTACTGGGGAGCTACAGTTCATAAAGGGAACCATGAAAGCCAACATGTACTGTGACATACTGAAGCAGAGCATGATCCCCTCCCTCTGGATACTGGGCCGCAGGGCAGTATTCCAACATGATAACGACCCCAAATACACCTCCAAGACGACCACTGCCTTGTTAAAGAAGCTGAGGGTAAAGGTGATGGACTGGCCAAGCATGTCTCCAGACCTAAAACCCTATTGAGCATCTGTGGGGCATCCTCAAACGGAAGGTTGGGGAGGGCAAGGTCTCTAACATCCACCAGCTCTGTGATGTCGTCATGGAGGAGTGAAAGAGGACTCCAGTGGCAACCTGTGAATATCTGGTGAACTCCATGCCCAAGAGGGTTATGGCAGTGCTGGAAAATAATGGTGGCCACACAAAATATTGAAACTTTGTGCCCAATTTGGACATTTCCACTTAGGGGTGTACTCACTTTTTTTGCCAGTGGTTTAGACATTAATGGCTGTGTGTTGAGTTATTTTGAGGGGACAGCAAATTTACACTGTTATACGGGCTGTACACTCACTAATTTATATTGTAGCAAAGTGTCATTTCTTCAGTGTTGTCACATGAAAAGATATAATAAAATATTTACAAAAATGTGAGGGGTGTACTCACTTTTGTGAGATACTGTATATATATATATATAAAACACACACACACAGGGCTTGTATAAACTGGTCCCAGATTAGTTAGAAATTGCAGCGGATGAGTTCAAAATTTGATATTTTTTCCCCCTATCTTTAACATTGAGTGGACTAGTAACCTTTTTCCTCTGGGCTAGTAGCTTTCAACCCCTGACTAGTAAGCCATAGTGATATTTTTTTCCACCCCTGTGTATTTTATTTGTTCAAACTTTTTTACAGGCTCCCATATTCTTCCGCTCTTAGAATGATTTTTCTCCTTTATTTCATAGAACATGTAAAGAAAAAAATATATATCTTCATTTCAGACATTAAATATTGCACTCTTGTACTCTTATTTTGTTAATAATTTTGATGTATCTGACAGTTTAATGTTTTTACTCCCACTATGCCTTAAATGAGAAATAGAATTCACGTATATGCAGAAAGCTGCTGAATGTATTAAGCTAAACTGATTTGTATGAAATAAAGTGTCTCCCCTAGTAACTACTGTATAATTTGTTTGTTTTATATGTGAAATATATTGGTTCCCATAAGTCTCCCTTATTTTCTTCCAAAAATATTTGGCTACTCTACCACACACAAACATACATACAGTATATCTACATACACAAAATATATCTGTGTATGCAATCTTGCTACTCTAATAATCTTACAACATCTATTTTACAGACTGCTAACCCAATATCTTACCTATTCATCCTACAAAAAATATGTAATATACTTTAGATAAAGCCACTTATTAATATTAATAATCCAGTGCTACATCATTTTGCAGAGCTATACAAATAAATCATAATAATAGTAATGATAACATAAATGAAAGTTAGGGAGGCACAGCAAAAACATATTGGATCTATTTCAGCCTATATTAACATAGACAATAGTGAATATCTTAGCAACTGGACCAAAACTAAACTGGTTCACCTCTGACAGAAAGCCCTGATAGCAATCATATTTGAAAATAATTAAAACCAATAAGTTGTCTGAAGAGGACAAAAGCTCATACTGGAAAGGACATGGTTTCCCCATAATTATGAAGCTGAGAGAATCATCCAGTTAATCACAAGCAGAATTTCCTATACAACATGTCATGAAACAGCAAGGATACATTCCACTGAATCTTTTACTGCTGGCAAGTCAGAGTAGCCATTTATATATAAAATCCCTGCTTGGCAGACTGTGTCCCACCACGGGAAGAAATTAAAATTGGCATTCCAAACACAGGAAAGTAAGGAAATTAGAAACACTGCTTGGGTTTGGAAAAGCCTTTGAAATGCTGTATACTGCTACTGATGTCAATTAATGAAAAGCAGAATTCTGCCGAGAGGGGCTGCTTGGAAAACACATTAGCACACGTTAAACATGTTTGCACAAGCAGTAGATTAAGAGTATCTCGGGTTCCAAGACAATAAAGCAATTACTCTAAATCTTGTAGTCTCAAGCTTGCTGTTAATTCAAGCCACTCACTTTGGATGTAGAGAGGATTTTCACTATGTGACAACATGCGGGGAGCACGGGGATAAAACACAGCTGGAAACTTAAAGGGGAATTGTAGTTAATTTTCTCTTTATTCTAAATAGAAGTGGACATTTCAAATGTATTAGTCTTGTGTGCCCAAAAAATAATCAGACAACACTGTGCTTAAAATTTGAATTATAGGCTCAATTTTTTTTAATACTTAATACCAACTTCTATGCATCCGCCAACATTAATCTTTTGTTGTGTTGGCCAATCAAACCCTTGATAAAAGCCTAAGACTATGGGGCCGATTTATCAAACTGCAGCAGACATGATCGGCTGTAGTGGATCATGTCCGCCGCTCATCGATAAATGTCAACAGCATACGCTGTCGGCATTTATCATTGCACAAGCATTTCTAGTGAAATGCTTCGGCAATGCTGCCCCCTGCACATTCGCAGCCAAACGGCCGCTAGCAGGGGTATCAATCAACCCAATCGTATGTGATCGGGCGGATTGCTGTCTGCCGCCTTACAGGTAGCGGACAAGTTAAGACCGCTGTTTCTTAACTCCTGTTTCTGGCGAGCCTGAAGGCTAGCAAGGAAACAGGTGTATACGGCCCCAACCGGGCCGTGATAAATCGGCCCCTATGCATCTTGGCGGTAAGGATTGAAATAGGTGGTCACAAATCTGGACACCAGTCCATAAAATCTAAAAATATGTCACCTCCATGCCTGATATCTCTAATTGGCATTAAACCAAACCAGTGCATAAATGTAATAGGTACAACGTTAAGATTATACACATCACATAATTGTAACCATTACAGGGAGTGCAGAATTATTAGACAAATGAGTATTTTGACCACATCATCCTCTTTATGCATGTTGTCTTACTCCAAGCTGTATAGGCTCGAAAGCCTACTACCAATTAAGCATATTAGGTAATGTGCATCTCTGTAATGAGAAGGGGTGTGGTCTAATGACATCAACACCCTATATCAGGTGTGCATAATTATTAGGCAACTTCCTTTCCTTTGACAAAATGGGTCAAAAGAAGGACTTGACAGGCTCAGAAAAGTCAAAAATAGTGAGATATCTTGCAGAGGGATGCAGCACTCTTAAAATTGCAAAGCTTCTGAAGCGTGATCATCGAACAATCAAGCGTTTCATTCAAAATAGTCAACAGGGTCGCAAGAAGCATGTGGAAAAACCAAGGCGCAAAATAACTACCCATGAACTGAGAAAAGTCAAGCGTGCAGCTGCCAAGATGCCACTTGCCACCAGTTTGGCCATATTTCAGAGCTGCAACATCACTGGAGTGCCCAAAAGCACAAGGTGTGCAATACTCAGAGACATGGACAAGGTAAGAAAGGCTGAAAGACGACCACCACTGAACAAGACACACAAGCTGAAACGTTAAGACTGGGCCAAGAAATATCTCAAGACTGATTTTTCTAAGGTTTTATGGACTGATGAAATGAGAGTGAGTCTTGATGGGCCAGATGGATGGGCCCGTGGCTGGATTGGTAAAGGGCAGAGAGCTCCAGTACGACTCAGACGCCAGCAAGGTGGAGGTGGAGTACTGGTTTGGGCTGGTATCATCAAAGATGAGCTTGTGGGGCCTTTTCGGGTTGAGGATGGAGTCAAGCTCAACTTCCAGTCCTACTGCCAGTTTCTGGAAGACACCTTCTTCAAGCAGTGGTACAGGAAGAAGTCTGCATCCTTCAAGAAAAACATGATTTTCATGCAGGACAATGCTCCATCACACGCGTCCAAGTACTCCACAGCGTGGCTGGCAAGAAAGGGTATAAAAGAAGAAAATCTAATGACATGGCCTCCTTGTTCACCTGATCTGAACCCCATTGAGAACCTGTGGTCCATCATCAAATGTGAGATTTACAAGGAGCGAAAACAGTACACCTCTCTGAACAGTGTCTGGGAGGCTGTGGTTGCTGCTGCACGCAATGTTGATGGTGAACAGATCAAAACACTGACAGAATCCATGGATGGCAGGCTTTTGAGTGTCCTTGCAAAGAAAGGTGGCTATATTGGTCACTGATTTGTTTTTGTTTTGTTTTTGAATGTCAGAAATGTATATTTGTGAATGTTGAGATGTTATATTGGTTTCACTGGTAAAAATAAATAATTGAAATGGGTATATATTTGTTTTTTGTTAAGTTGCCTAATAATTATGCACAGTAATAGTCACCTGCACACACAGATATCCCCCTAAAATAGCTAAAAATAAAAACAAACTAAAAACTACTTCCAAAAATATTCAGCTTTGATATTAATGAGTTTTTTGGGTTCATTGAGAACATGGTTGTTGTTCAATAATAAAATTAATCCTCAAAAATACAACTTGCCTAATAATTCTGCACTCCCTGTATATTTAAAGGGACATGAAACTCAAGTTTTTTCTCTCATGATTCCGATAGAAAATGAGTGCACTGGGCGAGCCAATAAGTAGAGGCATATATGTGCAGCGACAAATTAGCAGCTCCTGAGTCTACCTAGGTATGCTTTTCAGCAAAGCACTTCAGGAGTTAAAAAATAAACTAGATAATAGAAGTAAATTGGAAAGTTGTTTACACTTTTGTTCATGTAGGCTTAGCAGATCCTTATTTAAAGCATTCATCACTAGGTATATATTCATTTTGGAAAATAAATGTTTAGCTCATATATAGAAACAATCAGCTAGATTACGAGTTTTGAGCGCTATAGGGAAATTAAGGACCGCCACAAAAGTGGCGTTATTTCACCTCCCTATAGCGCTGTTATTACAAGTTTGTAAAAAGCAGGCTTGTGCGGGCGATATGGTTGCGTTGAGCTCCATACCGCACCGAAATACAAGCACTGCTTTGACGTGCTTGTGCACGATTTTCCCATAGACATCAATGGGGAGAGCCAGCAAAAAAGAAGCCCAACACCTGAGATCGCGGAAACAAAAGCTCCGTAACGCAGCCCCATTGCTGTCAATGGGGAAAGAAAAAGGTATGTTTAAACCTAACACCCTAACATAAACCCAGAGTCTAAACACCCATTATCTGCTGCCCCCGATATCGTCGCCACCTACATTACAGTTATTAACCACTAATCTGCCGCCCTTAACATCGCCACCACTAAATACCCCTGAACCTAACCATAACCCTAACCTAACCCTAAATATAAGTCTAACCCTAACTTAAATATAATTAAAATAAAGCTAAATAAACCTTACAATTATTACCTAAATAATTCCTATTTAAAACTAAATACATACTTACCTGTAAAAAAAAAAGTCTAGATTTAGAGTTTGGCGTTAGCCGTCAAAAGCAGCGTTAAGGGGTCCTAACGCTGCTTTTTACCGCCCGCTGGTATTTAGAGTCAGTCAGGAAAGGGTCTAACGCTCACTTTCAAGCCGCGACTTTTCCATACCGCAGATCCCCTTACGCCAATTGCGTATCCTATCTTTTCAATTGGATCTTCCTAACGCCGGTATTTAGAGTCTTGAATGAAGTGAGCGGTAAAGTCTCTACCGACAAGACTCCATCCGCAGGAAAAAGTCAGTAGTTAAGAGCTTTCTGGGCTAACGCTGGTTTATAAAGCTCTTAACTACTGTGCTCTAAAGTACACTAACACCCATAAACTACCTATGTACCCCTAAACCGAGGTCCCCCCAAATTGCCGTCACTATAATAAATATTTTTAACCCCTAATCTGCCGACCGCACACCGCCGCCACCTACATTATACCTATAAGCCCCTAATCTGCTGCCCCTAACATCGCCGACACCTACATAATATTTATTAACCCCTAATCTGCCCCCCCCAACGTCGCCGCTACCTACCTATACTTATTAACCCCTAATCTGTCGACCGGAGCTCGTCGCTACTCTAATAAATGTATTAACCCCTAAACCGCCTCACTCCCGCCTCAAAAACCCTATAATAAATAGTATTAACCCCTAATCTGCCCTCCCTAACATCGCCGACACCTAACTTCAAGTATTAACCCCTAATCTGCCGACCGGACCTCGCCGCTACTATAATAAATGTATTAACCCCTAAAGCTAAATCTAACCCTAACCCTAACACCCCCCTAAGTTAAATATAATTGTATTCAGCCAATCAGATAGAGCTCGCATTCTATTGGCTGTTCCGATCAGCCAATAGAATGCAAGCTCAATCTGATTGGCTGATTGGATCAGCCAATCCGATTGAACTTGAATCTGATTGGCTGATTCAATCAGCCAATCAGATGTTTCCTACCTTAATTCCGATTGGCTGATAGAATCCTATCAGCCAATCGGAATTCGAGGGACTCCATCTTGGATGACGTCATTTAAAGGAACCTTCATTCGGTGAGTAGGCGTTGTGGCAGAAGGATGGATCCGCGTCGGCTGGAAGAAGATGGCTCCGCTCCGGATGGATGAAGATAGAAGATGCCGCTAGGAGGAAGATGTCTACTGGTCCAGATGTCCTCTTCTGCCCAGATAGGATGAAGACTTCTGCCGCTCCGGATGTCTTCTTTTGGTCCTTCGGTGCCCGGTTGGGTGAAGACGACTCAAGGTAGGGAGATCTTCAGAGGGGTAGTGTTAGGTTTATTTAAGGGGGGTTTGGGTTAGAGTAGGGGTATGTGGGTGGTGGGTTGTAATGTTGGGGGGTGGTATTGTGTTTTTTTACAGGCAAAAGAGCTGATTTCTTTGGGGCATGCCCTGCAAAAAGCCCTTTTAAGGGCTGGTAAGGTAATAGAGCTGTTAACTTTTTTAATTTAGATTAGGGTAGGGAATTTTTTTATTTTGAGGGGCTTTGTTATTTTATTAGGGGGCTTAGAGTAGGTGTAATTAGCTTAAAATTCTTGTAACCTTTTTTTATTTTTTGTAATTTAGTGTTTTTTTTTTTTGTAATTTAGTTTAATTGTAGGTACTTGTAGTTAATTGATTTAATTTATTTATTGATTGTGTAGTGTTAGGTTTAATTGTAACTTAGGTTAGGATTTATTTTACAGGTAATTTTGTAATTATTTTAACTAGGTAGCTATTAAATAGTAAATAACTATTTAATAGCTATTGTACCTAGTTAAAATAAATACAAAGTTGCCTGTAAAATAAATTTAAATTCTAAAATAGCTACAATATAATTATTCGTTATATTGTAGCTATATTAGGGTTTATTTTACAGGTAAGTGTTTAGCTTTAAATAGGATTAATTTATTTAATAAGAGTTAATTTATTTTGTTAGAATAAAATTATATTTAACTTGGGGGGGTTAGGGTTAGACTTAGCTTTAGGGGTTAATACATTTATTAGAGTAGCTGCGAGGTCCGGTCGCGAGATTAGGGGTTAATAATTGAAGTTAGGTGTCGGCGATTTTAGGGAGGGCAGATTAGGGGTTAATACTATTTATTATAGGGTTTTTGAGGCGGGAGTGAGGCGCATTAGGGGTTAATAAATTTATTAGAGTAGCGGCGAGCTCCGGTCGGCAGATTAGGGGTTAATAAGTGTAGGTAGGTAGCGGCGACGTTGGGGGTGGCAGATTAGGGGTTAATAAATATAATATAGGTGTCGGCGATGTTAGGGGCAGCAGATTAGGGGTACATAGGGATAATGTAGGTTGCGGCGGTGTACGGAGCGGCAGATTAGGGGTTAATTGTGTAATGCAGGTGTCAGCGATAGCGGGGGCGGCAGATTAGGGGTTAATAAGTGTAAGGTTAGGGGTGTTTAGACTCGGGGTTCATGTTAGGTTGTTAGGTGCAGACTTAGAAAGTGTTTCCCCATAGGAAACAATGGGGCTGCGTTAGGAGCTTAACGCTGCTTTTTTGCAGGTGTTAGGTTTTTTTTTTCAGCCCAAACTGCCCCATTGTTTCCTATGGGGGAATCGTGCACGAGCACGTTTTTCCAGCTTGCCGCTACCGTAAGCAACGCTGGTATTGAGAGTTAAAGTGGCGGTAAATATGCCTTTACGCTCCCTTTTTGGAGCCTAACGCAGCCCTTCAGAGAACTCTCAATACCAGCGTTGTTTAAAAGGTGCGGGGGGAAAAAAAGGAGCGTTAGCTACGCGGGTCTTTACCGACAAAACTCTAAATCTAGCCGTAAGCTAGCTACAAAATAACTAATACAAATACAATACAATACAAAATATGTTTGTATTTATTTTAACTAGGTAGATTGGTTAGTAAATAGTTATTAACTATTTACTAACTACCTAGTTAAAATAAATACAAATTTACCTGTAAAATAAAACCTAACCTGCCTTACACTAAAACCTACCATTACAATCAAATCAAATAAATTAAATTAATCAAATACAATTATCTAAATTACAAAAAAAAATAATCACTAAATTACACAAAATAAAAAACGAAATTATGAAAAGAAAAAACGAATTACTCCTAATCTAATAGCCCTATCAAAATAAAAAAGCCCCCCCAAAATAATAAAACCCCTAGCCTACACTAAACTGCCAATAGCCTTTAAAAGGGCCTTTTGCAGGGCATTGCCACAAAGAAATCAGCTCTTTTACCTGGCAATAAAAATTACAAACACCCTCCAACAGTAAAACCCACCACCCACCCAACCAAACCCCCCAAATAAAACTCTATCTAAATAAACCATAGCTAACCATTGCCCTTAAAAGCGCATTTAGCTCTTTTACGGTGGCCAAACCCTAAGCTAAAAATAAAACCGACCCAATAAACTCTTAAAAAAACCGAACAATAACCCTCGACGATCCACTTACAGTTTTCGAAGACTGGACATCCATCCTCATCCAAGCGGGCCGAAGTCCTCATCAAGCAGGCAGAAGTCTTCATCCAAGCGGGCAGAAGTCTTCATCGAAGCGGCAAGAAGTCTTCATCCAGACGGCATCTTCTATCTTTATCCATCTGGCGCAGAGCGGGTCCATCTTCAAGATATCCGGCGCAGAACAACATCTTCTTCCAATCGTTGCTGGAAAATGAAGTTCCCTTTAAGTGACATCATCCAAGATGGCGTCCCTTACATTCCGATTGGCTGACAGAATTCTATCAGCCAATAGGAATTAAAGGGGAAAAAATCCTATTGGCTGATCCAATCAGCCAATAGGATTGAGCTTTAGTCTTATTGGCTGATCCAATCAGCCAATAGGATTGAGCTTGCATTCTATTGGCTATTCCAATAGGTAGTTTATGGGGGTTAGTGTAATTTTTAACACTTTATTATAAGTTTTAAGGTACAGCTTTGTAACGTAAAACTCATAACTACTGAGTTTAGATGGCGGTACAGATCTTGTTGGTTATAGGGTGTACCGCTCACTTTTTGGCCTGCCAAGCAAACTCGTAATACCAGCGCTATGGAAGGCCCATTGAAAAAGGACTTTTTTAAAAGTGCAGTACTGACGTTGCGTGACAACCAAAAAGGTGTGCGGTACACCTATACCAACAAGACTTGTAATAGCGGCATTAGGGAAAAAGCAGCGTTATGAAGCATAACGGTGCTTTTTCACTCATAACGCCAAACTCGTAATATAGCTTAATGTTTTTAATTGCGCAATAAGTTATAGCTGCAATATTCTGACAATTGGATCGATTGGATATACTGAAGTATAATAAAACAAGGACCAAAAAATACAGTAGATTTGCATAATCCACAAATGCACGATAAAAAGACAATGCAATAGCAGTTAGTATGAACTTGAAATGAGTAGTTTTTGTTTCTGACAGATTTCATACATGTCTATTTTCACTCTTCCTGTATCACGTGACAGTTCGAGCACAACTTCTTGTATTATAAACACAACAAGCTCTCTACTATCTCTTCCTGCGCTATCCATTAAAATTATAGGTCACACTAAATAAAGTCCAGTTGCATTAAGATGCCTTAGTTAACATATTTAACCATCCACTTGTATTACCAGATTTACCTTATAGTAATATAGTAGTAGTAATAATGCAATATGTCCACAAAAGTATCAAAAAGTGAATCAATATGGATTCACATAAAATTGAAGCAAAATCCCAAACGAGGTATAGAAGGTATTCCACTTACTAGAAGTAACCTCAATCCTATGAGGTAAGTTGCCCTCTGAGGAAGAAGGACGTATTCTAAACATTTGAAACACGTAAGGTAAAAGGGAATTGTATTTGAGCACTTTTCAGTGCTTTACAGACTTCTTTTTATTGGATTTTGACAGAATTATAGGACCTTCCGTTTTCAGTGCAATATATGGGAATGAATCCTTTCAGGCTATCACATACCTCATTTGTTTGAGGGTATTATATGTGAGTGCAAAATGTATTAATTGTGTTTAACAGTATTACACTATTTTTGTCTATATTTATGTGCTTTTTTTCACATATCGACGATATCCTGTATGAAAGGAGATCCAGTGATCCAGCACCTGTAGACCGGGGCAAATAATTACCATACTTTAAGAGGAGAAGCCAACCGTCTCTGAGGCAGCACACAGTCTTATTGTTGGAGGCCTCTCCCTCACAGATGCAGCAACTTAACTCATAGGATTGAGGTAACTTCTAGTACGTGGGATACCTTTCACACCTCGTTTGGGATTTTGCTTCAATTTTATGTGATACTTTTGTGGACTTATTGCATTATTACTACTATAACTTTTATTAGTATTGTACTGGCGCTTTACCTTCTTTTTTTAGCTCTCTCTCTCTCTCTCTATATATATATATATATACAGTCGTATGCAAAAGTTTAGGCACCCCTGACAATTTCCATGATTTTCATTTATAAATAATTGGGTGTTTGGATCAAAATTTTCATTTTGATCTATCAAATAACTAAAGGACACAGTAATATTTAAGTAGTGAAATGAGGTTTATTGGATTAACAGAAAATGTGCAATATGCATCAAAACGAAATTAGACAGGTGGATAAATTTGGGCACCCTTGTCATTTTGTTGATTTGAATACCTGTAACTACCTAGCACTGATTAATTGGAAGACACAATTGCTTTGGTGAGCCCATTAAGCCTTGAACTTCATAGACCGGTGCATCCAATCATGAGAAAAGGTATTTAAGGTGGCCAATTGCAAGTTGTTGTTCTCTTTGACTCTCCTCTGAAGAGTGGCAACATGGGGGCCTCAAAACAACGCTTAAATGACCTGAAGACATAGATTGTTTAACATTATGGTTTAGGGGAAGGCTACAAAAAGCTATTGCAGAGATTTAAGCTGTCAGTGTCCACTGTGAGGAACAAAGTGAGGAAATGGAAGACCACAGGCACAGTTCTTGTTAAGGCCAGAAGTAAAATATCGGAGAGGCAAAGGCAAAGGATGGTGAGAACGGTCAAAAACAGCCCACAGACCATCTCCAAAGACCTACAACATCATCTTGCTGCAGATTGTGTCACTGTGCATTGTTCAACAGTTCAGAGTATGGGAGAGTGATGTGGAAGAAGCCTTTTCTGCACACACGCCACAAACAGACTCGCTTGAGGTATGCAAATGCACATTTGGACAAGCCAGCTTCATTTTGGAAGAAGGTGCTGTGGACTGATAAAACAAAGATTGAGTTATTTGGTCATAACAAGGGGAGTTATGCATGAGGCAAAAGAACACAGCGTTCCAAGACAAACACTTGCTACCCACAGTAAAAATTTGGTGGATGTTCCATCATGCTGTGGGGCTGTGTGGCCAGTGCCGGTACTGGGAATCTTGTTAAAGTTGAGGGTCACATGGATTCCACTCAGTAACTTTTGCATACAACTGTATTTATATATAGTTTTCATAGGTAAATAAAAAACAAAGGCTCTATTTCTGTTTAACTGGAGTGATAGCAAAGTGTTAAAAATCCAGTACTTTGGGAAAGTTTTTCTTTGAAATTCCTGGTAGCGAAGGGTTAATGGCTGAATTTCTAGTAGGACATGGCTAGATTTTTTTAAGAAAAGACTGTTTTCTGAAATAACCATCAATGCCCTAAAATTTAAATCCCTATAAAAGGTTTAAATATGAATAGTTAAAAAAATAAAAAAAATTACAATGCACTTTCATTATTTATTTTGCCTGCTTTTCCTGTTGTTTACATCTGAAAGTTATAGTTTTTCCCCTCTTTCCAGACTAATTGGAATTCAGAAACCTGGCTTTGCTTTATACTACACATTGGCCTCTATTTATCAAAGTCTGGCGGATCTGATCCGACAGTGCGGATCAGGTCGCCAGACCTCGCTGAATACGGAGAGCAATACGCTCTCCGTATTCAGCATTGCACCATCAGCTCACAAGAGCTGCTGGTGCAACGCCACCTCCTGCAGAATCGCGGCCAGCAGGGGGTGTCAATCAACCCGATCGTACTCAATCGGGTTGAATTGCGGCGATGTCTTTAGACCGCTGCTTCATAACTGGTGTTTCTGGCGAGCCTGCAGGCTCGCCAGAAACACGGGCATCAAGCTCTATCCGGAGCTTGATAGATATGCCCCATTGATTGCTTGATCAGTGTAAGCTCTCATTTATATTGGCCCCTAGTTAGCCACAGCAAGAAGGTAAAATAAATAATGCCCAAGAGGTTTTCTGGGCTCCAAACAATACTACTACAGTTTTAAATTCTTTTAAGACATTTATGTTGAGTACAAACCCTCCACAATGCAGTGATTAAATTCTGATGCATAAATAAAAAATATATTTTAATGTCCATTTAAGATTTTTTCATTTATTGGAAAAATTAAAGATCAAGGTAATTAGCACAATTAATTCTGTAACCAATAGTCACATCACATGGAAAATATAGATGAAACCATTAATTAAGCGGTAACATTTCTTTCCATATTCAATAATTCCATTAATCTTAAAAAAAAATATAGCAGCCATTATACACCCTCTAATTTAATGTAATGTAAATTAGTTTTAATGGCCCCTATTTGAAAAACACTGGCATGCCGACAAATTGGCAGCAATACTGCTTGGCTTCATGGCAGTAACGGTGAGCCTCACATGTGATCTTAATGCTAGGAAAATGGACTATGCTGCTCTACCATTTTAACCAACTATCAAACATATTTGTTGTTAGAAAAAAACTCTTACAGGAGTGTAAGAGAGTAAAAAAAAACAAAAAAAAACAGGTACAAGCAGGTATTTAAAAAACACACACATCTATGATAGGAACTAGTTAGACTGGAGGACTTAAAGGGACACTGAACCCAAATTTTTTATTTTGTGATTCAGATAGAGCATGCAATTTTAAGCCACTTTCTAATTTACTTCTATTATCAAATTGTCTTCATTCTCTTGGTATCTTTATTTGAAATGCAAAAAGTTGTAAGTTGTAAGTTTAGATGCCGGCCCATTTTTGGTGAACAACCTGGGTTGTTCTTGCTGATTGGTGGATAAATTCATCCACCAATGAACAAGTGCTTTCCAGGGTTCTGAACCAAACAAATAGCTTAGATGCCTTCTTTTTCAAATAAAGATAGCAAGAGAACAAAGAAAAATTGATAATAGGAGTAAATTAGAAAGTTGCTTAAAATTGCATGCTCTTTCTGAATCATGAAAGAAAAAATTTGGGTTCAGTGTCCCTTTAAAGTAAGTGTGCAATTACATGTATTAAAGTAAGCGTACAATTAGCAGGCGCCTCAGAGATGACAGTAACCTAAACTTAACAAAAGACACTATGGGGCATATTTATCAAGCTCCGTACGGAGCTTGATGCCCCGTGTTTCTGGCGAGCCTTCAGGCTCGCCGGAAACACAAGTTATGAAGCAGTGGTCTAAAAACCGCTGCTCTATAACCTGTCCGCCTGCCCTGAGGCGGCGGACAGAAATCGACAGAAATCAACTCAATCTAATACGATCGGGTTGATTGATTCCCCCTGCTAGCGGCGGATTGGCCGGGAATCTGCAGGGGGCAGTATTGCACCAGCAGTTCACAAGAACTGCTGATGCAATGATAAATTCTGAGAGCGTATGCTGTCGGCATTTATCGATGTGCAGCGGACATGATCTGCAATCCTAGTAAGTGCCCTCTATATCTTTGACTTTGGGCTAGATTTATCAAAGCTGAGGTTTATCAAAGCCTCAGCTCGCCTGTGGCGGGGCAAAATTACCCGCAGGTAATCAACATTGCACACGAGCGCAATTTTGCGCTCGCGTGCAATCCCGCCCCCTGCCCGCACACAGCCAATCACGCGCGGGCAGGAGCTGTCAATCTCCTCGGTCAGACTCAACTGCGGAGATTGAATTTCGCCACCTTAGAGGTGGCGAAGAGGTTAAGGAAGCAGCGGTCTGGTGACCGCTGCTTGATAAATTACGGCGAGCAAGTTCTTGTGAGAACTTGCAGCCGTAGGGCTTTGGTAAATCGAGCCCTTTGTGTGCTCCCATGTTTGGTTCCTGGAGATGCCTCTGGTGAAAAATAGAGCTAAATCGTTATCCGTGTATACTGTATTTTATTAAACTAGCTGAAAGGGTGTATCATACTTTTGTTTCCCTAACTAATAATAGTAATTATCATAAACTGTATCACATTTTAAAAGAACCTTTCACCCCCTGAGCGTGTTTTATACTTTTGTAAACTAATTCTATGCATACATGTGTTTTAGTATTATTGTTTTTCTGAAAGTTAACCGTAGAAATCATACGCTGTTAAGTGAAGATTATGGGATATATTTACCAAGCAGCGAATGCTGCTTATTCCGTGTGAACCTTCCGGCTCGACAGAGACAGGAGTTAAGAATCAGCGGTCTTGAGAGCGCTGCTTAACTCGTCTGCTACCTTTTAGGTGGCGGACTGCAATAATCCTGATTAGATACGATCGGATGATTGACACCCCCTGCTAGCATCTGATTGACTGCAAATGTGCAGGGGGCAGCATTGCACAAGCATTTCTTGTGAAATGCTTGTGCAATGTTAAATGCCAACAGCCTATGTTGTCGGCATTTAGCGATGCAGGGCGGACATTATTCGCTATAGCGAATCATGTCCACCCGGGGTTTGATAAATCTACCCCTATGCATGCTTAGAAAATATAAAAAATATAATTTAGTTTACAGAAGAAAAAAAAAGAACAGTAAAACAGGACCACTACAAAAAAAATACAAAAATTACTATTATTATTATTTTTTGCAAGTGTACATAACTATTCTGTGCTTTTGATTACAACTAAATGAACCAAAAACAATACGTTTTCCCTGGACATAGACTGTCAGGACTGATTAAGTTGTTACAAAACAACTTAAAACCTGGCAATAAATCACCAACATTATAGTTCATTGCAGTCAGGTTTCAGGAACAGGAGAAATGCCAAAACAGCACTGATACTAAACTATCTACTGATGGCAAATAGCAAAGGTGAGTGCTACATATTAATCATAGTTGACCTCTCTACTGCATTCAACACCTTGGATACTAATATTGTAATCGACCATCTGAAGAAACTTGAGTGGGATGGAGTGTTTAATTCTTACCTTGATTCCCTTAGTCTTCTGGGCCTACCTAACAGGACAGATTTTTCAGTTGATTATTCCACATGTGCTCCAGTTCAGATATCCTGAAAATCTAGCCTGTTAGGAGACCTGAGGACAGGTTTGAAAACCCCTGGACTAAATGATTTCCCCCACACATCCAGGTCTTTTTTACATCATACACTACATGACCAAAAGCATGTGGCCACCTGACCATTACACCTATGTAAGCTTGTTGGCCATCCCATTCCAAAACCATGAGAATTGATATGGAGTTGTCCCACCTCCACCATTGGAAAGCTTCCCACAAGTGTCTCTGGAATGTGTGTCTGTGCCCATTCAGCATTTGTGAGGTCAGGACTGCTGTTGGATGAGAAGGTCTGGCTGGCAATCAGCATTCCAATTCATCCCAAAGGTGTTCAGTGGGGTTAAGGTCAGGGCTCTGTGCAGGTCACTCGAGCTCCTACACACAGAGGCAGAACTTTTTCTCATTTTCTGTAATGAGATTTTTTTTTTAGTGAGAAATATTTAAATTAAATACAATTTTTAATTTAGCAGTTACACAAAAGCACCATCTCAACTGCAATGTGTTAAATAATAATACTGCAGCAGTTGAAAATTACATTGCAAATTAGTTGCTCAGAAAAAAAAAAGAAATTTTAAGTTTTCTGCAGACATGCTTTATTTTCTGTGAACACATCTTAGATCACAGCATATTCTGCCCTGGGGCTCCACACCAAACTCATCAAACCATTTGTTCATAGACCTCGCTTTGTGCACAGGGGCATAATGATGCTGGCACAGGAAAGAGCCTTTCTCAAACAGTTGCCACAATGTTGGAAGCACCAAATTGTCTATAATGTCTTTGTATCCTCGCAGTGTTTCTTAACCTTTTGGTAGCAAGTACCCCTGTAGGCATACGCTTGATTTCTATGTACCTCAAATGTAGCACAAATATTATTGGTCTTTTACATAGGCAAAAATGTAAATCATGTGTATCATTTGATTTCCCAAGCTTGTATCAGATATGTTAATGAAGTCAATAAATAGGAATCTGATATTTGTTTTGTTTTCTGGGATTTAACATTTGGTAGTATTACAGCAGAGAATAATAAACACATAAAACACAGATATATAGTCCACTGATATTAATAAGTATATACAATTCATGTGCTTCTTACATTAAAAAAAGAAGAAAATAAACTCTTCTACATGATGAGAAAAGAAATATTTTTTTTTTTAACTGACTTTATTGAAAAAGTTAGCATGATACAATATGGGAGACCCAGCTCCCTCAAAACAACGTAACAATGACAGTAATATTTAACATAATAATAGTAGATTATACATAGAAGAAACAGAAATACCTTCCCCTTTTTTCCATAAAGCAAACTAATTAATAAGTATATACAATTCATGTGCTTCTTACATTAAAAAAAGAAGAAAATAAACTCTTCTACATGATGAGAAAAGAAATATTTTTTTTTTTTAACTGACTTTATTGAAAAAGTTAGCATGATACAATATGGGAGACCCAGCTCCCTCAAAACAACGTAATGCTTGTGCAATGTTAAATGCCAACAGCCTATGTTGTCGGCATTTAGCGATGCAGGGCGGACATGATTCGCTATAGCGAATCATGTCCACCCGGGGTTTGATAAATCAGCCAATCAGATTGAGCTCGCATTCTATTGGCTGTTCCGATCAGCCAATAGAATGCGAGCTCAATCTGATTGGCTGATTGGATCAGCCAATCGGATTGAACTAGATTCTGATTGGCTGATTCCATCAGCCAATCAGAAAATTCCTACCTTAATTCCGATTGGCTGATAGAATCCTATCAGCCAATCGGAATTCGAGGGACGCCATCTTGGATGACGTCCCTTAAAGGAACAGTCATTCGTCGTTCAGTCGTCGGTCCGGATGGATGTTCCGCGCTGGAGGTCTTCAGGATCCTGCCGCTTCGCTCCGGATGGAAGACCATAGAAGATGCCGCCTGGATGATGACTTCAATCGGATGGAAGATCCTCTTCTGCCCCGCTTGGATGAAGACTTTGACCGGATCATGGACCTCTTCAGCCCCCCGCTTGGGCTTGGATCAGGACATCGGAGGAGCTCTTCAGGACGGATCGGTGAACCTGGATGGTGAAGATAAGGTAGGAAGATCTTCAGGGGCTTAGTGTTAGGTTTATTTAAGGGGGGTTTGGGTTAGATTAGGGGTATGTGGGTGGTGGGTTGTAATGTTGGGGGGGGGGGTATTGTATGTTTTTTTTTACAGGCAAAAGAGCTGAAATTCTTGGGGCATGCCCCGCAAAGGGCCCTGTTCAGGGCTGGTAAGGTAAAAGAGCTTTTAACTTTTTTAATTTAGAATAGGGTAGGGAATTTTTTATTTTGGGGGCTTTGTTATTTTATTAGGGGGCTTAGAGTAGGTGTAATTAGTTTAAAATTGTTGTAATATTTTTCTTATGTTTGTAAATATTTTTTTATTTTTTGTAACTTAGTTCTTTTTTATTTTTTGTACTTTAGCTAGTTTATTTAATTGTATTTATTTGTAGGAATTGTGTTTAATTTATTTATTGATAGTGTAGTGTTAGGTTAATTGTAGGTAATTGTAGGTAGTTTATTTAATTAATTTATTGATAGGGTAGTGTTAGGTTTAATTATATCTTAGGTTAGGATTTATTTTACAGGTAAATTTGTTATTATTTTAACTAGGTAACTATTAAATAGTTCTTAACTATTTAATAGCTATTGTACCTGGTTAAAATAATTACAAAGTTGCCTGTAAAATAAATATTAATCCTAAAATAGCTATAATATAATTATAATTTATATTGTAGCTATATTAGGATCTATTTTACAGGTAAGTATTTAGCTTTAAATAGGAATAATTTATTTAATAAGAGTTAATTTATTTTGTTAGATGTAAATTATATTTAACTTAGGGGGGTGTTAGTGTTAGGGTTAGACTTAGCTTTAGGGGTTAATCCATTTATTAGAATAGCGGTGAGGTCCGCTCGGCAGATTAGGGGTTAATAATTGAAGGTAGGTGTCGGCGATGTTAGGGAGGGCAGATTAGGGGTTAATACTATTTATGATAGGGTTAGTGAGGCGGATTAGGGGTTAATAACTTTATTATAGTAACGCTCAGGTCCGCTCGGCAGATTAGGGGTTAATAAGTGTAGGCAGGTGTCGGCGACGTTGAGGGGGGCAGATTAGGGGTTAATAAATATAATATAGGGGTCGGCGATGTTAGGGCAGCAGATTAGGGGTACATAGGGATAACGTAGGTTGCGGCGGTTTACGGAGCGGCAGATTAGGGGATAAAAAAAATATGCAGGGGTCAGCGATAGCGGGGGCGGCAGATTAGGGGTTAATAAGTGTAAGGTTAGGGGTGTTTAGACTCGGGGTACATGTTAGAGTGTTAGGTGCAGACGTAGGAAGTGTTTCCCCATAGGAAACAATGGGGCTGCGTTAGGAGCTGAACGCTGCTTTTTTGCAGGTGTTAGGTTTTTTTTCAGCTCAAACAGCCCCATTGTTTCCTATGGGAGAATCGTGCACGAGCACATTTTTGAGGCTGGCCGCGTCCGTAAGCAACTCTGGTATCGAGAGTTGCATTTGCGGGAAAAATGCTCTACGCTCCTTTTTTGGAGCCTAACGCAGCATTTTTTTGAACTCTCGATACCAGAGTTAAATTTATGGTGCGGCCAGAAAAAAACCCGCGGAGCGTTAACAGCCCTTCTACCGCCGAACTCCAAATCTAGGCCATAGGATTTTATATGAGGGTGGGAAGGAGAGAAGGGGGGAAAGAAGTGTATAAGAAAGAGAGAAGGGAAAGGAGGTAAGAGGGGCTGCTCATGTGCTCAAGAGTTGGCGACGTTTCTTGGTTGTTATGTTTTACGATCACTGTGGTTAGTGAAATTTGGGGCATCTATTTGATAAGAAAAGTAATATTAATAGTACCATCATATAATAACCATTTCATACACGTTTACTTCAGTATGATGCACTTTTCCTATTTTATAGTGGCACATTTATCTGACACTTGTCTCTGTGACACTTGTTCACATTAATACACTTTTTCTGTTCAAGCTCAACTCCAGCCCTCATATGTGACTAACAAGCCAGAATATAACATTTTAACAATTTGTGGTAAATCAGTGATTGAGCAGTGGTCCAACCTAGGCAGGGAAATACACAGGGCAGGGAATTATACTGCCCTGTTAGTTGTGCTCAGAAGTAGAAATGAGAAACACAACTTACTTTGATATGTCATGTTTACAACAGCTACATCAGGAAAAATAAAATGAAGGCCAATCCCTGGACTACCCCTTGCCAATAATGGTCGATTACCCCAGGGGTACACCAACCACAGGTTGAGAAACTAGGCACTAAAGCATTAAGATAATCCTTCCCTGGAATTAATGGGCCTAGCCCAAATCCAGAAAAACAGCCCCAGACCATTATGCCTCTTCCACCAAATTTTACAGTAGGCACTATGCATTAGCGCAGATAGCATTCTTCTGGCATCTGCCACACCCAGAGAACATGTTTCTACTGCTCCAGAGTCCAGCAGCAGTTGCTTTACACCACTCCAGCCAATGATTGTCATTGTGAATGATGATGTGAGTGAGGCTTGTGTACAGTTACTTGGCCAAGGAAACACATTTCAAGAAGTTCCCAACGCACAATTTTTATGTTGATGTTGCTTCCAGAAGCAGTTTGTAACTCTATAGTGAGTGACGCAACAGATGATATACAATATTTATGCACTATGTGCTTCCGCACTCAGCAGCCCTACTCTGTGAGTTTGCGGGGTCTACCACTACGTGGCTGGGCTGTTGCCCTTAGACGCTTCCAGTTGAAGGGTTAGAAATTGTAGCACAATGTGGCATAAATAAAACACATTATTATAATTAATATAAGATATAGAATAAATAAAACATTTTTTTTTAAAACAAAGTTTATAAATACCTTATTTTTATCTTTTAAAATCTGTATAAACGAGCAGTACCAACTACTCACAAAAGGAGGCAGACTTTAGGTTAAATAAGCTACCGCACATCATTCAATGGTGAGGTACCAGCGACCATTAATTAAAATATTTTAATCGTTCCACATCGCATGCGCACTTGTCTTTTAAGGGCATCGCATGTGCAATATTTACAAAAATGCACATCTGACATATTTAGTTTTTCACGTCACTAAAAAAATATTGCTAGTTTGTCTAGGGTTTGTAAATCTGCATAGTAATTGTGCTTGTTAGTCTAGGGCAGGGGTCAGCAACCTTGGTTCTCCAGATGTTTTGGAACTACATTTCCTATGATGTGAAGACATTCTTTAGGCTGTCTGAGCATTATGGGAAAGTTTCAAAACATCAGGAGAGCCAAGGTTGCTGACCCCTGGTCTAGGGGAAGCGGGCATACCTACCTCTAACAAATTATTTTGCAGCTGCTGTTCCTCATCCACTACATTTGCAGACTTTGAAGCGTGTGCCACTCCCTCTGACGTCGAAATCATGATCCAATTGTATGCCCAGAATCCGGCTCCTGACTAGTGGCATCACAAAGGAGAGAGGGGTCTGCATATGTGCATGCGTCACTTATCAGGCAGCTGTACCGCGCAAACAGGCTCCATGATGTTTCTATACAAAGGTAGGGAGCGCCTAGGAAAGGCCAAAGTGAACATACAACGATTCACTTATTTTCTTTAAAGTTTAAGCATAAATATATCTTGGTTTAACTACCCGCTTTTTGCTATTTTTTATTAAGTGTTACACAAGCTTACCCCTATACTATAATCATTCTGTTTAAGTTAAAAGATCCAAAAACTGTCTTCCCAGTTGGGGTATAGATTGAGATTTCATTACCATGGATCACACATCCAATTAATAGGTTTGTACAGCATCACCCATCATGGGAGCACTTACTCTTATCTTATTTTCTCTTGTACAAAATTGAGTTTTAAGGTTTCCGTTGTTAACCATTACAACCTAACTTCCAGTTACTTAATCCCTTAGATAGATAACTAGCTATATGAACTTTGTGCACATACTTGGTCTATAATATAAAGTGTTTTGTGTTACAAATGTTTAAGTATCTATGTGCTGTATATTTTTATTTTGTTGTGAAACCGTGATCATTTCAATAAAGCTCTTTTGAAAACTTTAAAAAAAAAAGTTTAAGCATAGAAACTATTTATTAAACATATACAAAGTCTAGATTAGATATATGCACATATAACGAAAAGGTACCCAAATGTATTACGAGTCCAAAAAAAACAAAAAAAAAAGAGTCCAAAAATAGCATAAAACGGCAAGTTCAGAAAAAAAAGTTGTGTAAATATATATTGAGTAGTTTTTATAGTAATCAAAAAATCCTGTTACGATACATCCATCCCAAAAGATTGTGATGTGTGTAAAAAACAATAAGTGTGATTTTGGTGTGGAAAACAGTGTACAATACTATAAAAAAAAAATCTATGGAAGTATAGAAAAATATAATAAATAATGTAGAGAAAATGGAGAAAATAATTGATCTAAAAAATATCTTCAACAGAGGCTTCAATGTGAAACATCTATATATGTGTGAAGAAAAAAATACACCTATAAAAAAAAATAAACATAGGGCTATATCGCTAAAAAAATATTTTACCCCACTAGTAGATGAGGCTTACAGCATGAATGTGTATACAGGAAACTCGAGCAGTGGAAATATCAGGGCATTTTGGCCCTAGATTGCGGCCTTTTTCAAGAGTAGTTACTGCTCTTAATGTCTCAGTTTAAATAGCGATTGCTAGCCAATCAAAACTTTGGGCAAATCCCACCAAACATTGCCCTTAGTAGGTGTTTAAAATCCTTATAGTAACCTATATATAATGCCCTTACCTATAATAGTTTACATCAGAATTTCCTCAGTAGCCACCTAACATTGTAGAGGAAATTTAATTATCCAATAATGATACTTGTCCCAGGACTTTCAATGGAACTTGCATCTGACACGTGCAGATGCGGTTACTTTAGTTTCCTCCACAGTTCATGGAAGTTTACTACAAAGTCTTGCAAGATCATGGTGAAATCAACAAGATTATAGGAAAATCAAATAATATCACACTAGAGCAAAGTGTAAACTTAGAGCATACAATGTTGATTTTCTATTTGTTTTCATTTTTTTATATACCATTTAAATAACTGTAAAAAAAAGTAGCTGAATGGTAATTGCTCATGGAGCAGTTACTCTGGTTAGTTGATCTTTGTTTTAAATAAAGAAAAACATAGGTTAAAAATCATAAAACATTGGTGTTTGTTGTGATATTATAATATATAATGCTTTCTTCCTAGTTTGTGCTCTGACTTAAAAAAAATATTTAATTGTTGCCAAGAAGCAGGGGCGGGGACAGTGTTGTTAGACTGAGGAACCAGGAAATAAAGTGTGTAGAGTTAGTTGCTGTATAAATGGACTCTGAGGGGCCTATGTATCAAGCTCCGTACGGAGCTTGAGGGCCCGTGTTTCTGGTGAGCCTCCAGGCTCGTCAGAAACACCAGTTATGAAACAGTGGTCTAAAGACCGCTGCTCCATAACCCTGTCCGCCTGCTCTGATGAGGCGGACAGGAATCGCCGGAATTCAACCCGATCGAGTACGATCGGGTTGATTGACGCCCCCTGCTGGCGGCCGATTGACTGCAAGTCTGCAGGGGGCGGGGTTGCACCAGCAGCTCACAAGAGCTGCTGGTGCAATGCTGAATACGGAAAGCGTATTTCTCTCCGCATTCAGCGATGTCTGTCGGACCTGATCCGCACTGTCGGATCAGGTCCGACAGACATTTCATAAATAGGCCTCTATGTCAGATACATTTCTAAATCACCTGGATTTACAAACACTACATTTTGGTGATGAGGATTATGTTTGAACCCAATTGCTTTGTCTCAGCAAACAGTGAGTAACCTGCTGCAATACCCACAAGAATGGCTGCATGTAATGAATACAACTTCCCTGTGTTTGACTCTGATGCAAAACTTAGCTCAGTAGGCCCAAGATGGCTAAAATGGATTCAGAGATTTGAAAAACATAATTTATGCTTACCTGATAAATTCCTTTCTTCTGTAGTGTGATCAGTCCACGGGTCATCATTACTTCTGGGATATTAACTGCTCCCCCACAGGAAGTGCAAGAGGATTCACCCAGCAGAGCTGCACATAGCTCCCCCCCTCTACGTCACTCCCAGTCATTCGACCAAGGACCAACGAGAAAGGAAAAGCCAAGGGTGAAGTGGTGACTGGAGTATAAATTAAAAAATATTTACCTGCCTTAAAAACAGGGCGGGCCGTGGACTGATCACACTACAGAAGAAAGGAATTTATCAGGTAAGCATAAATTATGTTTTCTTCTGTTAAGTGTGATCAGTCCACGGGTCATCATTACTTCTGGGATACCAATACCAAAGCAAAAGTACACGGATGACGGGAGGGATAGGCAGACTCTTTATACAGAAGGAACCACTGCCTGAAGAACCTTTCTCCCAAAAATAGCCTCCGATGAAGCAAAGGTGTCAAATTTGTAAAATTTGGAAAAAGTATGAAGCGAAGACCAAGTTGCAGCCTTGCAAATCTGTTCAACAGAGGCCTCATTCTTGAAGGCCCAAGTGGAAGCCACAGCTCTAGTAGAATGAGCTGTAATTCTTTCAGGGGGCTGCTGTCCAGCAGTCTCATAAGCTAAACGAATTATGCTACGAAGCCAAAAAGAAAGAGAGGTAGCGGAAGCTTTTTGACCTCTCCTCTGCCCAGAGTAAATGACAAACAGAGAAGACGTTTGTCGGAATTCCTTAGTTGCCTGCAAGTAAAATTTTAGAGCCCGGACTACATCCAGGTTGTGCAGTAGACGTTCCTTCTTTGAAGAAGGATTTGGGCATAAAGAAGGAACAACAATCTCTTGATTGATATTCCTGTTAGTAACTACCTTAGGTAAGAACCCAGGTTTAGTACGCAGGACTACCTTATCCGAATGAAAAATCAAATAAGGAGAATCACAATGTAAGGCTGATAATTCAGAGACTCTTCGAGCCGAGGAAATAGCCATTAAAAATAGAACTTTCCAAGATAACAACTTTATATCAATGGAATGAAGGGGTTCAAACGGAACGCCCTGTAAAACATTAAGAACAAGGTTTAAACTCCATGGTGGAGCAACAGTTTTAAACACAGGCTTAATCCTGGCCAAAGCCTGACAAAAAGCCTGGACGTCAGGAACTTCTGACAGACGTTTGTGTAACAGAATGGACAGAGCTGAGATCTGTCCCTTTAATGAACTAGCAGATAAACCCTTTTCTAAACCTTCTTGTAGAAAAGACAATATCCTAGGAATCCTAACCTTACTCCAAGAGTAACCTTAGGATTCACACCAATGTAGGTATTTACGCCATATCTTATGGTAAATCTTTCTGGTAACAGGTTTCCTAGTCTGTATTAAGGTACTAATAACTGACTCAGAAAACCCACGTCTTGATAAAATTAAGCGTTCAATTTCCAAGCAGTCAGCTTCAGAGAAGTTAGATTTTGATGTTTGAAGGGACCCTGTATCAGAAGGTCCTGTTTCAGAGGTAGAGACCAAGGCGGACAGGATGACATGTCCACCAGGTCTGCATACCAAGTCCTGCGTGGCCACGCAGGTGCTATTAGAATCACTGATGCTCTCTCTTGTTTGATTCTGGCTATCAATCGAGGAAGCAACGGGAAGGGTGGAAACACGTAAGCCATCCTGAAGTCCCAAGGTGCTGTCAGAGCATCTATCAGGACTGCTCCTGGATCCCTGGATCTGGACCCGTAACGAGGAAGCTTGGCGTTCTGTCGAGACGCCATGAGATCTATCTCTGGTTTGCCCCAACGTCGAAGTATTTGGGCAAAGACCTCCGGATGAAGTTCCCACTCCCCCGGATGAAAAGTCTGACGACTTAAGAAATCCGCCTCCCAGTTCTCCACTCCCGGGATGTGGATTGCTGACAGGTGGCAAGAGTGAGACTCTGCCCAGCGAATTATCTTTGATACTTCCATCATAGCTAGGGAGCTTCTTGTCCCTCCCTGATGGTTGATGTAAGCTACAGTCGTGATGTTGTCCGACTGAAACCTGATGAACCCCCGAGTTGTCAACTGGGGCCAAGCCAGGAGGGCATTGAGAACTGCTCTCAATTCCAGAATGTTTATTGGCAGGAGACTCTCCTCCTGACTCCATAGTCCCTGAGCCTTCAGGGAATTCCAGACGGCACCCCAACCTAGAAGGCTGGCGTCTGTTGTTACAATTGTCCAGTCTGGTCTGCTGAATGGCATCCCCCTGGACAGGTGTGGCCGAGAAAGCCACCATAGAAGAGAATTTCTGGTCTCTTGATCCAGATTCAGAGAAGGGGATAAGTCTGAGTAATCCCCATTCCACTGACCTAGCATGCACAGTTGCAGTGGTCTGAGGTGTAAGCGTGCAAAGGGTACTATGTCCATTGCCGCTACCATTAAGCCGATTACCTCCATACATTGAGCCACTGACGGGTGTTGAATGGAATGAAGAGTGCGGCAAGCACTTTGAAGTCTTGATAGCCTGTCCTCTGTCAGGTAAATCTTCATTTCTACAGAATCTATAAGAGTCCCCAGGAAGGGAACTCTTGTGAGTGGAACGAGTGAACTTTTCTTTTCGTTCACCTTCCATCCATGTGACCTTAGAAATGCCAGTACTAACTCTGTATGAGATTTGGCAGTTTGAAAGCTTGAAGCTTGTATCAGAATGTCATCTAGGTATGGAGCTACCGAGATTCCCCGCGGTCTTAGTACCGCCAGAAGAGCACCCAGAACCTTTGTGAAGATTCTTGGCGCTGTAGCCAATCCGAATGGAAGAGCCACAAACTGGTAATGCCTGTCTAGGAAGGCAAACCTTAGGTACCGGTAATGATCTTTGTGAATCGGTATGTGCAGGTAAGCATCTTTTAAATCTACAGTGGTCATGTACTGACCCTCTTGGATCATAGGTAAAATTGTCCGAATAGTCTCCATCTTGAACGCTGGAACTCTTAGGAATTTGTTTAGGATCTTTAAGTCCAGGATTGGTCTGAAAGTTCCCTCTTTTTTGGGAACCACAAACAGATTTGAGTAAAACCCCTGTCCCTGTTCCGATCGTGGAACTGGATGGATTACTCCCATTAACAAGAGCTCTTGTACGCAGCGTAGAAACGCCTCTTTCTTTGTCTGGATTGTTGACAATCTTGACAGATGAAATCTCTCTCTTGGAGGAGAGTATTTGAAGTCCAGAAGGTATCCCTGAGATATTATCTCTAGCGCCCAGGGATCCTGAACATCTCTTGCCCAAGCCTGGGCGAAGAGAGAAAGTCTGCCCCCCACTAGATCCGATCCCGGATCGGGGGCCCTCAATTCATGCTGTTTTAGGGGCAGCAGCAGGTTTCCTAGTCTGCTTGCCCTTGTTCCAGGACTGGTTAGGTTTCCAGCCTTGTCTGTAGCGAGCAACAGCTCCTTCCTGTTTTGGTGCAGAGGAAGTTGATGCTGCTCCTGCTTTGAAATTACGAAAGGAACGAAAACTAGACTGTCTAGTCTTGGCTTTGGCTTTGTCCTGAGGCAGGGCATGGCCTTTACCTCCTGTAATGTCAGCGATAATCTCTTTCAACCCCGGGCCCGAATAAGGTCTGCCCTTTGAAAGGTATATTAAGCAATTTAGACTTAGAAGTAACATCAGCTGACCAGGATTTTAGCCACAGCGCCCTGCGTGCCTGAATGGCGAATCCTGAATTCTTCGCCGTAAGTTTAGTAAGATGTACTACGGCCTCCGAAATGAATGAATTAGCTAGTTTAAGGACTCTAAGCCTGTCCGTAATGTCGTCCAGAGTAGCTGAACCAATGTTCTCTTCCAGAGACTCAATCCAGAATGCCGCTGCAGCCGTGATCGGCGCAATGCATGCAAGGGGTTGCAATATAAAACCTTGTTGAACAAACATTTTCTTAAGGTAACCCTCTAACTTTTTATCCATTGGATCTGAAAAAGCACAGCTATCCTCCACCGGGATAGTGGTACGCTTAGCTAAAGTAGAAACTGCTCCCTCCACCTTAGGGACCGTTTGCCATAAGTCCCTTGTGGTGGCGTCTATTGGAAACATTTTTCTAAATATCGGAGGGGGTGAGAACGGCACACCGGGTCTATCCCACTCCTTAGTAACAATTTCAGTAAGTCTCTTAGGTATAGGAAAAACCTCAGTACTCGTCGGGTACCGCAAAATATTTATCCAACCTACACATTTTCTCTGGTATTGCAACTGTGTTACAATCATTCAGAGCCGCTAACACCTCCCCTAGTAATACACGGAGGTTTTCCAGTTTAAATTTAAAATTTGAAATATCTGAATCCAGTCTGTTTGGATCAGAACCGTCACCCACAGAATGAAGTTCTCCGTCCTCATGTTCTGCCACCTGTGACGCAGTGTCTGACATGGCCCTAATATTATCAGCGCACTCTGTTCTCACCCCAGAGTGATCACGCTTAACTTTTAGTTCTGGTAATTTAGCCAAAACTTCAGTCATAACAGTAGCCATATCCTGTAATGTGATTTGTAATGGCCGCCCAGCTGTACTCGGCGCTACAATATCACGCACCTCCCTCTGAGCGGGAGATGTAGGTACTGACACGTGAGGCGAGTTAGTCGGCATAACTCTCCCCTCGTTGTTTGGTGAAATTTGTTCAATTTGTACAGATTGATTTTTATTTAAAGTAGCATCAATACAGTTAGTACATAAATTTCTATTGGGCTCCACTTTGGCATTGCAACAAATGACACAGGTATCATCTTCTGAATCAGACATGTTTAACACACTAGCAAATAAACTTGCAACTTGGAAATACAATTCAAATAGAATAATATTAAAACGTACTGTGCCTTTAAGAAGCACAGAAGATCTATGACAGTTAAAAATTAATAAATTGAAACAGTTATAGCCTCAATCCTTGTAAACAACACAACTTTAGCAAAGGTTTAATCCCATTAGCAAAGATAACAATTTCTGAAAGCAGGAAACAAATTACAGAATAAAAGTTTTTATTTCAGTCAAACTATAATTCTCACAGCTCTGCTGAGAGAAATTACCTCCCTCAAAATAAGTTTTGAAGACCCCTGAGCTCTGTAGAGATGAACCAGATCATGCAGGGAATACAATGAGTTGCTGACTGAAATATTAGATGCATAGTAAAAGCGCCCCTCCCCCACACACACAGCAGTGAGGGAGAACAGAAACTGACAGAAAAAACAGATTTAAGCAACTGCCAAGTGGAAAAATGGTGCCCAAACATTTATTCACTCAGTACCTCAGCAAATGAAAACGATTTTACATTCCAGCAAAAACGTTAAACATAATTTCTAGTTATTAAAACAGCTTTATGTACTTCTTACAGTGTAATTCTAGTGAAGTACCATTCTCCCAGAATACTGAAGTGTAAAGTATACATACATGACATTATATCGGTATGGCAGGATTTTCTCATCAATTCCATTGTCAGAAAATAAAAACTGCTACATACCTCAATGCAGATTCATCTGCCCGCTGTCCCCTGATCTGAAGTTTACCTCACTCCTCAGATGGCCGAGAACAGCAATATGATCTTAACTACTCCGGCTAAAATCATAGCAAAACTCTGGTAGATTCTTCCTCAAACTCTGCCAGAGAGGTAATAACACACTCCGGTGCTATTTTAAAATAACAAACTTTTGATTGAAGATATAAAACTAAGTATAATCACCATAGTCCTCTCACACGACCTATCTAGTTGCTGGGTGCAAGAGAATGACTGGGAGTGACGTAGAGGGGGGGAGCTATGTGCAGCTCTGCTGGGTGAATCCTCTTGCACTTCCTGTGGGGGAGCAGTTAATATCCCAGAAGTAATGATGACCCGTGGACTGATCACACTTAACAGAAGAAATGATCTTATTGCTTTGGATGTTACTGATGCAAACAGAAAAAAGGCTTTACTGCTTCATTTAGCTGGAGAAAAAGTGCATGACATTTATGATACATTGTCTGCAACCACTAACACATACAATGATGTAAAAGATAAACTGACAACATATTTTCTCCCTAAAAAGAACACTCAGTATGAAATATACATATTCAGACAGGCAACACAACAGGGTGATGAACCTCTAGGTTACGTTTGCTAGCAAAAAATTGTGAGTTTTCTGATGTTGAAAATGAGATTAAAGCACAGATAATACAAAGCTGCACTTCTTCAAAACTAAGGAAATATGCACTGAGACAATCTGAACTATATTTAAAAGATTTGCTTAATTATGGCAGAACATTATAAATTGCTGACAGGCAAGCTGCAAGCATAGAAAATAGATCTACTGAAGATCAGGGCCTCGATCCGATATACAGCGTCGCCCGCAGAAGCCGTCAACGCCAACATTTGTGCGGGTTTGGTATCCTATATACGGCATAACCTAGAAGTTACGCTCGTATATTTCTGCCTTCGCCAGTAGTTTTTTGGCCCATAGACAGGTATACCAAACCCGCGCAGTTTGGTATCCAATATACAGCGTAAGGACTTACGTGGCGAAAATGGAGAAATCTTACTCCATTTTCACCTCGCCACAAATTGCAGGCGTAGCAAGCCTTAAGCTGTCTATTGGAGCCCCGTAACTCCCTAAACTACCTGCAAAATAAAACCTAACACCTAACGCATGCGCAATGTCTATCTACCTGTCAACCGTGAACTGCTAAATAAAATCTAACACCTAACGCATGCCCAATGTCTATCTACCTGTCAACCGCGACCCCCCCGCCGCAATCCCTAATAAAGTATTTAACCCCTAAACCGCCGCTCCCGGACCCAGCCGCCACCTACATTAAAAGTATAACCTAAAGCAAAGGAATATAGAGGGCGCTAAAAGCTAAGTTCTCCACCACATTTAGTCAATAATGGAAATAGACACAATGGATTTAGGGTAACAACTTTACTATCGAATAAAATTAAAATGCAATATTATTACAGTACAATATATAAGAGAAAATGCAAGGGACGTCTCCCTGTTTTTCTAAAAATAATAAAAAAGGACTGGAGTACCACCTTAAAAATGTTTAAAAAAAGGTATTTTGCATATGTTTGATTTGATACAATGTGAATAAAGGTATCAGTCAAAAATCAGTCTGTCCCAATTTATGATATGTGGTTACAAAGTTTCTTATAATAGCTGTTCACCAAATGTTGCAACTGTGACAGATAGGGTCAGCGTGAAAATTTGTAAAGTTGTGATGTAATATCAGTATAGCCCCCTTTAGGGAGAATTAGACGATGGAAGACACCTTTGTATCAGATCTTTTTTTCTTACTCACACTTTCTTTTCAAAGTAGCTTACTGACGATTTTATGGCTCACGGCTTTGGAGATTGGACACAGGCAAACAGCATCTCCCAATGCTGCTCACTTCTGCTGGTGTCGGCTGAACCCGGTCAGCGTGAATGAAGACTGCTCGTTACTTCCAGCGTTTATAATGCGCCAAGTTGATCCCAGTGCAGAGGGGATAAGAGAGATTCACACACCCGCACTTAGCGTGAAACACGCACGGGCAAAGATATAGAAAGCTAGGTACCTAGATTTTCAGATTGTGGTTAAAGTCCTTAGCAGTATACAACACAGATTCAATCTACGCGTTTCACCCATTAGATAGGGCTTTTTCAAGATACTCGTTGTTCCCGGGACGGAATTTAAAAATCCGCTGAAGTGTGTTCATTGGTTGTGGCTCTTTTCTGTTTAAGGTGGAAGTTGATCAGGGTTGATTTTTCTTAAGGTGGATTTATTCTAATTGTTCTCGTGTTCTCATCAAAAAAGGTCACAACACCACATAATATTGTATAGTGGTTTTACTAAACCAATTTTAAAATTTAAAAAAGTTTTTCAGACCCAACTGCAAATTATATTGAAAAATTATATTGTTAAGGTGATACAACCAGAGGTGGTATTCCATAATAAAATACAAAAATATATATTTTCTCTATAAGCTATAAATATCATTAAAAATATTATTTAAAATAGAATTGTAGTTCATATGTCAAAAAGGTTAATAGTCTATTAATTTATTAAAAAATTATAAATTTATACAATAGGTGGGTTTCTCTATTATTAAGTCAATGCCTATTCATATAAAACCACTTTACAACTCAAAATTATAACCAATTAGTTCTATGTCTGAGGATGCAAATAAATAAAACATAGCTTAGATTCTTCTATAGATTAGGGTAACCAGTTGTGTACATTGAAATACTTCACAATCATTTTATCAGATTAATCTACAATTGAAAATAATTATTAAAATTGGGGAATTATCACTATCTTAAAATTAACCTAAAAATATATTATTATATCAATTTGCCTTATTCCACTATTGAGTATTATAATAATTTGATACTATTTTCTCCTATTTTATAAAATGTTAGTTATATCTTAACTCCTAAAAAAGGGGATAGGTCTATCTCTGAGTTGAGGCCTTTTGGAAAAAGAGTATCAAATTTGTAAATTAATTCAGCTTCCTTCTTGAGGAGCTTACCCTCAAAGTCACCTCCTCTCCAGTCTCCTTTAACCTTACATATTCCCCAAAATTTAAAGTGCTGTAGATTATTTTTATGAATTTCTCTAAAATGCTTGTATAAGTGGGTGTCTAAGTTCCCTTTATCGATATTGCAGAGATGTTCTGCAATCTGGTAGTCTCTCCAATGTAAAATAAATCACATGAGCATTTCAGAAGATATATGACACCCTTGTGTGAACATCTTATGATGTCTTTTTTTTTAAAAGTATAACCCCCTAATGTGATCCCCCTACACCGTCGCCAGCTACATTACATACCCCCTAATGTGAGCTCCTACCCCGCCGCCAGCTACATTAAACTACCCCCTAATGTGAGCCCCTTACATCGCCGCCAGCTACATTAAACTACCCCCTAATGTGAGCTCCTACCCCGCCGCCAGTTATATTAAAATTATTAACCCCTAATCTAATCCCCCTACCCCGCCGCCAGCTATATTAAATTATTAACCCCTAATCTAATCCCCCTACCCCGCCGCCAGTTATATTAAAATTATTAACCCCTAATTTAATCCCCCTACCCCGCCGCCAGCTATATTAAAATTATTTACCCCTAATTTAATCCCCCTACCCCGCCGCCAGCTATATTAAATGTATTAACCCCTAATCTAATCCCCCTACACCGCCGCCAGCTATATTAAATACATTAACCCCTAATCTAATCCCCCTAAAGTAATCACCTCTATTACCAGCCCTTAAAAGGGCCTTTTGCGTGACATTGCCCCAAAGTAACAGCTCTGTTTCCAGCCCTTAAAAGGGCTTTTTGCGGGGCATGCCCCAAAGAAATCAGCTCTTTTACCAGCCCTTAAAAGGGCTTTTTGCGGGGCATTGTCACAAAGTAATCAGCTCTTTTGCATCTAATCCCCCTACACCACCACCACCTATAATAAATGTATTACCCCCTAATCTAATCCCCCTACAGCGCCGCCACCTATATTAAATAGATTAACCCCTAATCTTATCCCCCTACACCGCCGCCAGCTATATTAACTATATTAACCCTAAAATATATTAGGGTTAATATAGTTATTATATTATATATATATATTAACTATATTAACCCTAATTATATTAGGGTTAATATAGTTAATATTGTTATTATATTATATATATATTAACTATATTAACCCTAATTATATTAGGGTTAATATCGTTATTACATTATATATATATTAAGTATAATAACCCTATCTAACTCTAACATCCCTAACTAAATTGTTATTAAAATAAATCTAATTAATATTAATATTATTAATTAAAATATTCCTATTTAAATCTAAATACTTACCTATAAAATAAACCCTAAGATAGCTACAATGTAATTAATAATTACATTGTAGCTATTTTAGGGTTTATATTTATTTTACAGGTAACTTGGTATTTATTTTAACTAGGTACAATAGCTATTAAATAGTTAATAACTATTTAATAGCTACCTAGTTAAAATAATTACCAGTTTACCTGTAAAATAAATCCTAACCTAAGTTACACATACACCTACACTATCAATAAATTAAATAAACTACAAATATCTAAACTAAAATACAATTAAATAAACTAAATTAAATTACAAAAAACCCCCACTAAATTACAAAAAAAAAAAAAAGATTACAAGAATTTTAAGCTAATTACACCTATTCTAAGCCCCCTAATAAAATAACAAAGCCCCCCGAAAATAATAGGGCTTTTTGCAGGGCATGCCCCAAAGAAATCAGCTCTTTTGCCTGTAAAAAAAAACACAATACCACCCCCCAACATTACAACCCACCACCCACATACCCCTACTCTAACCCAATCCCCCCTTAAATAAACCTAACACTACCCCCCTGAAGATCTCCTTACCTTGTCTTCACCCAGCCGGGCCGAACTCTTCATCTGATCCGGGCGATGTCTTCAATCAAGCGGCAGAGAAGAAGTCTTCCATCCGGGCAATGTCTTCAATCAAGCGGCAAAGAAGAAGTCTTCCATCCGGGCGATGTCTTCAATCAAGCGGCAGAGCAGAAGTCTTCCATCCGGGCTAGGTCTTCAATCAAGCGGCATCTTTAATCTTCTTTCTTCGCTCCTCCGATGTGGAACTTCCATCCGGCACGACGACTTCCCGACGAATGAGGTTCCTTTAAATGACGTCATCCAAGATGACGTCCGTCAAATTCCGATTGGCTGATAGGATTCTATCAGCCAATCGGAATTAAGGTAGGAAAAATCTGATTGGCTGTTTGAATCAGCCAATCAGATTCAAGTTCAATCCGATTTGCTGAACAAAACAGCCAATTGGATTGAACTTGAATCTGATTGGCTGATTCAATCAGCCAATCAGATCTTTCCTATCTTAATTCTGATTAGCTGATTGAATCCTATAAGCCAATCGGAATTCAACGGACGCCATCTTGGATGACGTCATTTAAAGGAACCTCATTCGTCGGGAAGTCGTCATGCCGGATGGATGTTCCGCGTCGAAGGAGCGAAGAAAGAAGATTGAAGATGCCGCTTGATTGAAGACATAGCCCGGATGGAAGACTTCTGCTCTGCCGCTTGATTGAAGACATCGCCCGGATGGAAGACTTCTTCTTTTCTGCTTGATTAAAGACATCGCCTGGATGGAAGACTTCTTCTCTGCCGCTTGATTGAAGACATCGCCCGGATCGGATGAAGAGTTCGGCCCGGCTGGGTGAAGACAAGGTAGGGAGATCTTCAGGGGGGTAGTGTTAGGTTTATTTAAGGGGGGTTTGGGTTAGAGTAGAAGTATGTGGGTGGTGGGTTGTAATGTTGGGGGGTGGTATTGTGGTTTTTTTTACAGGCAAAAGAGCTGATTTCTTTGGGGCATGCCCCGCAAAAAGCCCTGTTAAGGGCTGGTAAGGTAATAGAGCTGTTAACTTTTTAAATTTAGATTAGGGTAGGGAATTTTTTTTATTTTGGGGGGCTTTGTTTTTTTATTAGGGGGCTAAGAATAGGTGTAATTAGCTTAAAATTCTTGTAATCTTTTTTTTTTTTTGGAATTTAGTGTTTGTTTTTTTTGTAATTTAGTTTAGTTTATTTAATTGTATTTTAGTTTATATATTTGTAGTTTATTTAATTTATTGATAGTGTAGGTGTATTTGTAAATTAGGTTAGGATTTATTTTACAGGTAAACTGGTAATTATTTTAACTAGGTAGCTATTAAATAGTTAACTATTTAATAGCTATTGTACCTAGTTAAAATAAATACCAAGTTACCTGTAAAATAAATATAAACCCTAAAATAGCTACAATGTAATTATTAATTACATTGTAGCTATCTTAGGGTTTATTTTATAGGTAAGTATTTAGATTTAAATAGGAATATTTGAATTAATAATATTAATATTAATTAGATTTATTTTAATAAGAATTTAGTTTGGGATGTTAGAGTTAGATAGGGTTATTATACTTAAAATAAATATAATTAGGGTTAATATAGTTAATATATATAATATAATAACATAATTTATGCTTACCTGATAAATTCCTTTCTTCTGTAGTGTGATCAGTCCACGGGTCATCATTACTTGTGGGATATTAACTGCTCCCCTACAGGAAGTGCAAGAGGATTCACCCAGCAGAGTTGCTATATAGCTCCTCCCCTCTACGTCACCTCCAGTCATTCGACCAAGGACCAACGAGAAAGGGTGTAGTGGTGACTGGAGTATAATTTAAAAAATATTTACCTGCCTTAAAAAACAGGGCGGGCCGTGGACTGATCACACTACAGAAGAAAGGAATTTATCAGGTAAGCATAAATTATGTTTTCTTCTGTTAAGTGTGATCAGTCCACGGGTCATCATTACTTGTGGGATACCAATACCAAAGCAAAAGTACACGGATGACGGGAGGGATAGGCAGGCTCTTTATACAGAAGGAACCACTGCCTGAAGAACCTTTCTCCCAAAAATAGCCTCCGAGGAAGCAAAAGTGTCAAATTTGGAAAATTTGGAAAAAGTATGAAGCGAAGACCAAGTTGCAGCCTTGCAAATCTGTTCAACAGAGGCCTCATTCTTAAAGGCCCAAGTGGAAGCCACAGCTCTAGTGGAATGAGCTGTAATTCTTTCAGGAGGCTGCTGTCCAGCAGTCTCATAAGCTAAACGAATTATGCTACGAAGCCAAAAAGAGAGAGAGGTAGCAGAAGCTTTTTGACCTCTCCTCTGACCAGAGTAAACGACAAACAGGGAAGACGTTTGTCGAAAATCTTTAGTTGCCTGTAAATAAAATTTAAGGGCACGAACTACATCCAGATTGTGCAAAAGACGTTCCTTCCTCGAAGAAGGATTTGGGCACAAGGATGGAACAACAATCTCCTGATTGATATTCCTGGTAGTGACTACCTTAGGTAAGAACCCAGGCTTAGTACGCAGAACTACCTTATCCGAGTGAAAAATCAAATAAGGAGAATCACAATGTAAGGCTGATAACTCAGAGACTCTTCGAGCCGAGGAAATAGCCATTAAAAATAGAACTTTCCAAGATAACAACTTTATATCAATGGAATGAAGGGGTTCAAACGGAACACCCTGTAAAACGTTAAGAACAAGGTTTAAACTCCATGGTGGAGCCACAGCTTTAAACACAGGTTTAATCCTGGCCAAAGCCTGACAAAAAGCCTGAACGTCTGGAACTTCTGACAGACGCTTGTGTAACAGAATGGACAGAGCTGAGATCTGTCCCTTTAAGGAACTAGCGGATAACCCCTTTTCTAAACCTTCTTGTAGAAAAGACAATATCCTAGGAATCCTAACCTTACTCCAAGAGTAACCTTTGGATTCGCACCAATATAGGTATTTACGCCATATTTTATGGTAAATCTTTCTGGTGACAGGCTTCCTAGCCTGTATTAAGGTATCAATAACTGACTCAGAAAAACCACGCTTTGATAAGATCAAGCGTTCAATTTCCAAGCAGTCAGCTTCAGAGAAGTTAGATTTTGATGTTTGAAAGGACCCTGAATCAGAAGGTCCTGTTTCAGAGGTAACGACCAAGGTGGACAGAATGACATGTCCACCAGATCTGTATACCAAGTCCTGCGTGGCCATGCAGGCGCTATTAGAATCACTGATGCTTTCTCCTGTTTGATTCTGGCAATCAATCGAGGAAGCATCGGGAAAGGTGGAAACACATAAGCCATCCTGAAGGTCCATGGTGCTGTCAAGGCATCTATCAGGACCGCTCCCGGATCCCTGGATCTGGACCCGTAGCGCGGAAGCTTGGCGTTCTGTCGAGACGCCATGAGATCTATCTCTGGTTTGCCCCAACGTGGAAGTATTTGGGCAAAGACCTCTGGATGAAGTTCCCACTCCCCCGGATGAAAAGTCTGACGACTTAAGAAATCCGCCTCCCAGTTCTCCACTCCCGGGATGTGGATTGCAGACAGGTGGCAAGAGTGAGACTCTGCCCAGCGAATTATCTTCGATACTTCCATCATTGCTAGGGAGCTTCTTGTCTCTCCCTGATGGTTGATATAAGCTACAGTCGTGATGTTGTCCGACTGGAACCTGATGAACCCCCGAGTTGCTAACTGGGGCCAAGCCAGAAGAGCATTGAGGACTGCTCTCAATTCCAGAATGTTTATTGGAAGAAGACTCTCCTCCTGATTCCATAGTCCCTGAGCCTTCAGAGAATTCCAGACAGCGCCCCAACCTAGTAGGCTGGCGTCTGTTGTTACAATTGACCAGTCTGGCCTGCTGAATGGCATTCCCCTGGACAGATGTGGCCGATAAAGCCACCATAGAAGAGAATTTCTGGTCTCTTGAATGGAATGAAGGACACGGCATGCATTTTGAAGTTTTGTTAACCTGTCCTCTGTCAGGTAAATCTTCATTTCTACAGAATCTATCAGAGTCCCCAGGAAGGGAACTCTTGTGAGTGGAAAGAGAGAACTTTTCTCTTCGTTCACTTTCCATCCATGCGACCTTAGAAATGCCAGTACTATCTCTGTATGAGATTTGGCAGTTTGAAAGCTTGAAGCTTGTATCAGTATGTCGTCTAAGTACGGAGCTACTGAAATTCCTCGCGGTCTTAGTACCGCCAGAAGAGTGCCCAGAACCTTTGTGAAGATTCTTGGAGCCGTAGCCAGTCCGAATGGAAGAGCTACAAACTGGTAATGCCTGTCTAAAAAGGCAAACCTTAGATACCGGTAATGACTTCTGTGAATCGGTATGTGAAGGTAAGCATCCTTTAAATCCACTGTGGTCAAGTACTGACCCTCTTGGATCATGGGCAAAATTGTTCGAATAGTTTCCATCTTGAACGATGGAACTCTTAGGAATTTGTTTAGGATCTTTAAATCCAAGATTGGCCTGAAGGTTCCCTCTTTTTGGGAACTACAAACAGATTTGAGTAAAACCCTTGTCCTTGTTCCAACCGCGGAACTGGATGGATCACTCCCATTAATAAAAGATCTTGTACGCAGCGTAGAAACGCTTCCTTCTTTGTTAGGTTTGTTGACAACCTTGACAGATGAAATCTCCCTCTTGGGGGAGAGGATTTGAAGTCCAGAAGGTATCCCTGAGATATGATCTCTAACGCCCAGGGATCCTGAACATCTCTTGCCCAAGCCTGGGCGAAGAGGGAAAGTCTGCCCCCCACTAGATCCGGTCCCGGATCGGGGGCCCTCAATTCATGCTGTCTTAGGGGCAGCAGCAGGTTTTCTGGCCTGTTTGCCCCTGTTCCAGGACTGGTTAGGTTTCCAGCCTTGTCTGTAGCGAGCAACAGCTCCTTCCTGTTTTGGTGCAGAGGAAGTTGATGCTGCTCCTGCTTTGAAATTACGAAAGGAACGAAAATTGGACTGTCTAGCCTTGGCTTTGGCCTTGTCCTGAGGCAGGGCATGACCTTTACCTCCTGTAATGTCATCAATAATCTCTTTCAAGCCGGGCCCGAATAAGGTCTGCCCTTTGAAAGGAATATTAAGCAATTTAGATTTAGACGTAACATCAGCTGACCAGGATTTTAGCCACAGAGCTCTGCGTGCCTGAATGGCGAATCCTGAATTTTTAGCCGCAAGTTTAGTTAAATGTACTACGGCATCTGAAATAAATGAATTAGCTAACTTAAGGAATTTAAGTTTGTGTGTGATGTCATCTAGTGTGGATGATTGAAGTGTCTCTTCCAGAGACTCAAATCAAAATGCTGCTGCAGCCGTGACAGGCGCAATACATGCAAGAGGTTGCAATATAAACCCTTGTTGAACAAACATTTTCTTAAGGTAACCCTCTAATTTTTTATCCATTGGATCTGAAAAAGCACAGCTATCCTCCACTGGGATAGTGGTACGCTTAGCTAAAGTAGAAACTGCTCCCTCCACCTTAGGGACCATTTGCCATAAGTCCCGTGTGGCGGCGTCTATTGGAAACATTTTTCTGAATATAGGAGGGGGTGAGAAAGGCACACCGGGTCTATCCCACTCCTTAGTAACAATGTCAGTAAGTCTCTTAGGTATAGGAAAAACGTCAGTACTCGTCGGTACAGCAAAATATTTATCCAACCTACACATTTTTTCTGGGATTGCAACTGTGTTACAATCATTCAGAGCCGCTAATACCTCCCCTAGTAACACACGGAGGTTCTCAAGCTTAAATTTAAAATTTGAAATGTCTGAGTCCAGTTTATTTGGATCAGAACCGTCACCCACAGAATGAAGCTCTCCGTCTTCACGTTCTGCAAACTGTGACGCAGTATCAGACATGGCCCTTGCATTATCAGCGCACTCTGTTCTCATCCCAGAGTGATCACGTTTACCTCTTAGTTCTGGTAGTTTAGCCAAAACCTCAGTCATAACAGTAGCCATATCTTGTAATGTGATTTGTAATGGCCGCCCAGATGCACTCGGCGCTACAATATCACGCACCTCCTGAGCGGGAGATGCAGGTACTGACACGTGAGGCGAGTTAGTCGGCATAACTCTCCCCTCGTTGTTTGGTGAAATATGTTCAATTTGTACAGATTGACTATTTTTTAAAGTAGCATCAATACATTTAGTACATAAATTTCTATTGGGCTCCACTTTGGCATTAACACATATAGCACAGAGATATTCCTCTGAATCAGACATGTTTAACACACTAGCAAATAAACAGCAACTTGGAAATACTTTTCAAAGTAATTTACAAATAATATGAAAACGAACTGTGCCTTTAAGAAGCACAGAAAATATTATAACAGATAAAATAATTAAGTTATAGCATCAATCTTTGTCAGAATATACAGTTTTAGCAAAGGATTGTTCCCCTCAGCAAATGATAACTAACCCAGGCAGCAGAAAAAAATACACAAATAAACGTTTTTTATATCACAGTCAATACAATCAGCACAGCTCTGCTGTGAATGATTACTTCCCTCAAAAAAGACTCTTGAGATCCCTGAACTCTGTAGAGATGAACCGGATCATGCAGGAAGAAAATGAACCTCTGACTGAGTTTTTCTGATGCATAGTGAAAGCACCAAAATGGCCCCTCCCCCACACACATAACAGTGAGAGGGATCAGTGAACTGCTCTAATTTAAATCAAAACTATTGCCAAGTGGAAAAAAAGTGCCCAAAACATTTTTTCACCCAGTACCTCAGAGAAAAAAACGTTTTTACATGCCAGCAAAAAAACGTTTTACCTCAATAATTAATTGTCATTTAAAACCTATTGCAAGTCCCTGCAAATAGGTTAAGTCTATGTATACAGTTTAAAAGCCAGAGAAGTACCATTTCCCAGAAAACTGAAGTGTAAAATATACATACATGACAGCCTGATATCAGCTACATCTACTGCATTCAAGGCTGAGTTTACATTATAACGGTATGGCAGGATTTTCTCATCAATTCCATGTCAGAAAATAATAAACTGCTACATACCTCTTTGCAGATTAATCTGCCCGCTGTCCCCTGATCTGAAGTTTACCTCTCCTCAGATGGCCGAGAAACAGCAATATGATCTTAACTACTCCGGCTAAAATCATAGAAAAACTCAGGTAGATTCTTCTTCAAATTCTACCAGAGAAGGAATAACACACTCCGGTGCTATTATAAAATAACAAACTTTTGATTGAAGATATAAAAACTAAATATATCACCATAGTCCTCTCACACATCCTATCTAGTCGTTGGGTGCAAGAGAATGACTGGAGGTGACGTAGAGGGGAGGAGCTATATAGCAACTCTGCTGGGTGAATCCTCTTGCACTTCCTGTAGGGGAGCAGTTAATATCCCACAAGTAATGATGACCCGTGGACTGATCACACTTAACAGAAGAAAACTATATTAACTATATTAACCCTAATATAATTAGGGTTAATATAGTTAATATAGCTGGCGGTGGTGTAGGGGGATTAGATTAGGGGTTAATCTATTTAATATAGGTGGCGTCGGTGTAGGGGGATTAGATTAGGGGGTAATACATTTATTATAGGTGGCGGCGGTGTAGGGGGATTAGATGCAAAAGAGCTGATTACTTTGTGACAATGCCCCGCAAAAAGCCCTTTTAAGGGCTGGTAAAAGAGCTGATTTCTTTGGGCATGCCCCGCAAAAAGCCCTTTTAAGGGCTGGCAATAGAGCTGTTACTTTGGGGCAATGTCGCGCAAAAGGCCCTTTTAAGGGCTGGTAATAGAGGTAATTACTTTAGGGGGATTAGATTAGGGGTTAACGTATTTAATATAGCTGGCGGCGGTGTAGGGGGATTAGATTAGGGGTTAATTTAATATAGCTGGCGGCGGGGTAGGGGGATTAGATTAGGGGTTAATAATTTTAATATAGCTGGCGGCGGGGTGGGGGGATTAGATTAGGGGTTAATCATTTTAATATAGCTGGCCGCGGGGTAGGAGCTCACATTAGGGGGTAGTTTAATGTAGCTGGCGGCAGGGTAAGGGGCTCACATTAGGGGGTAGTTTAATGTAGCTGGCGGCGGGGGAAGGAGCTCACATTAGGGGGTAGTTTAATGTAGGTGGCGGTGGGGTAGGAGCTCACATTAGGGGGTAGTTAGTGTAGGTGGCGGCGGGGTAGGAGCTCACATTAGGGGGTAGTTTAATGTAGCTGGCGGTGGTGTAAGGGGCTCACATTAGGGGGTATTTAGTGTAGCTGGCGGCGGGGTAGGAGCTCACATTAGGGGGTAGTTTAATGTAGGTGGCGGCGGGGTCCGGGAGCGGCGGTTTAGGGGTTAATAACTTTATTAGGTGGCGGCGGGGTCTGGGAGCGGCGGTTTAGGGGTTAATACATTTTTTATTATTAGGAGAGTGAGGGGGGATAGCGGATAGAGGGTTAGACGTGTCGGGCTATGTTTGGGAAGCGTGTTAGACAGTACAGGAGATTTAATAATTTAGTCAGGTTTTGTAGGCGCCGGCAGTTTCTAAAGTGCCGTAAGTCACTGGCGACTCCAGAAATTTGTACTTACGCAGATTTCTGGACATCCCTAGTTTGTCAGACTTACGGCACTTTAGCATCTGACGGCGCCGTATATGTGATAGCTCGAATTGCGAGCTGAAACTACGGGCGGCGGGGGTTCCCTCGCTTGCGCCGCAAACTACGATCTATATCGGATCGCGCCCCAGTTTATTACAAATAGAGTTCAAAAAGACAGTTCAACAGTACAGCCCACAAGAAAGAACCAGACCTCATTTGTGTTATGCAGGAACTGTGGTGGTTTCTATCCACATAATGGGACTTGTCCAGCAAGGAATAAGCAATGCAGGACATGTGGAAAGTTTAATCATTTTGCAAAGCAATGTAGAACAAAATTGTATCAAATACCTCAATCACATACTGAGCCACATACATCAGAGCAGTGGAAAGTAAATCTAGTCAGATCTAGACAATATTCAAACAATGATGACAAATATGTATTTGTAGTTAACAACATGTGTAACCTAACTCAGCCACAAGTTGATGTACTCATTAATGAAACAAAAATCACTGCATTGATTGATTCAGGATCTGCTGTTAATTTTAGTGGGTGAACAAACATTTCACATGTTAAAACCACAACCACAGCTATTACAGAGTAAAATAAATATATATGCATATGGATCAACTAAACCCCTTAATGTCATTGGTAAATTTATAGCCACATGTGCATTTGAACACAACAAAACAGCAACTATATTTTATGTTGTAAAGGGTCAAAATTCTTCTCTTCTGAGTTTTGAAACTTCATCCAGTTTGGGACTTATAAAGCTTATGAATGCAATTTCACCTAGAAAGAGCACAGTATCCGTAGCAGATCAGTAAGTACAGCAGTATTCTCATTTGTTTATTGGCATTGGTAAATTGAAAGATTTTCAAGAACAGCTGTATTTTAATCCACATATAAAACCTGTAATACAACCACATAGAAGAATTCCATTTCATCTAAGGAACAATGTTGATGCTGAACTCAAGAACCTTGAAACACAAGGAATCATCGAAAGAGTTCAAGGGCCAACTCCATGAGTCTCCCCAATGCCAAAACCCAAATAGTGTAAGAATTTGCATAGACATGAGGCAAGCAACACTGCCATTATCAGGGAGCGCCACGTTACTCCAATATTAGATGATATAATTCATGATCTCAACCAGGCAAAAGTTTTCTCCAAACTTGATTTAAAATCAGGCTATCATCAACTGGAATTGGATCCAACAAGCAGATATATAACTACATTCTCAACATACACAGGATTGTGGTGATACAAGCGCCTAAGTTTTAGTGTTTCTTCTGCTGCTGAAGTATTTAAAAATGCAATACAGCAAACATTATCTGAAATTCCAGGAATTAAGAACTTCAGCGATGATATCTTTGTGTTTGGAGCTACTCACGAGGACCATGATAAAAATCTCACTGCAGTTTTTGAGCGACTTCATGAGAAAGGACTTACCTTAAATTGTAGTAAGTGTGAATTTAATAAAACTAAACTAGAATTTTATGGATTTGTCTTTTCAGCTGAAGGCATATCAGCAGACCCAAAGAAATTGGAAGCAATTCAGAATGCAAATCCTCCTATAGACTCCAGTGAAGTCAGAAGTTTCCTAGGGATGGTTAATTACTTTTCTCGATTTATTCCTAATTTCTCGACTATTGCCACACCTTTAAGAGAGTTAACAAAGAAAAGTGTGCCATGGCGTTGGACTGAAACTGAACAACACTGATCACAGATCACAAGCCTTTACAGTTGATCAGGAATAATCCAAAATCCAAACTGCCCGCTAGAATAGAAAGATGGGGTTTAAGGCTAAAACCATACAATTTTACTGTAGTCTGCAAATCTGGAAAAGAGAACCCAGCAGACTATATGTCTCGACATCCTATATCAGCAGATTCATTCACAAGTTCTCCAAGTTCCATGGATGCAGAAGAATATATCAATTTTGTTACTAATCATGCTATATTATTATTATTATTATTATCGGTTATTTGTAGAGTGCCAACAGATTCCGCAGCGCTATAAACAAAGGGGGAGCACAACAAAACAATTATAGGGATCAAATGGGTAGAGGGCCCTGCCAAGAGTTGCACTGTTGTAGTCAGCTCTTAAGAAGGTGATCTACAAACAGCTGGACTCTTAGGCTTACATGCTAAGGGGGTTCAGGGGAAAGCAATGGAGGAGTGGACCTGGTATAAAGTAAGGTTAGCATAGGTTGTATGCATCCCTGAACAGTAGAGTCTTTAGGGAGCGCTTGAAGCTTTCAAAGCTAAGGAAGAGTCTTGTGGGGCGAGGCAGAGAGTTCCACAAGATGGGAATCAGTCTGGAGAAGTCCTGTAAATGGGAGTGCGATGAGGTAACCAGAGAGGAAGAGAGTAGGAGGTCATGAGCAGGGTGAAGGGGATGGGGGAGGGAGAGTATCTGGAGACAAGGTCTGAGATATAGGGGGGAGCAGTGCAGTTGAGGGCTTTGTATGTCAGAGTGAGAATTTTGTGTTTGATTCTAGAGGCAAGAGGAAGCCAGTGAAGGGATTGGCAGAGAGGAGCAGCAGATGAAGAGCGCTGTGTAAGGGAGAAGAGTCTGGCAGAGGCATTCATTATGGATTGTAAAGGAGCTAGGCGGCAGGTGGGGAGACCAGAGAGGACAGATTTACAGTAAGGCGGGAAAGAATGAGAGAGTGGATTAAAATCTTAGTTGTGTCTTGTGTAAGGAAGTGTCTAATTTTAGAGATATTTTTAAGGTGGAAGAGGCAGGCTTTAGTCAAGAACTGTATGTAAGGAGTGAAAGAAAGATCTGAGTCAAATGTAACCCCGAGACATCGGGCATGCGGGGTAGGGGTAGAGATTTTTGAAGAAGGGGGGAAAATGAGGAGCTCAGTTTTGGAGAGATTTAGCTTGAGGTAGTGAGAGGACATCCAGGAAGAGATGTGAGAAAGACAGTTAGTGACACGGGTTAGCAAGGAAGGAGATAGGTCTGGTGCAGAGAAGTAGATTTGGGTGTCGTCGGCATACAAATGATATTGGAAACCGTGGGACTTTATTAGGGAACCTAGTGATGACGTGTAGATTGAGAAGAGAAGGCGACCGAGGACAGAGCCTTGCGGTACTCCAACAGAAAGTGGTGACGGGGCAGAGGAGGCCCCAGAGAAGGTTACACTAAAGGTACGGTTTGACAGGTAGGAAGAGAGCCACGAAAGGGCTGTGTCACAGATGCCGAAGGATTGGAGGGTTTGGAGCAAAAGAGGGTGGTCAACAGTGTCAAAGGCTGCGGACAGATCAAGGAGAATAAGCAGAAAGAAGTGGCCTTTTGATTTTGCTGTAAGTAGGTCGTTGGTAACCTTAACAATAGCTGTCTCTGTGGAGTGATGAGGACGAAATCCAGATTGCAGTGGGTCAAGAAGGGAGTTTAACGTAAGGAAATGGGATAGGCGTGCATATAGTAGTTTTTCGAGAAGCTTTGAGGCAAGAGGGAGGAGGGAAATAGGGCGGTAGTTGGATGGGGAGGTAGGATCAAGGGAAGGTTTTTTGAGGATAGGTGTGACCAGTGCATGTTTCAGCAATGAGGGAAATATACCGGTGTTGAGGGAGAGGTTGAAAGTGTGTGTTAGTATAGGGGTAAGGGTAGCAGAGAGGGAGGGGAGTAGATGTAAGGGGATAGGGTCAAGGGGACAGTGAGGTGAGAGCACAGTATAAGTGCCGAAACGTCTTCCTCAGTAACAGGGGAGAATGAGCTAAGTTTCAGGTTATGTGGGTTGTGGTTGAGTGAGAGCATTTGAGGGGGGAGAGAATAGAATTATGTTGAGAACTGATTTAATTTCTGATGGAGTCAATTTTGTTATTGAAGTGGCTGGCAAAGTCTTGAGCTTACAGAAAAGTTGTTTTAGGAGGTGGGGGAGGGCGTAGGAGAGTATTGAAAGTGGAGAACAGACGTTTTGGGTTTGAAGAAAGATTAGAGATGAGAGTAGAGAAGTAGTGTTGCTTATGGAGATTAAGGGCAGAATAGTAGGAGTTCAAGTTGAATTTGTAATGAAGAAAATCAGCTGAACTCCGAGATTTTCTCCAGTGCCGTTCAGCAGTACGGGAACATCTGTGTAGGTACCGTGTCAGAGGAGTATGGCAGGGCTGAGGATGAGTGTGTGATTTCCGAGCAATGGTAAGAGGGGCGAGATTGTCAAGGACGTATATAAAGGTGGAATTATAGTGGCAGATTGTTCAGGGCAGGAAAAGGAGGAGAAGGATAAGAGGAGCGGTTTGAGGGAATTAGCAAGCTGTTGCTGATCTAAAGACATAATGCTTCTGTGAAGTTTAGTGTGAGGAGTAGAAGGAGGGAGAGTTGTAGGAAGGGATGATATGTTGCAAGTAAGGAAATGGTGGTCAGAAAGAGGGAGTTTGTGAAGTTTGAGAGACTGCATCGATAGCTAAAGATCAGGTCAAGAGAGTGACCGTCTTTGTGAGTGGGAGAATCAGTCCATTGTGACAGACCGAAAGAGGAAGTGAGTTGCAGAAGTTGTTTTGCAGATGAGGCAGTGGGATTGTTAAGGGGGGATGTTGAAGTCGCCCAAAATGAGGGCAGGGGTGTCTGAGGAAAGGAAATAATGTAGCCAGGCAGCCAAGTGATCTAGAAATTGAGTTGAGGAGCCAGGGGGTCAGTATATGACTGCAACACGTACAGAGAGAGGGGAGAATAAGTGAATCATGTGGGTTTCGAATGAGGGAAATGTGAGGGAAGAGATGGGATGTATTTGTAGAAAGGTGCAACGAGAGGAAAGTAAAATACCTACACCACCTCCTTGTCTATTACCAGACTAGGAGTGTGGCTGAAGTGGAGACCCCCATGTGACAGAGCAGCAGTGGATACTGTGTCTAGGGGAGAGAGTCAGGTTTCTGTTAGGGCCAGAAGGTTGAGGGAGCGGGAGACGAAGAGGTCATGTATAAACATGAGCTTGTTGCAAACAGAGCGAGAGTTCCAGAGTGCGCAAGTTAAAGGGGTAGTGGCTTTTGATGCAAGAGAAATGTGAGTAAGGTTTGCAGAGTTTTGTTTTCTGAGTCTATGGGATGGTACACATGGATGTGCACGGCTTGGCAGTGGTTGTGGACCAGGATTAGGGGAGATGTCACCAGCAGTAAGTAAAAGCAAGAGGGAGAGTGACATGAGATGAGATACAGATTTGCAGTAGTGAGACTGCTTTTGAGACGAGCTGCAGGGGGAGAGAGAGTGTTTAGGAATAGGTAAAGTTCATGAGTACAAAAGTAACCCTAAATCATTGACTGTAGAAGAAATACAACAAGCAACATTAGCTGATCCTATACTGCAAATACTTGCTGTATTAGTTCGGAATGGAAAATGGTACACAGCTGACAAAATACATGGAAAAGAGTTGAAGTCATTTGCAAGATTTGGCAAAGAACTCTCAGTGAATAATGACAACAGTATTATCTTGCAAGGTAATCGAATAGTCGTTCTGACATGTTTACAACAACAATTATTATCCTTAGCACATGAAGGTCACCAAGGAATAGTTAAAATGAAAAATTTATTATGAGAAAAAGTGTGGTTTCCATCATTAGATAAACAAGCAGAAAAGTTGTTGAGAACATGTATTGTGTGTCAAGCCACAACTCCAGGAGCTCACAAAGAACCTTTAAAAATGTCTGCATTGCCTGAAGCACCATGCTGTAATGTGAGTATAGATTTTTATGGCCCATTACCTACTGGAGATTACTTGATGGTGGTTATGGACGAATATTCAAGATACCCGGTAGTAGAAGTTATCAGCTCAACATCTTCAGTCACTGTTATTCCTGTTTTAGACAAAGTTTTCTCTTTATTGGAAATTCCTAAAATTGTTAAAACAGATAATGGTCCCCCGTTTAACAGTACTCAATTTAATAAATTTGCTTTATATCTTGGATTTAAACATAGGCGCATTACTCCTTTGTGGCCACAAGCTAATGCAGAAGCTGAAAGATTCATTCATTCTATAGGGAAATACCTATGGGCAACTACAGCGCAAGGTAGACCATGGAAACAAAATGTTTACTCATTTCTGAGAGACTATCGATCAACTCCCAATTGTACTACTGGCAGATCACCTACAGAGCTGTTATTCAATCGCAAATTTTGGATCAAAATTCTGGATATAAATGATTCACTAACAGAGACACTCAACAAGGACTTGATACAAAAAGACAGTCATGCCAAAGCCAAGATGAAAGCTTATGTGGATAAATACTATCATACCAAATCTGCTCTTTTTGCTGTTGGAGGCAGAGTCCTGTGTCGGCAAGATAGACAACACAAGTTGGATACTTTATATGATGTCGTCCCATATACAGTTACAAGAATTCAAGGATCAATGATCACTGCAATAAGAAATGGACATACAATTACTCAGAATTCTTATTTCTTCAAGAAACTACACAAAGAACAGGACACTGAATTATCTGATGCAGAAGATGATGATTCTGATATACCCAAATTATTTCAAGAACATGATGATAATATGGATAACACAGAGAGCAGTGAGGGGGAAGAAAACATAGCACATGATCAGTCCTCAGAATAGAAAATACCCTCTCAGAGAAAACAGAAGACCTCCTGAATACCTTAAAGGGACAGTTCACCCCAAAAATTTCTCCCCTTTAAATTGTTTCCAATGATTCATTTTACCTGCTGGAGTGTTTTACATTTTTTACAAGTAGCTCCTTTACCCCTATTTTGGCATTTGAAATAGCTGATTTAGCCTGTGGTATCCCAACCTATACTGAAAAATTCTATACTGGAGTATATTCTATTGAATAGCCTAAGTAAACACAGCCAGCAGAAGAGATTACACTCTCAGTGGGGGGCATGATAGTTATAGGGACAGTATACTGTAAAATAGTTTTTCCCTTAATGTGTTTACAATTGCTTTTTTTACCAACTGCAGAGTAAAAAATGTATGAAAATTAGATTTTTAAGGCTTATTTGTGTATATTAAAGCTCTGATTTTTTTGTTTTGAAGCCACAACCTAATAAAATGGGTTGAGCTTGTAGTTTTAATCAGATCTCATTACTGTATCACATTGTGCACATATACCTGCTTCTTAATCTTATATCTGTCCTTAAAACAATCACCAGTACTTTGAGAGAACAATGGAAAATCAACATTGTATTACCTTATCTCTGTTATATCCGACTGGGAGTGTAATTTCTTCTGCTGGCTGTTTTTTCAAAGCTTATGTATAGCTGGTACGCGCAGCCACAAACTTTCAGAATAGGTGGGGATACCACATGCTAAATTAACAATTTCAAATGCCAATATAAGTGTAAAGGAGCTACTTGTAAACAATTTAATACACTCCAGCAGGTAAAGTGGATCATTGGGAACAAATTAAAGGGGAGAACATTTTTGAGTAAACTAAAAGGAAATTTATGCTTCCCTGATAAATTGATTTCTTCTACGATACGACGAGTCCACGGATTCATCCTTTACTTGTGGGATATTATCCTCCTGCTAACAGGAAGTGGCAAAGAGCACCACAGCAGAGCTGTCTATACAGGGAGTGCAGAATTATTAGGCAAATGAGTATTTTGACCACATCATCCTCTTTATGCATGTTGTCTTACTCCAAGCTGTATAGGCTCGAAAGCCTACTACCAATTAAGCATATTAGGTGATGTGCATCTCTGTAATGAGAAGGGGTGTGGTCTAATGACATCAACACCCTATATCAGGTGTGCATAATTATTAGGCAACTTCCTTTCCTTTGGCAAAATGGGTCAAAAGAAGGACTTGACAGGCTCAGAAAAGTCAAAAATAGTGAGATATCTTGCAGAGGGATGTAGCACTCTTAAAATTGCAAAGCTTCTGAAGCGTGATCATCGAACAATCAAGCGTTTCATTCAAAATAGTCAACAGGGTCGCAAGAAGCATGTGGAAAAACCAAGGCGCAAAATAACTGCCCATGAACTGAGAAAAGTCAAGCGTGCAGCTGCCAAGATGCCACTTGCCACCAGTTTGGCTATATTTCAGAGCTGCAACATCACTGGAGTGCCCAAAAGCACAAGGTGTGCAATACTCAGAGACATGGCCAAGGTAAGAAAGGCTGAAAGACGACCACCACTGAACAAGACACACAAGCTGAAACGTCAAGACTGGGCCAAGAAATATCTCAAGACTGATTTTTCTAAGGTTTTATGGACTGATGAAATGAGAGTGAGTCTTGATGGGCCAGATGGATGGGCCCGTGGCTGGATTGGTAAAGGGCAGAGAGCTCCAGTCCGACTCAGACGCCAGCAAGGTGGAGGTGGAGTACTGGTTTGGGCTGGTATCATCAAAGATGAGCTTGTGGGGCCTTTTCGGTTTGAGGATGGAGTCAAGCTCAACTCCCAGTCCTACTGCCAGTTTCTGGAAGACACCTTCTTCAAGCAGTGGTACAGGAAGAAGTCTGCATCCTTCAAGAAAAACATGATTTTCATGCAGGACAATGCTCCATCACACGCGTCCAAGTACTCCACAGCGTGGCTGGCAAGAAAGGGTATAAAAGAAGAAAATCTAATGACATGGCCTCCTTGTTTACCTGATCTGAACCCCATTGAGAACCTGTGGTCCATCATCAAATGTGAGATTTACAAGGAGGGAAAACAGTACACCTCTCTGAACAGTGTCTGGGAGGCTGTGGTTGCTGCTGCACGCAATGTTGATGGTGAACAGATCAAAACACTGACAGAATCCATGGATGGCAGGCTTTTGAGTGTCCTTGCAAAGAAAGGTGGCTATATTGGTCACTGATTTGTTTTTGTTTTGTTTTTGAATGTCAGAATGTATATTTGTGAATGTTGAGATGTTATATTGGTTTCACTGGTAAAAATAAATAATTGAAATGGGTATATATTTGTTTTTTGTTAAGTTGCCTAATAATTATGCACAGTAATAGTCACCTGCACACACAGATATCCCCCTAAAATAGCTATAACTAAAAACAAACTAAAAACTACTTCCAAAACTATTCAGCTTTGATATTAATGAGTTTTTTGGGTTCATTGAGAACATGGTTGTTGTTCAATAATAAAATTAATCCTCAAAAATACAACTTGCCTAATAATTCTGCACTCCCTGTATAGCTCCTCCCTTGACTCCACCTCCCAGTCATTCGACCAAAGGTATAGGAAGAAAAAGGAGAAACTAAAAGGTGCAGAGGTAACTGAAGTTTTAAACACAAAAATATAATCTGTCTTAAATTGACAGGGAGGGCCGTGGACTTGTCGTTTCGTAGAAGAAATCAATTTATCAGGTAAGCATAAATTTACTTTTCTTCTACTATATACGATGAGTCCACGGATTCATCCTTTACTTGTGGGATACAATACCAAAGCTACAGGACACGGATGAACGGGAGGGACAAGACAGATACCTAAACAGAAGGCACCACTGCTTGAAGAACTTTTCTCCCAAAAATAGCCTCAGAAGAAGCAAAAGTATCAAATTTGTAAAATTTGGAAAAGGTATGAAGGGAGGACCAAGTCGCAGCCTTACAAATCTGTTCAACAGAAGCAACGTTTTTAAAAGCCCATGTGGAAGCCACCGCTCTAGTAGAATGAGCTGTAATTTTTTCAGGAGGCTGCTGTCCAGCAGTCTTGTATGCCAAACGGATGATGCTTTTCAGCCAAAAAGAAGAGGTAGCCGTAGCTTTTTGACCCCTACGCTTTCCAGAATAGACAACAAATAGAGAAGATGTTTGACGGAAATCCTTGGTCGCTTGTAAGTAAAACTTCAAGGCACGAACCACGTCCACCTTGACTGTATACTCTTCTTGAATTACAAGCAGCCGATTGACCTGATACACACCTAGTACTGAAGTGCAGAGATCACATTGTGTTCCTGAACGCCGAAAAAAAGATATTAACCTATCCAAGACTTGCGCAAGTGAAGAAGGAATTCGGCATCTGGGAGAGCGTTAAGAGCAGCGCTTCCAAGTCGGAGTAACCGGACGACACGAATCTAAGGAGAGCAGGTGAGAGCGCGATTGTGTAATAGCACAGAGTTCCCTGCACGGATTACCGTTGGTATTAATTACAAAACTGTGAAGCTTGGGACGTCATGTCTGTATAAACTCTTGTCCATCAGATTGGTATTGTTCATAACCGAAAACGTATACTCCCCTATGAAGTGCCTATGACAGTGGAAGGGTAGAGATAAGAGAACCGAATTACACAGATATAAGTATCGCTGATGACCTCAATACTGCTAATAGCTGTGAATATTAGTACTGCAGCACAGCAGAGATTTATGTGGACATTTCCAAAGACTGACTAATGTATCAATGCTATTCTGCATAAAGACAGCTCGTAGCATTTGATCAAAGTACAGAAGTTTTTTTACCAAGGTTTTATATATTGAGGTTTAGAAGTTTAAAAAGGAGCACAATATTGTATTTACATTGTCATTTGTACTATCATTTTAACAGAACTTTTTTACATTTGTTTTTAATGTGTTTAGGATTTTTGATATAATATTGACAGGAGTATTGTGTATATGTTATTGAATGGTGAATGGAAGTTTAGGGCTATATAGATTGAATGGTTGGTATAATTAACTTTAACGTATCTGTGAGACCAGTCTAATAACATTTTTTGCAATAAACCTGATCAGTATTTAGAATATTTATTCAAACTAGGCCAATATTAGAATTAGTTAAAGGGATAGAATAAAGGTGGAACTGAGTATTACATTTTCATATACATAAGATTCACATGGAATTTTATTTTATTTGAATAAGCCACAGCTAATTTTAACGCCATCTAAACCTATTAATTGTATAGTCCGTTGTTATTCTACTACTTTGGAAGAAGGTAGTATTATTAGATTGGCAAGTGGGGAAAGTCCAGCGCTTCACTTCAAAGCAATTTAGTAGAAGAAGGACTAGGACATAGAGAAGGAACAACAATTTCCTGATTAATATTCTTATTTGAAACAACCTTAGGAAGGAATCCAGGTTTAGTGCGCAAAACCACCTTATCAGAATGGACTATAAGATAAGGCGAGTCGCATTGTAACGTAGAAAGCTCAGAAACTCTTCGAGCAGAAGAGATAGCAACTAAAAACAGAACTTTCCAAGATAGAAGTTTAATATCTTTGGAATGCATGGGTTCAAACGGAACCCCTTGAAGAACAATTTGAACTAAATTCAAACTCCATGGCGGAGCAACAGGTTTAAACACAGGCTTGATTCTAACTAAAGCCTGACAAAACGACTGAACGTCTGGGACATCTGCCAGACGCTTGTGTAGTAAGATTGACAAAGCAGAAATCTGTCCCTTTAAGGAACTAGCTGATAATCCTTCTCTAATCCTTCTTGGAGAAAGTACAAAATCCTAGGAATCCTGATCTTACTCCATGAGTAGCCCTTGGATTCGCACCAATAAAGATATTTACGCCATATCTTATGGTAAATTTTCCTAGTGACAGGCTTTCGAGCCTGAATCAAGGTATCAATGACCGACTCAGAGAAATCCCCGCTTAGATAAAGGTATCGATGACCGACTCAGAGAATCCCCGCTTAGATAAAATCAAGCGTTCAATCTCCATGCAGTCAGTTGCAGAGAAATTAGATTTGGATGCTGGAACGGACCTTGAATGAGAAGGTCCTGTCCCAGTGGCAGTTTCCACGGTGGCAGAGATGACATTTCCACCAGATCTGCATACCAAGTCCTGCGTGGCCACGCAGGCGCTATCAAGATTACCGAAGCCCTCTCCTGTTTGATTCTTGCAATCAGACGAGGTAGAAGAGGAAAAGGAGGAAACACATAAGCCAGGTTGAACGACCAAGGTACTGCTAGAGCATCTATCAGTACTGCTTGAGGATCCTTGATCTGGACCCGTAACAAGGAAGTTTAGCATTCTGACGAGATGCCATCAGATCCAATTACGGTGTGCCCCATTGATGGATCAATGCCGCAAACACCTCCGGGTGGAGCTCCCACTAGCCCGGATGAAAAGTCTGACGACTTAGAAAATCCGCTTCCCAGTTCTCCACTCCTGGGATATATATTGCTGATAGATGGCAAGAGTGAGTCTCTGCCCATTGAATTATTTTGGAAACCTCTATTATCACTAGAGAACTCTTTGTTCCCCCTTGATGATTGATATATGCTACAGTCGTGATATTGTCCGATTGGAATCCTATGAATTTGTCCGAAGCCAGCTGAGGCCACGCTTGAAGCGCGTTGAATATTGCTCTCAGTTCCAGAATATTTATTGGTAGTAGGGACTCCTCCTGAGTCCAAACACCCTGAGCCTTCAGGGAATTCCAGACTGCACCCCAGCCCAAGAGGCTGGCATTCGTCGTCACTATGACCCATGCTGGCCTGCGGAAGCACATTCCTTGGGACAGATGATCCTGTGACAACCCCCAATGAAGAGAGTCTATGGTCTCTAGATCCAAATTTATCCGAGGAGATAAATCCGCATAATCCCCATTCCACTGTCTGAGCATGCACAGCTGCAGTGGTCTGAGATGCAAGCGAGCAAACGGTACTATGTCCATTACCGCTACCTTAACCCAATGACCTCCATACACTGCGCCACTGATGGCCGAGGAATGGAATGAAGTGCTCGGCAAGTAGTTAAGATCTTTGATTTTCTGACCTCCGTCAGAAAAATGTTCATGTCTACCGAGTCTATCAGAGTTCCTAGGAATGGAACTCTTGTCAGAGGAACTAGTGAACTCTTTTTTATGTTCACCTTCCACCCGTGAGTTCTTAGAAAAGCAAACACGATGTCCATGTGAGATTTGGCTAGATGGTAAGTTGACGCCTGAATCAAAATATTGTCCAGATAGGGCGCCACTGCTACGCCCTGCGGCCTTAGAACTGCCAGAAGGGACCCTAGCACCTTTGTGAAGATTCTGGGAGCTGTGGCCAACCCGAAAGGAAGGGCCACAAACTGGTAATGTTTGTCCAGGAAGGCGAACCTGAGGAACTGGTGATGATCTTTGTGGATAGGAATGTGAAGATACGCATCCTTCAAATCCACAGTGGTCATATATTGACCCTCCTGGATCATTGGTAAAATTGTTCATATGGTCTCCATCTTGAACGAAATTTGTTTAGACTTTTGAGATCTAAAATCGGTCTGAAGGTTCCCTCTTTTTTGGGAACCATGAACAGATTTGAGTAAAACCCCTGCCCTTGTTCTAATTTTGGAACTGGGCAGATTACACCCATGGTATATAGGTCTTCTACACATCGTCTCTTTTTTGTCTGGTCTACAGACAAACGTGAAAGATGAAATCTCCCTCTTGGGAGAGAATCCTTGAATTCTAGACGATACACCTGGGTCACAATTTCTAATGCCCAGGAATCCTGAACATCTCGTGCCCAAGCCTGAGCGAAGAGAGAAAGTCTGCCCCCTACTAGATCCGGTCCGGATCGGGGGCTGCCCCTTCATGCTGTCTTGGTAGCAGCAGTGGGCTTCTTGGCCTGTTTACCTTTATTCCAGGTCTGGTTAGGTCTCCAGACTGACTTGGATTGTGCAAAGTTCCCCTCCTGCTTGGTGGCGGAGGAGGAAGTAGAGGGACCACCTTTAAAGTTTCGAAAGGAACGAAAATTATTCTGTTTAGTCCTCATTTTAACTGTCTTGTCCTGAGGAAGGGCATGACCTTTACTTCCAGTAATGTCGGAAATGATCTCCTTTAGTTCAGGCCCGAATAGGGTCTTACCCTTAAAGGGAATAGCTAAAAGCTTGGATTTAGATGACACATCAGCAGACCAAGACTTGAGCCATAACGCTCTACGCGCTAAAATGGCAAAGCCTGCATTCTTTGCCGCTAATTTAGCCATTTGGAAAGCGGTATCTGTAATAAAAGAATTAGTTAGCTTGAGAGCCTTAATTCTATCCAAAATATCATCTAATGGGGTCTCAACCTTAAGAGACTCCTCTAGAGCCTCAAGCCAAAAAGCTGCTGCAGTAGTTACTGCAAGGTTGTAGAAGAAAACCCTGATGAATAAACAATTTCTTCAGAAGACCCTCTAATTTTTTATCCATAGGATCTTTAAAAGCACAACTGTCCTTAATAGGTATAGTTGTACGCTTAGCCAGGGTAGATATAGCTCCCTCTACCTTAGGGACCGTCTGCCAGGAATCTCAAATGGTGTCAGATATGGGAAACATTTTCTTAAAAGTAGGAGGGGGAGAGAACGGAATGCCTGGTCTATCCCATTCCTTAGTAATAATGTCCGAAATTCTTCTAGGGACTGGAAAAACATTAGTGTAAGTAGGGACCTCTAGATATTTATCCATTTTACACAATTTCTCTGGTGGGATGACAATAGGGTCACAATCATCCAGAGACGCTAAAACCTCCCTGAGTAACAAGCGGAGGTGTTCAAGCTTAAACTTAAAGGCGTCACATCTGAGTCTGTTTGAGGGAACATCTTTGCTGAATCAGAAAGCTCTCCCTCAGACAGCAATTCCCCCACCCCCAAATCAGAACACTGTGAGGGTACATCGGAGATGGCCAATAAAGCATCAGAGGGCTCAGCATTTACTCTAATACCTGACCTGCTGCGCTTACCCTGTAAACCTGGCAGTTTAGATAATACCTCTGTAAGGGAAGCAGCCATATCTTGCAGGGTGAAAGAATTAGACGCGCTAGAAGTACTAGGCGTCGCTTGGGCGGGCGTTAAAGGTTGTGACACTTAGGGAGAAGTAGATGGCATAACCTGATTCTCTTCTGACTGAGAATCATCCTGAGACATACTTTTATCAGCTAAAATATGTTCTTTGCAATGTAAGGCCCTTTTAGTACATGAGGGACACATTTTAAGTGGGGATTCGACAATGGCTTCTAAACACATGGAACATTGGCTTTCCTCAATGTCAGACATGTTAAAACAGGCTAGTAATGACCACAAACGGGCTTGAAAACACTTTATTTAGTGAAAAAAAATAACAATCTGAAAAACGGTACTGCGCCTTTAAAAGAAAAAAAGCGTACAATTTTTCCAAAACTGCTATAAAATGATATAATTATCCCAATTTTAGTATATATGTGTCTTATCTTGCCAGCTAAGATTGCACCACAAGAAAAGGAATGCTTAACCCTTAATGGACAAAAAACCTTGTTCAAAAAACGTTATGAAATTAACCAATTAAGCCCCTGCACCTCGCCACAGCTCTGCTGTGGCGCCTACCTGCCCTCAGGGGTCTGCAAAATCACTCTAACACTTCGATTAGGCCAAATCACTGGTGCTTGCTGCTTGCATGGGGAATTCAACTGCGCAGCTGAGGCGTGAAATTAGGCCCCGCTCATCTACATCGATGTCTCACTGCCTTGCAAAAACCGCTATAAAGCGGTCTAGAACCTAGCCATGTGGGGGATTTCCATATACCCAGGTCTAAAAGAAAGCCATGTGCACCCTCCATTGCCATCAAAAATAAAAATGTTTGCTTTCACAAAAAAAACGTTAATTGCCTTCCAAACATAAAATCGTTTGCCCAACAAACATTATGTCATCAGTGTCAACCATTTTTCAGCCCAAAACATACAGGTCCCAGTAATACCCTTCTATTTCACATGTAGGATTACTGCTTACCCCTTCCCTTATGGGAATACTGTCAGCTGGTTCTGAAATAACCGACTGAAAAATGACTGAACATACCTCAATGCTTGTAGCATGAAAAACGTTCCTCACACTGAAGTTTCTTAAGTACTCCTCAGCCATTCTGGATCTTAGTGACAACTGCTAAGATCATCAGTCTCCAGGTAGAAATCTTCATCCATCTGCTGCCTGGGAAAAAATAGCACTCACCGGTACCATTTAAAATAAAAAAGTCTTGCTTAAAGAAAATAAAAACTATAATTTTATCACCTCTTTCACTTTACCCTACCTATTACTTAGTATAGGCAAAGAGAATGACTGGGGGGTGGAGTCAAGGGAGGAGCTATATAGACAGCTCTGCTGTGGTGCTCTTTGCCACTTCCTGTTAGCAGGAGGATAATATCCCACAAGTAAAGGATGAATCCGTGGACTCGTCATATCTAGTAGAAGAAATGATATTTTTCCATTGTTCTCTCTAAGTATTGAGCTTTGGTTTTCTAGACAAATATAAGATAAGGAAGCAAGTCTGTGTACATAAAAGTGATAACATAATGAGATCTGATATTACCTGAAGCTCAACCCATTGTAATAGGCTGTGGTTTAAAAGCATAAAACCAGCTACTTCATATACACAAATAAACCGAAAAATGCAATTTCTCATACATTTTATGCTCTGCAGCTGGTATAACAAGTCATTGAAAATACATTCATATAAAAACAATTTTACAGTGTACTGTCCCTTTAAAGACTATGAAAAAACATAATTTATGTAAGAACTTACCTGATAAATTAATTTCTTTCAAATTGGCAAGAGTCCATGAGCTAGTGATGTATGGAATATACAATCCTACAAGGAGGGCAAAGTTACCCAAACCTCAAAATGCCTATAAATACACCTCCCACCACACCCACAACTCAGTTTAACGAATAGCCAAGTAGTGAGGTGATAAAATAAGGAGTAAAAAAAGCATACAAAAAGAGGAACTGGAAATATAATTGTGCTTTTATACAAAAATCATAAACACCATAAACAGGGTGGGTCTCATGGACTATTGCCAACATAAAATAAATTAATTTATCAGGTAAATTCTTACATAAATTATGTTTTTTTTTCATGTAATTGGCAAGAGTCCATGAGCTAGTGACGTATGGGATATAAATACCCAAGATGTGGAAGACCACAGAAGAGTCACTAGAGAGGGAGGGATAAAATAAAAACAGCTATTACGCTTAAAAAAATTTCACGAAAAAAAAAAAAAACTTAAATCATAAGCAGAAGAAGAATTAAACTGAGACAGCTGCCTGAAGAACTTTTCTTCCAAAGACTGCTTTAGAAGAAGCAAATACATCAAAATGGTAAAATTTTGTAAATGTATGCAAAGAAGACCAAGTTGCTGCTTTGCAAATCTGATCAACCGAAGCTGCATTCTTAAAAGCCCAAGAAGTGGAGACTGATCTAGTAGAATGATCTGTAATTCGCTGAGGCGGAGACTGCCCCGCCTCCAAATATGCCTTGTGAATCAAAAGCTTTAACCAAGATGCCAAAGAAATGGCAGAGCCTTTCTGACCTTTCCTAGGACCAGAAAAAAACAACAAATAGACTATAAGACTTCCTGAAATCTTTAGTAGCTTCAACATAATATTTCAAAGCTCTTACAACATCCAAAGAATGTAAAGATCTTTCAAGGGTATTCCTAGGATTAGGACACAAGGAAGGAACAACAATTTCCCTACTAATGTTTCTAGAATTCACAACCTTAAGAAGAAATTCAAATGAAGTCCGCAAAACAGCCTTATCCTGATGTAAAATCAGAAAAGGAGACTCACAAGAGAGAGCAGATAATTTAGAAACTTCTAGCTGAAGAGATAGCCAAAAGGAACAATACTTTCCAAGAAAGTAATTTAATATCCAGAGAATGCATAGTCTCAAATGGAGGAGCCTGCAAAGCCTTTAAAACCAAATGAAGACTCCAAGGAGGAGAAATTGACTTAATAACAGATTTGATATTAACCAAAGCCTGAACAAAACAGTGAATGTCAGGAAGATTAGCAATCTTTCTATGAAATAAAATAGAAAGAGCAGAGATTTGTCCCTTCAAAGTACTTGCAGACAAACCTTTATCCAAACCATCCTGAAGAAACTGTAAAATTCTAAGAATTCTAAAAGAATGCCAAGAGAATTTATGAGAACACCATGAAATATAGGTTTTCCAAACCCGATAATAAATCTTCCTTGAAACAGACTTACGAGCCTGTAGCAATGTATTAATCACTGAGTCAGAGAAACCTCTATGACTAAGCACTAAGTGTTCAATTACCATACCTTCAAATTTAGCAATTTGAGATCCTGATGGAAAAATGTCCCTTGAGACAGAAGGTCTGGTCTTAACGGAAGTGGCCAAGGTTGGCAACTTGACATCCGGACAAGATCCGCAAACCAAAATCTGTGAGGCCATGCTGGTGCTATCAGAAACACATGCGATTGTTCCATTATGATCTTGGAGATCACCCTTGAAAGAAGAACTAGAGGTGGAAAGATGTAAGCAGGTTGGTAAGACCAAGGAACTGCTATTGCATCCACCATCTCTGCCTGAGGATCCCTGGACCTGGAAAGATACCTCAGAAGTTTCTTGTTTAGATGGGACACCATCAGATCTATTTCTGGAAGACCCCACATCTGTACAATCTGACAAAATACATCTGGATGGAGAGACCACTCCCCTGGATGTAAAGTCTGACGGCTGAGATAATCTGCTTCCCGATTGTCTATGTATTGCAGAAATTAGACAGGAGTTAAATTCTGCCCAAGAAAGTATTCAAGATACTTCTTTCATCGCTAAAGGACTGCTAGTCCCACCCTGGTGATTGACATATGCCACAGTTTTGATATTGTCTGTCTGAAAACGTTGAATGATTCTCCCTTTAGTAGAGGCCCTGAAAATAGCACAGAGTTCTAAAATATTGATTGGTAACCTCGCCTCTTGAGGATTCCAAACCCCTTGTGTTGTCAGAGACCCCCAGACAGCTCCCCAACCTGTGAGACTTGCATCTGTTGAAATCACAGTCCAGGAAGTACGAACAAAGGAGGCCCCTTGAACAATAAGATGATGGTTTAACCACCAAGTCAGAGAGAGTTGAATGCTGGGATTCAAGAATATCAATTGTGATGTCCGAGTATAATCCCTGCACCATTGATTCAGCATGCAAAGCTGCAGAGGTCTCATATGAAAATGAGCAAAGGAGATTGCGTATGATGCTGCAGTCATGAGATCTAAAACTTTCATGCACATAGCCACTGAAGGTTATGATCGAGACTGAAGGATTCGACAGGCAGAAACTAGTTTCATTCATATATTCTTTGTTAAAGACAGAGTCATGGACACCGAATCTATCTGGAAACCTAAAAAGGTGACCCTTGTCTGAGGAATCAAGAAACTCTTTGGTAAATTGATCCTCCAACCATGTTTTTGAAGAAACGACACAAGTAGATTTGTGTGAGATTCTGCTAAATGAAAAGATTGAGCCAGTACCAAGATATCGTCCAAATAAGGAAACACTGCAATACCCTGCTCTCTGATTACAGATAGAAGGGCACCTAGAACCTTGGAAAAGATTCTTGGAGCTGTCGCTAGGCCAAATGGAAGAGCGACAAATTGGTAATGCTTGTCTAGAAAAGAGAATCTCAGAAACCGATAGTGGTCTGGATGAATCGGAATGTGAAGATATGCATCCTTTAAGTCTATTGTGGACATATAATGACCTTGCTGAACAAAAGGCAGAATAGTCCTTATAGTCACCATCTTGAAAGTTGGGACTCTTACAAAGCGACTCAAAAATTTCAGATCCAGAACTGGTCTGAATAAATTTTCTTTCTTCGGGACAATGAATAGGTTTGAATAAAAACCCAAACCCTGTTCCAGAAGTGGAACTGGTACAATTACCCCTGAAAGCTCCAGATCGGAAACACAGTTCAGAAAGGCCTGAGCTTTTACAGGATTTGTTGGAACGTGAGAGAGAAAAAAAACTTCTCACAGGAGGTCTTATTCTGAAACCTATTTGATACCCTTGAGAGACAATATTCTGAACCCAATGATTCTGAATGGATCCTGCCCAAACGTCTTGAAATAATTTCAATCTGCCCCCCACCAGTAGAACTGGATTTAGGGCCGCACCTTCATGCAGTTTTGGGAGTTGGCTTTGATTTCTTAAAAGGCTTGGATTTATTCCAACTCGAAGATGGCTTCCAATTGGAGCCAGAGTCCTTAGGGGAAGGAGTGGTTTTCTGTTCTCTATTCTGACGAAAGGAACAAAACCGATTAGAAGCTCTAGTTTTACGCTTAGATTTTTTATCCTGGGGCAAAAAATCTCCCTTCCCCCCAGTAATAGTGGAAATAATAGAATCCAACTGAGAACCAAACAAATGATTACCTTGGAATGATAGAGATAGTAACCTAGACTTAGATACCACGTCAGCATTTCATGACTTGAGCCATAAAGCTCTTCTAGCTAAAATAGTCAAAGACATATTTTTAACATCAATCTTAATTATGTCAAAAATAGCATCACAGATAAAAATGATTAGCATATTGAAGCAAACGAACAATGCTAGATAAATCAGAATCTTTTTCCTGTTGTGCTAAGCTATCCAACCAAAAAGTTGATGCAGCCACAACATCAGCCATAGAAATGGCAGGCCTGAGAATATAGTCAGAATGTAAATAAGCTTTTCAAAGATAAGATTCAATAGTAGTACTCTTGGCAAGAGAAGAAATAGCCCCATTAACCTTAGGAACTTTTTCCCAAAACTCTAAATTAGCCACTGGCAAAGGGTACAACCTTTTAAACCTAGAAAAAGGAACAAAAGAAGTACCAGGCTTAGACCATTCCTTAGCAATCACATCAGAAGTAGCATCAGGAACCGGAAAAACCTAATGAGTAATCACAGTAATAACAGAATTTAAACGTTTACTGAATTTGTTATCAAAAGGACCAGACTCCTCAATAACCAAAGTAATCAATACTTCTTTTAACAAAGAAAGAATATACTCAATCTTAAAAAGATAAGTTGATTTATCAATGTCTGAAGCAGGATCTTCTGAATCAGAGATCCTCATCAGAAGTGGATATCTCAGAATGTTGTCGGAACATCCGGAAATTACACAACTCGCGTCATAACAGACGCAACTTCGCGCCAAACAACCTGGCGTTAACTAAGATGCAGGAAATGATGAAATTGTGTCATCCTAGACGCACATTCGTGCCAAAAAATTCTCGCGCCAAGAATGACGCAATAAATAACAGCATTTTGCGAGCCTAAATTTGCCTGCAAATTTTAAAGAAACAAGTCAAATTGGAAAAAGATTAAACCCCAGGTAAGAAAATATAAAAAAAAATAACTTCCTAAAACATGATTCCCATACTGAAACTGCTAGACTGCAAAGGGAAATATACATAGACCTGACTCATGGCAAATATAAGTAAACACATATATTTAGAACTTTATATAAATACATAAAGCGCCAACCATAGCTGAGAGTGTCTTAAATAATAAAACATACTTACCGAAAGACACCGAACCACATATAGCAGATAGCCAAACCAGTACTGAAAACTATCAGCAGAGGTAATGGTATAAGAGTATATTGTTGATCTGAAAAGGGAGGTAGGAGATGAATCCCTACGACCGATAACAGAGAACCCTTGAAAAGATTTGCCGCAAGAGAAACCATAAAAATCAATAGGCGATACTCTCTTCACATCCCTCTGACAAACACTGTACTCTGAGAGGAACTGGGCTTCAGAATGCTTAGAAGCGCTTATCATAGAAGAAAAACAAAAATATCAAGCACAAACTTACTTCACCACCTCCATAGGAGGCAAAGTTTGTAAAACTGAGTTGTGGGTTTGTTGGGGGAGGTGTATTTATAGGCATTTCGAGGTTTGGGAAACTTTGCCCCCGCCTGGTAGAATTGTATATCCCCATACGCACTAGCTCATGGACTCTTGCCAATTACATGAAAGAAATAATATAAGTGTTTTCATATAATGTATTATATCATGTGTGTATATATATATATATATATGTCATCATGCAACTCTTTTATGTGAAATATAGTTGGTCTTATTTCTAAATATTAAAGGGACACTGAACCCAATTTTTTTCTTTCGCGATTCAGATAGAGAATTAAATTTTAAGCAACTTTCTAATTTACTCCTATTATCAAATTTTATTCATTCTCTTGGTATCTTTATTGAAATGCAAGAATGTAATTTTAGATGTCGGCCCATTTTTGGTGAACAACCTGGCTTGTCCTTGCTGATTGGTGGATAAATTCATCCACCAATAAAAAAGTGCTGTCCAGAGTTCTGAATAAAAAAAAAAAAAGCTTAGATGCCGTCTTTTTCAAATAAAGATAGCAAGAGAACAAAGAAAAATTGATAATAGGAGTAAATTAGAAAGTTGCTTAAAATTGCATGCTCTATCTGAATCACAAAAGAAAAAAATTGGGTTCAGTGTCCCTTTAAGCATAGTATAGATATAGTTATATTTATGTTTAGTTTAATTGTTTCGTTTCTAATCTAAAGTAAGGGAGAGCTATGGAGTTTGTTGTGATATAATATATAATGCTTTCTTCCTAGTTTGTGCTCTGACTTAGAAATGTATTTAATTGTTGCAAAGAAGCAGGGGCGGGGACAGTGTTGTTAGAGTGAGGAACCAGGAAATAAAGTGTGTGGAGTTAGTTGCTGTATAAATGGACTCTATGGCCACGTTCGGCAAGCGCTCCGGAGCCAGTGGAGGCACTTCTACTCCAGTGATGATGTGGCACTAGGAGACGTCACAAGTAAGGGAGCTTAGAAAAAAACGTTTGCATGCGCAAAGGGATCTGTTGCACAATAATGGACACAATAATGCGCATTCAAACTTTTATTATAAGCTCCCTTGTAGTATTATTAAATTTACAACACCGTCACTCACAGCCCCCCTCCTTGCACACGTCACAGGTGACAGTAATAAATAACTAATAAATAGTAATAAATAGGGCTAATAAATAGGACTACTAAATAGGTCTAATAAATAGGGCTAATAAATAACTCTTCTGCCGATTTATTACAGACAAGCATTCCGTGGCGCACAATGTTTGGTTTTGTGCTCGCTCGTGATGGGCGTGTGGCCGAGCAGTAGCCAATGGGCTGCAGAGGGTTGAGCATGTGTGTAGCTTGTTTACAACATTATATATATACAGTATATATATTTTTTATTTATTTATATATATATATATATATATTGCAGTCTGTGTCCGGTGAACTCACTATTCCCTACTCGCAATTGCAGGGGTGCTGCGTGTCAAATATATAAGCATATCACTCTATCACTACCAATGATAGACGTTGCACTCCCCTGACTTTTCAAAAATAATTTCTTTATTTCATCAGGTACAGATGAAGACAACCCCAGTGATAGAGTGATATGCTTATATATATATATATATATATATATATATATACATATTGCTCGTGGAGGCTGCCATTTTGTCAAGTGTCTGAGCTTGCTCTGAAAAGTCCCATGTGTTTATGTTTGAAAATGCTTACAAAATCGTCACATGTAAGATAATATTTGTCATTTGACACGTAAGATTCAGAACCTGTGTTTTAACCACACCCAGGATCCTGTTGGTCCTATAAGATTAGAGCTCACGTAGCATTCATGGGTGTGCGAAATTCACAGCATCTGATGGGTCAATTGAGATTTTAAATGGAGCAAGGTATTTTATGATATTATGTAGCCTGATGAAACGGCATATTGAGCCGAGAAACGCGTTGCTAAGCAACATTTTAAACTTGTTTTAATAAAAATATCTGTTTACTTTTACCTTGCTCTCAGATATTCATTATAACAACCTCCTGGACTTTGCCGGGTTTGGAACACACAGTCGACGTCCTGAGTTGGCTAGCAGTACTGGATACTGTGTTGCCATTTGAAGCATATTCCTGTTTCCAGCTGATCCGTCGCAGGGGAGTCAGCCGAACGGCCCTGAAGCTTCGGCCTGTCTATTATTGCACTGGATGTGCAGTCATCTTTGTGAGTACTGGATCGTCACTGCTTGTTTTGGTTTATCCCTTTAAGAAGTTGCTGCACCAAGGGCGCCTCTCTTTTTTTGTCTTTTAGGACTCGTGGTTAATATCTCTATCATCCTGTGGAGAGAGCTGCCCCCTTACCTATCTACTGGTTCCTTGTTGAGAGACTATTTTGGGATTGTATCGCATTTATTATCCATATGTGTTGAATGTCCATTGGACTATTAATCTACATTTTTGCATATTCACTTATATATATATTTTTTATTTTTATTCTTTTGATTTGATATTGTTGTTATATATAGATATTTTATTTTTTAATATCTTATTTATTATCTGCATCATTGCCTCATTCCTCACAACTAATACAGGAGAGGTTGTTGTAGTTGGCGCACCTCTCCCTTAGACACACAATTTTCCTTTTTGTGTGGTCTAAGTTGTTGTTTTATTTCCTATATTGCATCTAACAAAGGGCATATTAAAATGTTTTATAATCCCTGGGAAAAAAGGATATTCTTGTCCCAGTCTGTCGTCCTCTCTAATCTTTATTTATAGAACCCCCTGTATAGTGCTGCAGACTAATGTTGGTGCATTGCAAATAAAGATAATAATAATGTGCTTGTGACGTGTGTCACTGTCTACCAGCAGAGATGAGAGCTTTGCTTATCAGACAGTGAGTGTTCTTCCTACAAACCTGTCGGGTAATTCCTGTTAGTTTAAATAATAATAAAAAAAAACTAACATCCCCTTTTCCTCGAAAATGTTTAGTGTTCCATGAGAAAATGTATAAAATTGACTGAATATAATCTTTTTGCATTGCAAACTCTAATGGATTGGAATAGAGGCTATTTTCAGCTACATTGCATTCTCCTCTCTGTCTGTTATATAATGAGATTTGAGAGATTATTGAAAGGCATTGCCCACAATCCTTAGCAGCAGTGGAAGCTCTTTAAACTAAGTATACAAACTTATTTACTGACCTTCTCTGTAAATTAAAATAATATATGTTAGAGCATTTTATTATTGCATTATGATTGTATATAACCGTTTGTTTAACCACTGCACATAGTAAAATGGACAGTCTACTCCATAATTGTTATTGTTTAAAAAGATAAATAATCCCTTTATTACCCATTCCCCAGGTTTCAATAACCAACTGGGTTATATTAATACATTTTTTACCTCTGTAATTACCTTATATTTAAGCCTCTGCAGACTACCCCCTTATCTCAGTTATTTTGACAGACTTACATTTTAGCCAACCAGTGCTGACTCACAAATAACTCCATGGGAGTGAGCACAATGTTATCTATATGGCAAACATGAACTAGTGCTGACTAGCTGTGAAAAACTGTCAAAATGCACTGAGACAAGAGGGAGCTTCAAGGGCTTAGACAAGCTTAAAGGGACATGAAACCCAATTTTTTTCTTTCATGATTTAGAAAGAGCATACAATTATAAACAACTTTCTAATTTACTTCTATTATGTAATTTGCTTCATTCTCTTGATATGCTTTGCTGAAAAGCATATCTAGATATGCTTAGTAGCTGCTGATTGGTAGCTGCACATAGATGCCTCCTGTGATTGGTTCACCGTGTGCATTGCTATTTCTTCATTAAAGTATATCTAAAGAATGAAGCAAATTAGGTAATAGAAGTAAATTGGAATGTTGTTTAAAATTATATTCTCTACCTTAATCATGAAAGAAAATGTTTGGGTATAGTGTCCCTTTAAGCTTTCAACAAAGAGTACCAATAGAACAAAGCAAATTTGATGACAAAAGTAAATTGGAAAGTTTAAAATGACATGCCCTATCTGAATCATGATAGTTTAATTTTGACTAGACTGTCCCTTTAAAGTAAGCTTTAGGACAGCAGTGCAGTACTGGGAGCTAGGTGAACACATCTGGTGATCCAATTATTATATTTTACTTTGTATAGCACTGTGGAATCTGCATCACCAGTAATAATAACAATAAGATACAAATAATAATCACCCGTAATACTAATAATGAGAGACAAATGTGTGTAGCCACCAATCACCTGCTAGCTCCCAGTTGTGTAACATTTGTACATATTTTTAACCAAAGGATACCAAAAGAACAAAGTAAAATGTAATTAATTTTTTCCTATTTCACAATTCCCCTGCTCTATTTTAGTTCCCCTCTTCCAATTTCCTTCTATCACTGCTTCTCACTTTTATTCAAATTGACTGTCTCTTTCCTGGCAAAATGTTTCCCTTCAGCTTGTGTCGTGCCTAAGTTTTCTTCCAGAGCTATAATTACTTTATCTAGCATACTGACAGCCCTTCCTTATGGCAATGTCATTAAATGTGCCTTATGTTGCCTTAATGTCAGAAGGAATGCAAGGATTCATGTTATATTGTTTCTACACTAGCATCAGAGTACATGTATTGTAAAATGACTTGTATCCCACTAGTGCAATACTGAGCGATGCTGGAATAGGTCCTGTGTTTAATTAGTCTCAATGTAATACGCTTCTAGCCCTATCATGTTTTAAATGCCTGCTCTGTTAATGTGAGCTTTCAAGTAGAAAACATTTAATTTGACAGCTCTGCACAATCTCACAGTGACAAATGCCAGACATCACTTTTACAGGAACATGGCATTAGTAGCTTGAGATCTTGCAGAGTTTGGGAACCTAAATTCCACTCTGAAATAAAGGGTTGTTAGTGCAGATTATCAGATAAATAAATACAGAGGACTCTTCCCTGTCTGGCACCTTTATATCTTATCTACTATGCACCTATCTGAATCCAGCCATTAGATACAATATTAAAGATACTTCTAATGGACAAATACTGTAAAAAGAGAGTATATTGTATATATATATGTATGTGTGTATAGATAAAATGTGGATATTTATTCAGATAACAGTGAGAGGACTAGTTTTTCCCTCCGGACTAGTAACTTTGCTCCAGCAAATAATAGCGTACGATTGCGATATTTTTACATGAACACAATGTATAAAATATTACATTTTTTTAGCAATTATTTTCTATACTTCACATTACTGCAATACCTAGATGCAATACCCTGTATAGTTGCCAACATTAAAAACAAATCCAGGGACACTTTGGAGTATAGCCCACCCACTCCAATCCACCTCAAAACAATCATGTAAAATATTAGTAGTATAATTTAGCCATACCGATTGCTTAAAGGGATAGGAAAAAATATATACTTTAATGATTCAGACAGAGCATGTCATTTTTAAATTTACTTTTATGATCAAATTTACTTTGTTCTCTTGGGTACCTTTGTTTAAAATAATAATAAATAATCGTCTTTGGACCACTGAGCAACAGACCAGGTCTGTTTTTCTTTAGCCCAGGTAAGACGCTTCTGACGTTGTTTGTTGTTCAGGAGTAGCTTGACAAGAGGAATACGGCATTTGAAGCCCATGTCCAGGATCCGTCTGTGTGTGGTGGCTCTTGTGAAAGTCCCCAACACTTTTGAATGGCCTTTTCCTGACAATCCTCTCCAGGCTGCGGTCATCCCTGCTGCTTGTGCACCTTTTTCTTCCACACTTTTCCCTTCCACATAACTTTCTATTAATGTGCTTTGATACAGCACTTTGGGAGCATCCAACTTCTTTTGCAATTACCTTTTGAGGCTTTCCCTCCTTATGGAGGGTGTCAATGATGGTTTTCTGCACAACTGTCAGGTCAGCAGTCTTTCCCATGATTGTGATTCCTACTGAACCAGACTGAGAGACCATTTAAAGGCTCAGGAACCCTTTGCAGGTGTTATGGCTTAATTAGCTGATTAGAGTTTGAGCCTAGATTATTGCACCTTTTCACAATATTCTAATTTTCTGAGATTGTAGATTTGGGGTTTTCATGAGCTGTAAGCCATAATCATCACAATTATGACAAATCACGGCTTGAACTATCTTGCTTTGCATGTAATGAGTCTATCTCATATATTAGTTTCACCTTTTAAGTTGCATTAGTGAAATAAATGAACTTTTGCACAATATTCTAATTTTTCGAGTTTCACCTGTATATACAGACTACAGAACAAGGGACACACTTAAAATGAAGCCAAAACAAAACAAAACGTGACAATGAAAATTATTATGATTTTTTTTATTTTTACATATTCTAGTATTTCTCAAGTAGTTATATGAAAGTTCTTGTGTGTTCTGAAGTGCCCTTAATAGCAAAAAGCAAGACAGTCAGTTTTATAAACACAATTTGTGAGCTAAATAGCTGTGAATTTGTGTAACACAATGAGCTACTTTAGGACATAAGGTGGTGTAACAAATTGGGTTATTTGGTGGTATAAATTGCTTGGCCTCTGTCAAATTAGGTTACCTCAACTACATTAGTCAAGCACACCCTGACTTCCCTTGGCATACAGAGCATTGCAGAAAATGACAGTGCAGAGCCAATTAAGCTGGGAACGACCTGAGGGAGAGGGAAGAGAAGAAGGGTGAAGAGCACAAGGCTTCAACAATGCTGCAGTCTTGTGGCTTACCTGTTAAAGGGACACTAAGCACTAAATCCATTTTATGCACCTCCTTCTAATCATGGTGCTGTCATTATGGAACCTAGGTTATACGGCAGATATTTGAAGGAGGGTAAACAACAAACAAAGGACACCCCAATGGTGCTGTACCTTTGGCAAAAATTGATATTATATATTGATATGAAACTTGCCATACTATGCACTCAGAAATTCTGTAGGGACAATTAAAGGGCCATTATACACTCAAAAAAATATGAGCTATTTAAATAAAGCACTTAAAAAAGATAAAGTTTGTAACTGACATTTATTATCAATTTTGCTTCTAAAGTGCCTAAAAATAATGATAAAGTTTACATTGCTCTGACTATATTTGAATACGTTCGTAAAGCTCACTAGCTACAGACAAAGGCTTTTTTCCTCAGTCCCTAGCTAGTCCTTACAGCCAGCCCCCATGCTGAAGCTGTCTGTGTAATCTTCAATCCCCTCACCTTGCACTTTACAAACACAGCTTTACAGAAATCACAACAAGATTCAACTCTGACCCTACACCATGAGTCTGACCAGTCCGATCAAGACATTAATTGCATAAAAGTGCTATACTGTATATAGTCAGAATACTTTAGCAAATACTACGGCTGCTTTTTACGCTCACAACAATTCCCAGTAACTGTTTGCCCTCTGAGCATTTCATTCAAATCTAATTCAGAGTATGTAAATAGAAGGTACTGCATATGCCAGTACTAAGGAGTTTATAATAATATATATATATAATTTACATAACATATATTACAGCCAACCATCCACAGTTGTCCATCCCTCAAACAAGGCAGTGAAACGTTGGCATCAAGTACTCTAATTAGAAAAAAATATGAAGCAAAGATTCAATAGCGAGCAGCGCTCTACCTTCAATGCCGCTGATCCGCTGTCAATCACAATCAGATCTGGAGTGAGAGGACAGTCACTGGAGCGGCAGTCTATAAGGGTGATAGACGGCGTAGCAGCATAAAGGACCAAGCGGCGTCTGCCTTCACTGATTATGCAGCTGAGCCTGTCACACCGGGTCTAAGTGGTGGGGGTAGCTATGTTGAGAATGCCAGCTACATACAGAGACCAGAAGTGCTGCTATCTACAATGGAGTTTTTTCCTTACTATTGTACTGATGGGGCTAAACTTTCAGAGTTGTTGTATAGACAAGCAGGATGGGTGATGTCTGTAACGGGAGTGGATCAAGTGGAAGTTTAGCCCCATCAGTACAATAGTATGGAAAAAACTCCATTGTAGATAGCAGCACCTCCGGTCTCTGTATGTAGCTGGCGTTCTCAACATAGCACCCCCCACCACTTAGACCCGGTGTGACAGGCTCAGCTGCATAATCAGTGAAGGCAGACGCCACTTGGTCCTTTATGCTGCTACGCGGTCTATCACCCTTATAGACTGCGCTCCAGTGACTGTCCTCTCACTCCAGATCTGATTGTGATTGACAGCGGGTCAGCGGCATTGAAGGTAGACCGCTGCTCGCTATTGAATCTTTGCTTCATATTTTTTTCTAATTAGAGTACTTGATGCCAACGTTTCACTGCCTTGTTTGAGGGATGGACAACTGTGGATGGTTGGCTGTAACATATGTTATGTAAATTATATATATATATTATTATAAACTCCTTAGTACTGGCATACGTAGTACCTTCTATTTACATACTCTGAATTAGATTTGAATGAAATGCTTAGAGGGCAAACAGTTACTGGGAATTGGCTTGAGTGTAAAAAGCAGCCATAGTATCTGCTAAAGTATTCTGACTATATACAGTATAGCACTTTTATGCAATTAATGTCTTGATCGGACTGGTCAGACTCATGGGCCTCTATTTATCAAAGTCTGGCGGACCTGATCCAACAGTGCGGATCAGGTCCGCCAGACCTCGCTGAATACGGCGAGCAATACGCTCTCCGTATTCAGCATTGCACCAGCAGCTCACAAGAGCTGCTGGTGCAACGCTGCCCTCTGCAGACTCACGGCCAATCGGCCGCCAGCAGGGATGTGTCAAGCAACCCGATCGTACTCGATCGGGTTGAATTCTGGCGATGTCTGTCCGCCTGCTCAGAGCAGGCGGACAGGTTATGGAGCAGCGGTCTTTGTGACCGCTGCTTCATAACTGCTGTTTCTGGCGAGCCATTCAGAGCTTGATAGATAGGCCCCATGGTGTAGGGTCAGAGTTGAATCTTGTTGTGATTTCTGTAAAGCTGTGTTTGTAAAGTGCAAGGTGAGGGGATTGAAGATTACACAGACAGCTTCAGCATGGGGGCTGGCTGTAAGGACTAGCTAGGGACTGAGGAAAAAAGCCTTTGTCTGTAGCTAGTGAGCTTTACGAACGTATTCAAATATAGTCAGAGCAATGTAAACTTTATCATCATTTAAAGGCACTTTAGAAGCAAAATTGATAATAAATGTCAGTTACAAACTTTATCTTTTTGAGTGCTTTATTTAAATAGCTCATATTTTTTTGAGTGTATAATGGCCCTTTAAGTGCTAAAATTGCCTCCTTAACCTTTAAGGACCTTTCAGTAAGGTCACAAATCAGGTCAGAAACTCATCTGGTATAACCTCTGGTCAGATTCTCTCCCAGTGTAACTCACAACTTTGCTTCCAAAAGACAGATCCAGCCGGATGCTCTCCCAGTGTCACTGCTGATTCTGGTTGCAAGATACAAGTATAATGCAATGATTTGATCCCAAAACATTCGACCCTCCAAGAATAATACTCAGAAAGTTAAAGGGACATTACGGTCAAAATGCACATAGATAAATTATATCTTTGAATAGAAACATATTTGAAACATACATGTATTGTCAAAAATGCTTTAAGTAAAAGTTATCACTGTTTTAGTGTTAATATTTTTCTCTGCAAGTGCACGTTAAGCAGAGCTAGATGTTCTCAGGGCACCAGAATTTTAAATACTGCAGCTGCTCAGTGCACCAGTAGAGCTTGTATCATGTCAGCAATTAACAAATTGAGTCATTACCACATTATACAAACACTGTAGGCTCTCTGGGCAAGTGCTGTGTTTAAAATGCTGGTGCACGGTGCATACTTAAATACACATTTGAAACAGCTATAGCGTTTATTAGAAGCATTTTGCTAACACATGTATATTACAAAAATGCTTCTATTCAAAACTGAAATGCATTCATGTGGATTCCAATTTAGGTTGTAATGTCCCTTTAAGGTAGGCTGACCATATTGCCGCTTTAAGAAGGAACACATATGAAAAATACATATGTGAGGGTTCTTATGCAAAACCATTTCTTTAAACTGCCCTGAAAACAGCCCTGACATATGTATTTTTCATATGTGTCCCTTTTTAAAGCGGCAATATGGTCAGCCTACTTTAAGGAGTAGCCTCCGATTCAGCTTACTCTCTGTGTCATTACTGATTCCAGTTGTAAGATACAAGTATACTACAACAATCTGATCCCAAAGCATTCAACCATCCACAAATAATAGTCAGACTGTAAACAGTTAACAGGCAGATATGTTTTATCAGTGGGAAAAGAAGTGCTGTGCTATTTTAAAATAATTACAAAAAATGTATTACAATAAAATTCTGTCACAACTCATCTGAAGGTGAGTTACTGCACATGTGCAAACAGGTCAGCACTGGAATGAATTGAAAAATAGATTTAAAAATGGCGGCGCCCATGACTAGAGGGGAATAACCTAAATACTATGCTTATAACATGGTATTTAGTGTTAATGTCCCTCAGCAACAGGCTTTAGGCCTCTTCTCCAAATGGTCTTCAGTGAGTGTTTTTCCCTCCATCCCACCCTCTGAGTTCTGGATGGCGGTTAGAGCTATACCGCTTCCTTAGGGTTGCTGATATTTACCATGGCAAGGATAGAATTAATCAAGCTAACCTGCATAAGTCCATGGCTTTATTACTGTAACTCGCCCCCATTCGTTAGCCGGTTCCAATGAAGCCTGGTAACAGGGAGGCACCTTATGGGTTGGAGTATTCGTTGCAATGGTAAAATGATTTTAAATTTCTTAGCTAAACATTATATTTTAGAAAATAATAACTGTGTAACCACTTTAAACACTCTTAAAGGACCAGTCAACACAGTAGATTTGCATAATCAACAAATGCAAGATAACAAGACAATGCAATAGCACTTAGTCTGAACTTCAAATGAGTAGTAGATTTTTTTTCTGACAATTTTAAAAGTTATGTCTTTTTCCATTCCCCCTGTACCATGTGACAGCCATCAGCCATTCACAAATGCATACACACACATAAAAAGACTGTGCACATTTAGATAATGGAAGTAAATTGGAAAGTTGTTTAAAATGGCAAGCTCTATCTGAATCATGAAAGTTAAATTTTGATTGAGTGTCCCTTTAACTGGTTAAAGTGACAATAAAATCAAAATTGAACTTGCATGAATCAATCATGTAGCCACCAATCAGCAAGAGCTACCCAGAGTGCTAAACCAAAAATGGGCTGGCTCCTAAACTTAGATTATTGCCTTTTCACATGACGATAGCAAGACAATGAAGAAAAATTGATAATAGGAGTAAATTAGAAAGTTGCTTAAAATTGCATGAATCACAAAAAAAAAAAAAATAGGTTTTGTATCCCTTTAAATGATTAAACTGTGCTAAGCTTATATATTGCTGGCTAGAAGGTTCTCTGGCTAATAAGCCATTATCTCCCATTACCAAAACTGGATGAGGGCTACAAGGAGGTGTGACAGGTGTCTAAGACTGAAAAACCTTGGAGATGAATAATTTTGGGAAAAGTACAGCACTTAGAACAAATATATATGATTTATGACTAAGATAGTTAATGTGTCTGTCAATGTTTAATATTGGGCTAAAAGAACTGAAAGCAAATCATTTCCTTTTGTGTATTCTTATGGACTATGCTGCAGCACATTTAAACTATGGGAAACTCACTGAACAGCTATGGCCAGGTTCACTCAGCGTGTTGGCTTGGTTTCTAAGTAACCTTGAGTCACTGTATGGTGCTTCATTGGCACAGTAGAGGTTAATTTGCCATACTCCAGGTGGGAATGGCACCGTTCCCTGATAGTTCAAGCATGGGTCAAATATCCATGAAAATATTTGATTTAGTCAAGCGGCTGGGTGAGGTTTTTTGAGAGCACAGAGGAGGAAGGGGTTACTGTTAACACAGCTGGTCTCATCTTTTTTTATATCTGCAACTCTCTCCCCACAGAAAAACTGTGTGACATCTCTTTTAACCTTTGGCTACTCACCAGCAAAAGGGGGGGCTGTTGTAAGTTGGAATGTGTTGCACCCCCCATTTAAAAAAAAAAATGTCTTAACACAAGCCAGGTTACAGCTGCAAAAGCTTGAAACCCTCTCACTTGCTTTATAAAACATTCCCCTGGAGGAAATGTTTCAAGTCTTACAAAACGTTATTTCTGCTGTCCCGTGGTGTTAAAGCAGCAAGCCACACTAATTCACTTAAAGAACGAATCTAAACCTGATATTTGTTATTTTTTATTGCAGAATTGAAAATCATTGAGCCTTTTGGAGAAGAATGTTGTTAAGTTTTATATTTCTGCCTGTTTCTGAAAAGGTTGTACAAGCAGCTGTCAAAGCCTCACTCCCACAGAGCGACAGAATGTTGCAATTTCTTTAAAATGTAAATGAACAAATCAGTAAATCTGGGAATTTCTTCAATATGAACAGTGTTGTTCAGTATTACAGCAGATGAACGTGTATTGGATCAGGTAGGAGGCATTATCCAATAACCAGTCGTTACAAAATGCAAATGAACCCTATGGGGCCGAATTATCATTGTGCGAGCGGACATGATCCAATATTGTGGATCATGTCTGCTGCACATCGATAAATGCGTACGCTCTCGGCATTTATCATTGCACCAGCAGTTCTTGTGAACTGCTGATGCAATGCCGCCCCCTGCAGATTCGCAGCAAATCGGTGTCAATCAACCTGATTGTATTCGATCGGGTTAATTTCTGTCTGCTGCCTCAGAGCAGGTGGACAGGTTAAGGAGCAGTGGTCCATACGGAGCTTGATAAATATGCCCCTATGAGTGTGGAGCCATTTCTTACCCCTGTGCTGAACATTTTTTTTCTTTTTTTTTGCATTTAAATATTAGAATCTGTGTTTTATCTGTGTTTACTTAAAGGGCCACTAAACCCAAAATCTTTCTTTCATGATTCAGATAGAACATACAAATTTAAACAACATTACAATTTACTTCTATTATTTATTTTGCTTCATTTTTTAGATATCCTTATTTGAAGAAAAAGCAATGCACATGGGTGAGCCAATCACATGAGGCTTCTATGTGCAGCAACCAATCAGCAGCTACTGAGCATATCTAGATATGCTTTTCAGCAAAGAATATCAAGAGAATAAAACAAATTAGATAATAGAAGTAAATTAGAAAGATGTTTAAAAATGCATTCTCTTTCTAAATCATGAAAGAAAAAATGTGGGTATCATGGCCCTTTAAGCAGTAACAAAAAGCTCACTTGATCAAACTTTCATGGGAAGATGGTGGTGTCTGAGCATCTTTAAAGGGATATGAAAGCCAAAAATGTTCTTTCATGATTCAGACGGCACATACAATTTTTTTTTAAAAGTTTCCAATTCGCTTTGTTCCCATGATATTCTTTGTTGAAGAGATACCTAGGTAGGTGTCTGGTGCACTACATGGCAGAAAATAGTGCTGCCCTCTGGTGCTCTTGCAGATGAATAACATTCTTGCAAAACTTCTGGAATATAGTGCTCGAGACACGTGCACACGTCTGAGCTTATGTTTCTGCTTTTCCATGAAAGATACCAAGAGAACAAAGAAAAATTAGTAATAGAAGTAAACTAGAAAGTTGTTTAAAATTGTATACTCTGTCTGAAGCATGAAAGAACATTTGTAGGTTTTTACGTACAAGTGAAAACTATTTATATAGTGATTAACTTCTACCTTAAAGGGATAGTATACACTCATTTTCATATAACTGCATGTAATAGACACTACTATAAAGAATAAGATGCACAGATACTGATATAAAAATCCTGTATAAAACTGTTTAAAAACTTACTTAGAAGATCTCAGTTTAGCTTTGTTGAAAAGGTAGCTGCAAGTGGTCCTATAACAAAAAGCAGAACCCCCCTCCCTTCCTCTGCATATGAAAAGACCCTTTACACAAACAGGAGCAAGCCGGAGTAGGTAGCGGATGGTATTCTCCTAAACCTAACTCAGAGTAATGGTATTTAAAAAAAAGCAAAACTAGACATTTAAAAAAAAAATAAAAAAATTATGGGCTATATAAATAGATCATCTACAAAACATTTATGCAAAAAAAAAAAAAGAGTGTATAATGTCCCTTTAAGGACCACAATACCCCTCATTTTAAAGAGGGCAATCTCCTCTTTTATATGAAGTTGTGATGGGGCTCCAAAAGATCTTGTAGTATAAATACATTGGTAGATAAATGTATTTTTATTGCAATCGTCTACAAATAAGAGGAGCATGAAATTCTTCATTAGAAAGAGGGATCCCCGCATTCCAAAATTGGGTCTCTAGCTTATGAGCAGAGATAAGATGTCTGAACAATTCCCCACCCCCAAAAACAATTTCATTCTTGTCTAGTGGTGCTGGAGACTGCTATGGTTATAGTGAAGACCTGCATGTTAGAGGAGTAATTCTTTTAAATGAGGGGTCTCATGCTTTTTTGAAACAATTCAGGCTGGGAAATACACGCTTTGTATCATCCCACCGTCCACTCCCTGCAACAAGTGATCACCTTCTAGCCAAGAGTTTAAGAAACAAAAGGGCCTGATACTAAAAGGATTGTCACAATAGCTTCCCGTTAAAACACTGCAGGTTTAATTATCTATAGGGATGAAAGTCTTGCCAAGAGGCGTTTTACTGAACCTCGCTGTGGATGGTTCCCTGCCACTGGCGGAATGTTACAAGCAGTATTGTCATAGGCAGGTGTAAAGGTGTAATATATATATATATATATATATATATATATATATATATATATAGTATACTGTAAATTTTGTAAAATACTATATTATGTATTTTAACTATGTTCGTTATCTTTTAAAATATGTGTTTTTGGTGTGTTCTTTTCTGGGGCAAGATTTTGTGTACAGGATGTTATTATCCCATAGAGAAAAGGGTCCTTTTCCCTTTTATAATAGTGTTTTTTTCTTTTTTAAACATTGCACTATGTAAAGCTTGTTTTTTAAAGACTTTTTTTAAAAAGTGATTGTAATGTTTAAGCACTCTGACCACTCCAATGCATACTTGTGGTCCCCCCATAATGCAGTCGCTATGTTTTTTTCCCCATTATATGATAATACATAAAAAAACCTATGTTTGAAAAAACTACAGTTTCATTGCTTTCTACGCCCAATTGTTGCTTCCTAGGTCGGGCCTGTGTGACATACAGAGTGGTCCCACCCACTCTCTACGTAATCACCCAAGCACGCATCAAGAGATTTGCTTGAAAGAAAAGTGCATTCGCGAAACAACCCGTGGGACACGCAAGCATTGGTTAAACACTAAAAGACGATGGCTTCCGGGCGGAGGAACGTATAAAAACATAAAAGGAGTTTGTTGTTGAAAAGTATGCATTTAACAACATATGGATGAATGAAAGTGACCCTTATTTACTTTCTCCTTACACATTGCGTTAAGGTAATTAAGTAAGTTTACAATTACTTTAACACTGTATTGTTTTTAGCTGCTACAAGTTCACACTAATATATGTAGCAGGATTAGCCTTGATAAGTCTTTAGGGTGCTTTTTCAGTTGAAAATTTAAAAAATATTCAGAGCTAAATTACATAAAAAGGGGGGCACAATAGATAATAGAGAATTGTAGACAAAAAAAGAAAACAGCGCAACCCATGATTCAAGTGAAATAATTTAATAGGTGATCAAACGCAAATATAAAAACATATTTACAAAAAGTATGTACTTAAAAAGCACATATATAATCCTCCACATTAGAGTCCACAATTGTAGCGTCTGACAATGTCTCAAAGTTAGAGGTTAATTAATCAAACAACCCGCCTCCGTCAGCATGCAGTTGTAGATAATTCAAACGGCCCGCTTTCTTTCTGAGATCTAGCTATGGATACACACTTTGGGCAAAAAAAACCTACGCGTTTCATCCAGTATCGTCCGGACTTTGTCAAGGGATAATTATGGACACAATAGATAGTGTTGTATATAATCATAAAACTCTTCTCATTGGTTAACATATCTGATCGCATCATAACTCTAAGTGATGAATTACGAATCTAACTTATACGAAAGACTTCAATAATTACCCTAAAACATATATCTTAAATACATACAATAACAAGCCTAATATACAAATCACACTAATAATATAGTACATATAATAACTAAAAATCAAATCAAATCATGATAAAAGCTTGTTTAAAAAACACAAAATACATTTCTCAACATATTAAGGACCACTTAATAAATGTAATCCCCACCATTAAGAACTCCTAAGGGCTCATCTCTAAAAATGCATAATTTAACATTCAAGATGCTAACAAATTAACAGATAGAATCCCATAAGATATGCTTCAATAACTATAAATATCCCTTTTATACTAAATATTTAATTAGAGAATAGACTTATAAAAATGCTTGCACATCCGGATCTATATTGAGACCCCTAGGATGTAAACTGTTGGTATTTTTATATCCATAAGGTCTCTCTCTGTCTCAATTTTAGAAGTCTATTCTCTGTGTTAGGGGGAATCCAATCTATCACCTAGAATGGAAATGCCGCTTTCACATTTACCATGAATTAGTTTGAAGTGGTTGGACACGCTATGACTATGCAGTCCTATCTTTATGTTATATAGATGTTCACTGAATCTCTTTCTAATCTTACGTTTTGTACGTCCTACTTAGATCAAATCACATCCACATTTCAGGAGGTACACTATCGAAATCACAAGTGCATTTACAATTTATCTCAAACTGTTTTGTTGTATTATTATGTATTTGCACATACTGCATTTAGTTTTTCTACATTTATAAGTTCCATTAGGTATAGAGAGCCAATTACTCAAACTATTACTGTCAGATGTACTCTTATTAATCATATTATTAACTGGTCTCAATTTACTTGGGGCTAGATGATTTTTCAGATTCATGTTGCTTTTATAGATGATGACAGGTTTGTCTCCAACTACTTCTCTCAGTATAGGGTCTGCTTTTATAATCCCCCAGTGTATGTTGAGAATCTTCCTAACAATCCCTGCACCTTTGTCGTAGGTAGTAATGAATCTAATATTATTTTTCTCGTTATTTCTCCCTTTGTTAGGTTGACTTATCCCACTATTACGTTCTTTATTAAGCAGTAATCCCCTATCTCTAATTCTAGCTGTATCTCTTACTTGTTTTAAAAGAGACTTGTCATAACCCTTATCTAGGAATTTGCTTTCCAATACATCTGCCTCCTTATCAAAATCTCTAAGAGATGTGCAATCTTGTCTAACCCTAAGAAATTGACCCAGGGAGATATTTTTCTTCCATGTCGGCAAATGGGCACTTTTGGAATTTACAAAACTATTCTTTTCCATTGGTTTCCTATATTTCTTAACACATATTTGATTATTCTCATCATGAAATAAGACCAAGTCTAAAAAGTCAATTTAAAATTTTTAATGTTTCTCTGTAAAACTTAGGTTATAATTATTGGTATTGAGATGATCTGAAAATTTACTGATAGAAAGTTCATCGCCCTTCCATAAGATGATAATATCATTAATATATCTAAAATATTTTAAAAGATGATTATTAAACAGATTACCCTCCCACACATAATAGTTTTCAAAATCATTCATAAAAAGATTTGCGTAGGATGGGGCAAAAGCTGGTTCCATCGCCGTCCTTTTAATCTGTTGATAAAATGTACCTTCAAATTTAAAATAGTTATGGGTAAGAATAACCATAATAGAGTTTCAAATAAAATCAACCTGTATCTCTGGTAGATTATGATTATTAAAAGCCATTTTAATGTTTTCTAAACCCTTCTCGTGGGGGATTAAGTTATACTACATATAGCTAAATCCTTTTATATTAAGCTCTCAAAGTGTTTACTGTACCTATAAATGAATACAGATGAGAGAAATATGTTGGGGCTATAATACCTCACCATACTCCTGTGCAGCAGCAACAGCAGCTATAAAGCAGCACTTAATTTATTACAAACAAAAAAAATGTTTTCTCTTCATCCCCTGTATTTCCATGAAAGCTGGAAATGTAACATCATAGCATTGCCTCTATCTGTGGGCATTTCATTATTGCTAGTGTGTGTGATCTTGTATCTTGTATCTGAAACAATGCACCATTTAGAGGGACATAAGAGCTCTCATTTTAAAGAACTGAATATGAACACCCCTTTAAGATGCAGGTTACACGTCCCTCTGGGATACAGGAGATCACTATAAAAATTGTGGTCATTTGAAGCAGCAGTCTAAATAGACTTTTGCCTGAGAATGAGCGCACCCTTCTGTTGAGTTTTTGACATGGATTTCTAGGCAAGTTTACGAACACTAGAGAGTGAAAAAATGTTTTCTTCCTTAGCTCTAATTCTAAGCAATTTATCAATTCATCTAACATAAGCAAATGCATATTTAAGATAAAAAGATAAAGGAGTTATTCATTTGCTTGGTCAGAGCAAAAAGCAGGAGCCTAGTGCAACTTTTCCAGAGAAGAGGAGGGATCAGGGAGAGGAACAGCTCCTAACAAAAGTCAGAATTTGTATGAGAACCTGATAAGACAGAAGAGGACCTTTGTCTATGTCTTCTGGGAATGCTTAGATTAGGGTATTTCCTATGAGGGTTGCATGATCATGTTAACCTATCAGTAAGATCAAGCAAACATTTTGTTAGAGGGGCACCTGCACATAAAATGCCCTCTTTGAACTGACTGTGGCAGAGGTGAATGGAGGCTTAATGCCTAAAGATATCAAGGCATACATTTTATATCAATAAAATGTACATATGACATTAGATCTCTTGTATAAGGTGCAAATAAATATTGTTTAGGGTTGTCCCAAAACAGAAGGACTGTTCAGTCACAGTTTTATAAGGAAAGCAAACTAATATATTGCAAGGGTCTCTAGTAGCAAAATAAAAAGTGTCCGCAAAAGCTGCACGAGGCTAAAAAAAAAAAAAAAAGATAAAGAATAAAGCTGGCAGGTACATAAATATAAAAGCTATGTATGGCATTAATCCAAAATAAATGTCCTAAAGTGAAATACAGAGACAAGGCGCTAACCATATCACCCAAGCTGTCTAAACAAGAACGTAAGCATACAACCTTATAATCAAAGACTCTCTATTTTTATGCTCACAGAGCTGTTAGGGGTATATTGTGTCATACACGCCACTGCTGACTCTCTCAGAAGATTATGGGGCCTATTTATGAAAGGCCTGTCGGACATGATCCAACATTGCGGATCATGTCCGACAGACCTCGCTAAATGCGGAGAGCAATAAGCTCTCCGCATTGCACCAGCAGCTCTTGTGAACTGCTGGTGCAACGCCGCCCCCTGCAGGGGGTGTCAATCAACCCGATCGTATTCGATAGGGTTGAATTGCGGCGATCACTGTCCGCCTCCTTAGAGAAGGCGGACAGGTTATGGAGCAGCAGTCTTTAGACCGCTGCTTTATAACTGGTGTTTCTGGCGAGTCTGAAGGCTCTCCAGAAATATGGGGCTTCAAGTTCCATACAGAGCTTGATAGATAGGCCCCGTGGTGTTTGAATACTGGTGCATGGGCCCTCACAGCATATGTGCGTATGCCACTGAAAGACAGTTATAACTTTTACTAGAAGCATTTTTGCTAATTGAAGTATATTGCAAAAATGTTTATATTTAAAATTGTAAATTGTAATTAAAAGGCCCTTATCAACATTTAAAAACATCCAGCCTTTTACAACTGGTGTATTACAAATCATGTGCCCATCTGCTTAAATTCCTGATTTTTCAAATAAAGATACCAAGAGAACAATGAAAAATTGATAATAGATGTAAAATAGAAAGTTGCTTAAAATTGCATGCTCTATCTGAACCATGAAAGAAAAAAAAATGGGGTTCAGTGTCCCTTTAAAGTAGAATAATTAAAAATTTGAACATTTTCAACACTGCATATATGACACTGTGAAATATATGTATGGATATATTGTATATCTTATTGAATAGGCAACTCTACATGTGTGCCCATTGCAATGCACTTTTAAGCTGATTTTGTCTTTTGTTATTTTTGTGTGTGAGCAAAAGGTATGAATGTGTTTGTGTGTAATATATGTGTAAATACTTACTGTACGTTTTCAGTTTTACAAATGTGTTTAAATGTGCAGAGGAAAATGATAGGATTAGGAAATTAAGTTTAAGGTATTAAACTGCACATGACAATGTGTACATTTTCATTAAAGGGACATGAAACACGACATGTTTCTTAAATGATTTAGACAGAGCATGAAATTTAATACAACTTTCCAGTTTACGTCTATTATCATTTGCTTTATTCTCTTGGTATCATTTGTTGAAAAGCATATCTTAGTAGGCTCAGGAGCAGCAATGCACTACTGTGAACTAGCTGCTGATTGGCGGCTGCCCATATTTGCTTCTTCTTTTTATTGGCTCGCTCAAAGTTTTCAGCTAGCTACCAGTAGTGCAATGCTGCTAATTCAACAAAGGATACCAAGAGAATGAAGCAAATCTGACATTAGAAGTAAATTGGAAAGTTGATTAAAATTGTATGCTCTGTCGGTATCATGAAAGAACATTTTTGGGTTTATGTCTCTTTAAGAGTTAGAACCACAATCTCAAACCTAGTTCCAAAAGCAGCTGATTTCTTGCCGTTTTGTGCTAGTATTTTTTTTTAGTTTATCTGGAATTTGTAAACAACTCTGATTACTTTAATCAACGCCAGGGCATGTTCACCAAGCATGGAAAGTCCCCAGGGAACTTAGAAAGAAAATACTATCTACAAAATGATAAGTTAACTCAACAGCATATTATAGGCGGGTTTTGAGGGAGGTGGGTGTGGGCAGTGCATAAACTGGCAATGCTTTTGCAGGATACTTTCTAAACTTGATTTGTCCTCTTAATCAGCAGTGGGGGGTCTTTTTCTGGAAAATATGTGAAACACCTAAGTTAACCTCTTTATTGCCAGAAATGATCCTTGTGCAATACAAAACAACACACAGATGCTGTCTATATTCAATGACACCCTGTAACTATCATTGCATGGGATCTTAACCTATTATTTAACTGAAATTGTGTTTAAAACAATCTGTTTAAGCACAAAACAAAGCTTGTGCAGTTGCCGGTGGGCATCTTATAAATGTTCTTGTGTGGTAATCACTGCCTCTCACTTTGTTTACAACAAAAAATCTCCATACCACATTAACCCACAAAAAACTGGGTAAAAACTAAGACCAGATTTATTCATGAGTTACTTTCCAGTGAAAGATTCAAAGGGGATCAAAGAGTTTTGATTTTGATACTAAAGGGGGAAAATTGTCCTTTCTTAAAGTGATGGTAAATCCGAGCGTTTAGCAAATGCTACGATTTACCACCACTAAAAATAAAGTGGAGTTTAAGTGATCAGTTTTTAAAAAAACTTACCCTGACTGTGCCATTGCACCTCGCTAAAATCAGTGGCTCCGGACGCTTACGGCACATCAGTCTCCTTCAATGAGGTGACGTTTGCACCTCTAAACTAATAGCCGTGCGTGTCATCTCACAGTGTTCTGTATGCTAGCACAGCTATTGGTTTAGAGTTGCAAATGTCACTTCATTGGTAGAAGAGCGCTGTGCCGTGGGCTGCCGGAGCTGCTAAGTTAAGTGAAGTGCAGCGGCACAGTCAGGGTGAGTTTAGCACCTTTTTTTTTAATAATTGATCACTTAAACTCACCTTTATTTTTAGTGATTGTAAATCCTAGCATTTGTTTAACGTTCGGATTTACCATCACTTTAAAGGGACATTATACACTAGATTTTTATTTGCATAAATGTTTTGTAGATGATCCATTTATATAGCCTATACAGTTTATTTTAAGTTTTTTTTTTTTATAGTTTTGATTATTTTTTAAATAACATTGCTCTGATTTTCTGACTCCTAACCAAGCCCCAAAGTTTTAGGAGAATACCAACGTATACCTAAACCAGCTTGCTCCTGTTTGTGTAAAGAGTCTTTTCCTATGCAGATGAAGGGGGAGGGGAATGTCTGCTTTTTCCCACTTATAGTGAGTGTTCCAGCTTCCTATTTAACAGAGCTACACTGGAAGCTTCTATGTAAGTTTTATACTGGATTTTTAGATCAGTATCTGTGCATATTATTCTATAATACTGTCTATTACTTGCAGTTATATAAAAATAGGTGTATACTGTCCCTTTAAGCTAAGCTTGTTCATGGTAAACTAGTTAAAAGCTAGAAGTAACATTTTAAGAGCATATGCCTTGAACACGTATTCATGTATATACAATAGATCATCTCACTATCACTGCTAGAGTGTCAGGGCATAACATGTATTTTCAATAATTAAATGAGTGTCTGAGTAACGGTTTTTAAAACAAGCAAACAAAAAATACCAACACAAAATAATGAATGGGATTTTATGGTATCAGGCAGAAACTTAAAACCTGCATTTCCTCAGATGATGTGTGCAAGCAAAAAAATCCTACCCTTCCTTACTTACGGCATTTAAAGGGACATGAAACCCATTTTTTTTAATATGATTCAGATAGTGCATACCACTACTTTCTAACATACTTCTATTATCAAATTTGCTTGATTTTCTTGGTATCATTTGTTGAAGGAGCCGCAATGCACTAAAGGAATCTGGCTGAACACATTGGGTGAGCCAATGACAAGAGGTAAGTATGCGCAGCCATCAATCAGCAGCTAGCTTTCAGCAGGGGAATTGCTGCTCCTGAGCCTACATAGGTATGCTTTTTAACAAACAATACTAAGAAAATGAAGCAAATTGGATGATAGAAGTAAAATAGAAAGTTGTTTTAGACGTTTAATATATCTGATTCATAAAAGTTTATTTTTGATTTTACTGTCCATTTAATTACAAAATATGCAGTGTCACCCGCAAAAACTTAAAATTCTGACAGTTACAAAGGCCTCTAGTATTTAATTGAGGTTCATATAAAAAATAAATACCTGTTTTCTATATCCTTGGAAGTTACACCAACACTGATGAGAAAAAACATCTCTCAATTGCCCTTGTTTTGTGCGCTGTTCCACTGTAAATATCAAAAACAGACAAAACTTACCAAACCTTGTAAACCATATTAAATAATTTGTGCTTAGGACAGTCTGCAACATAGGTTCAGCCAACGGCATGTGTGTGTGTGTATATATATGTGTGTGTGTGTGTGTAGATAGATTCAACTAGACTCGAGCTGGTCCAAAGTTAAATGAGCCTAGTATGAAATTAAAACATATTTTTTGCTATATTTAACATTGCCTGGACCATTTCCCCAGTTGGCAAATTATAGACATATTTTTTCACTGCTGCATATATTTATACAAAGCTAGATACATATTACTATTCTGGGGCAGAAACCGATTCTTTTAGGTACTATGGTAATGAAGGGTATGAGGAAGAATTTTAATACAGGCGTACCTCGTTTTATTGCGCTTTGCAGATATTGCTCTTTTTACAAATTGAAGGTTTGTGGCATCCCTGTGTCGAGCAAGTCTATCAGTGCTATTTTTAAAAAATATAAACACATAAAAACACATGAATACACATATATACACACCACCAGCAAAAAGATTATGACTCACTTAAAGCTCAGGGGCCCGATCCGATATGCAGCGTCACCCGCAAAAGCCAGCGACGCCAAATATTGCGCTGGTTTGGTATCACATATACGGCGTAACCTAGAAGTTACGCTCGTATATTTCACCCTTCAGCCATAGTTTTTTGGCCCATAGAATTATATACCAAACCCGCGCAGTTTGGTATCCAATATAAAGCGTAAGGACTTAGGTGGCGAAAATGGAGAAATCTTACTCCATTTTCACCTCGCCACAAAATGCAGGCGTAGTAAGCCTTACGCTGAGTATTGGAGCCCCGTAACTCCCTAAACTACCTGCAAAATAAACGCATGCGCAATGTCTTTCTACCTGTCAACCGCAATCCCCCGCCGCAATCCCTAATAAAGTGTTTAACCCCTAAACCGCTGCTCCCGGACCCCGCCGCCATCTACATTATATGTATTACCCCCTAATCTGATCAACCTACACCGCCTCCAGCTATATTAAATGTATTACCCCCTAATCTGATCCCCCTACACAGCCGCCACCTATATTAAATTTATTACCCCCTAATCTGAGCCCCCTACACCGCCGCCACCTATATTATATGTATTACCCCCTAATGTGAGCCCCCTACCCCGCCGCCACCTACATTAACCATACTAACCCCTAATCTGAGCCCCCTACCCCGCCGCCACCTATTTTAAATATATTAACCCCTAATATGATCCCCCTACACCGCCGCCACCTATATTAAATTTATTAACCCCTAATCTAATCCTCCTACACCGCCGCCACCTATATTAAATATATTAACCACTAAGCCTAAGTCTAACCCTAACACCCCCTAACTTAATTATTATTGAAATAAATCTAAATAATATTAATATTATTAACTAAATTATTCCTATTTAAAACTAAATACTTACCTATAAAATAAACCCTAAGATAGCTACAATATAATTAATAATGACATTGTAGCTATTTTAGGGTTTATATTTATTTTACAGGTAACTTTGTATTTATTTTAACTAGGTACACTAGCTATTAAATAGTTAATAACTATTTAATAGCTACCTAGTTAAAATAATAATAATTTCCTGAGATCGAGACGGACACCATTAAGCAAAGTTTTGTTTCCCTAGATAAATGTGTTATCCCTATAACCTGGAAAGAGTCACATTTTAAACTGATCAATAATTATTATTTGGCACCTTTTAAGATGTCACATTTTTTCCTAACCAGCTCTTTGTAATCGTTGTCGGTATCCTAATGCGGATATATTACATATCTTTTGGTTATGTCCTAAAATATTTCAGTTCAGGCAGAAAATTCAGTATTGGTTTACTCAGCTATTTAAAGAATCGTTTCAATTCTCGCCAGACCAGATAATATTTTTAAAGATACCTAATGACATGGCCCGGCATTATCAATAAGCGCTTAAAATTTCTATATTGACAGCAAGGTTTCTTATTATTAGGAATTGTCTGGCTTCCGCAGCTCCCTCTATGGTAATATTTCTCAAAGAAATTCAATCACATATAATATTTGAGTCTTTCTATAAATGATTAGCTACCGAAAAAAAAATTGCCAAATTTATATATAGCTGGCTTCCAATAATTAAGTCTTGTTCGCTTGCTATACAAAAAAATATTCTTAACCCTTTCATTAGTTCTAAATGTTTTGCTGATTTGGTAGTATTGAACGAATTGCCTGCGATGTGGGTTTCGAACTTCAGAGAGGTGGGCTAGAGAATTTGAAAGAGGTGGGGGTTGGTGGGGTGTTTTTTTTTCTTCTTCCCTTCCTCTTTTTTCTCTTTTTCGTTTGTATTATTAATTAGAAAATGTTCCATTACTTATATGTGAAGGTCGTGTAGTATCTCCAATTGTATAAACTGTTTAAAGCTTGATATATATTATATGTTCCATGTTATTTTCCACAAGATATGTATAGAAGTCATGTCTTTTTTTTTTCTCTTTTTTGTTGACCTTCTGATTTGACGATTATTGTATTTAATAATGGATCCAGAATAAATAAAGTATTAAAAAAAAAAAAAAAAATTGACAGAGAGCTGTACTATGCTATGACAGCAATGCTTTTTGCTTTAATTTGCTATGTACTCCTGCTGTGCTTTTTCAGGCATATAGAACTTCAGTTCCTCTTGATCTACAGATCTTGCAACTAATACAGTTTTTTTTTTTTTGTTTTTTTCTTATAACATATTTTCCTATATGCAACAATAAATTTATATATTGCAAAAAAAAAAAATTATTACCAAATTACCTGTAAAGTAAATCCTAACCTAAGTTACCATTACACCTAACACTACCCTATCAATAAATTAATAAAATAAACTACAATTATCTCAACTAAAATACAATTACATACACTAAACTATATTACAAAAACAAACACTAAATTACAAAAAATAAAAAAAGATTACAAGAATTTTAAGCTAATTACACCTAATCTAAGATCCTAATAAAATAAAAAAGCCCCCCAAAATAATAAAATTTCCCTACCCTAAACTAAATTAAAAAAGTAATCAGCTCTATTACCAGCTTTTAAAAGGGCCTTTTGCGGGGCATTCAAATCAGCCAATCGGATGAGAGCTACTTTAATTTTATTGGCTGATTTGAATAGCCAATAGAATAAGAGCTACTGTAATTCTATTGGATATTATAATCAGCCTAGGGATTACAGTAGCTCTTAATCAATTGGCTATTCAAATCAGCCTATAGAATTAAAGTAGCTCTCATCCGATTGGCTGATTTGAATTTGAAGGCTCAAATCAGCCAACAGGAATTCAAGGGACGCCATTTTTAATCGCGTACCTTGAATTCCTATTCAGTGTACGGCGGAGATCGTATGAAGAGGATCCTCCACACTCCATGGCTCCGGTCTTCAGTTCCAGCGTCGCCGATCTTCAGTTCTAGCATCGCCGGTCTTCAGTTCCAGAGTGGACGGTCTTCAGCTTCGCGGTCATCGGTTTTCAACTCCTCCGCTCCGCGCCGTCTGGTTCCTGGAAGAAGAAGATGTCGCCGCTTGGAAGAAGACTTCTCCGCCTGGAACAGGACCTTCTCCGCCGGTCTTCAGGACAGGTAATGACCACTTGGGAGTTAGACTTAGGTTTTTTTAAGGGGGATCGGGTGGGTTTTAGAGTAGGGGTGTGTGGGTGATGGGTTGTAATGGGGGGGTTGTTCTTTTCTTTACAGGTAAAAGAGCTGATTACTTTGGGGCAATGCCCCGCAAAAACAAAATTTATGCTTACCTGATAAATTTCTTTCTCTTGTGGTGTATCCAGTCCAAGGGTTCATCCATTACTTGTGGGATATTCTCCTTCCCAACAGGAAGTTGCAAGAGGACACCCACAGCAGAGCTGTCTATATAGCTCCTCCCCTAACTGCCATCCCCAGTCATTCGACCAAAGACAAGCAAGAAAAAGGAGAAACTATAGGGTGTAGTGGTGACTGTAGTTTAAAAATAAAAAACACCTGCCTTAAAATGACAGGGCGGTCCGTGGACTGGATACACCACAAGAGAAAGAAATTTATCATCTAAGCATAAATTTTGTTTTCTCTTGTAAGGTGTATCCAGTCCACGGGTTCATCCATTACTTGTGGGATACCAATATCAAAGCTTTAGGACACGGATGAAGGGAGGGACAAGGCAGGAACTTAAACGGAAAACACCACTGCCTGCAAGACCTTTCTTCCAAAAATAGCCTCCGAGAAAGCAAAAGTATAAAATTTGTAGAATTTAGAAAAATTATGAAGCGAAGACCAAGTCGCCGCCTTACAAATCTGTTCAACAGAGGCCTCATTTTTAAAAGCCCATGTGGAAGCTACCGCTCTAGTGGAATGAGCTGTAATTCTTTCAGGAGGCTGCTGGCCAGCAGTCTCATAAGCAAAACGGATTATGCTTCTCAGCCAAAAAGAAAGACAAGATGCCGAAGCCTTTTGGCCTCTCCTCTGTCCAGAGTAGACAACAAACAATGCAGATGTTTGACAAAAATCCTTAGTAGCTTGTAAATAAAACTTTAAAGCACGAACCACATCCGGATTGTGTAATAGACGTTCCTTCTTTGAAGAAGGATTAGGACACAGTGACGGAACTACAATCTCCTGATTGATATTCTTATTAGATACCACCTTATGAAGAAATCCAGGTTTGGTATGCAACACTACCTTATCTGTATGGAATATCAGATAAGGGGAACCACACTGTAAGGCAGATAACTCTGAAACTATTTGAGCCGAAGAGATAGCTACCAAAAACAGAACTTTCCAAGATAAAAGCTTGATATCTATGGAATGCAGAGGTTCAAACGGAACCCCTTGAAGAACTTTAAGAACTAAATTTAAACTCCATGGCGGAGCAACAGGTTTAAACACAGGCTTGATTCTAACTAAAGCCTGACAAAACGCCTGAACGTCTGGAACATCTGCCAGACACTTGTGCAGAAGGATAGACAGAGCAGAAATCTGTCCCTTTAAGGAACTAGCTGACAATCCCTTCTCCAATCCTTCTTGGAGAAAAGATAATATCCTAGGAATCCTGACTTTACTCCATGAGTAACCCTTGGATTCACACCAATGAAGATATTTACAACATATCTTATGATAGATTTTCCTTGTGACAGGCTATCGAGCCTGAATTAAGGTATCAATGACCGACTCGGAGAAACCACGTTTTGATAAAATCAAGCGTTCAATCTCCAAGCAGTCAGCCGCAGAGAAATTAGATTTGGATGTTTGAATGGACCTTGGAGTAGAAAGTCCTGCCTCAGCGGCAGAGTCCATGGTGGAAGCGATGACATGTCCACCAGATCTGCATACCAAGTCCTGCGTGGCCACGCAGGTGATATCAAAATCACTGAAGCTCTCTCCTGCTTGATCTTGGCAATCAGACGAGGGAGGAGAGGAAATGGTGGGAACACATAAGCCAGGCTGAAGGACCAGGGCACTGCTAGAGCATCTATCAATGCTGCCTGGGGATCCCTTGACCTGGACCCGTAACAGGGAAGCTTGGCGTTCTGACGAGACACCATCAGATCCACTTCTGGTTTGCCCCATAGTTGAATCAGCTGGGCAAATACCTCCGGATGGAGCTCCCACTCCCCCGGATGAAAAGTCTGCCGACTTAGAAAATCCGCCTCCCAGTTCTCTACTCCTGGGATATGGATAGCTGAGAGATGGCAAGAGTGAACCTCTGCCCATAGAATTATCTTTGAAACCTCCAACATTGCCAGGGGGCTTCTTGTCCCCCCCTGATGGTTGATATAGGCTACAGTTGTGATATTGTCCGACTGAAATCTGATGAACCTGACCGCAGCTAGTTGAGGCCAAGCCTGAAGAGCATTGAATATCGCTCTCAGTTCCAGAATGTTTATCGGAAGGAGGGCTTCCTCCTGAGTCCACGAACCCTGAGCCTTCAGGGAGTTCCAGACTGCGCCCCAGCCCAGAAGGCTGGCATCTGTCGTGACTATAGTCCACTCTGGCCTGCGGAAACTCATTCCCCTGGACAGATGGACCCGAGAGAACCACCAGAGAAAAGAATCCCTGGTCTCTTGATCCAGATTTAGTAGAGGGGACAAATCTGTGTAATCCCCATTTCACTGATTGAGCATGCAAAGTTGCAGTGGTCTGAGATGTAGGCGGGAACTATGTCCATTGCCGCTACCATTAGGCCGATTACTTCCATACACTGAGCCACTGACGGTCGAGAAGTGGAATGAAGAGCATGGCAGGAAGTTAGAAGCTTTGATAACCTGACCTCTGTCAGAAAAATTTTCATTTCTACTGAATCTATCAGTGTTCCTAGGAAGGAAACTCTTGTGAGAGGGGAGAGAGAACTCTTTACTTCGTTCACCTTCCACCCGTAAGACCTCAGAAAGGCCAGAACAATGTCCGTATGGGACTTGGCGATTTGAAAAGTCAATGCCTGTATCAGAATGTCATCTAGGTAAGGAGCCACCGCTATGCCCCGTGGCCTTAGAACCGCCAGTAGGGACCCTAGAACCTTCGTAAAGATTCTTGGTGCTGTGGCTAACCCGAAGGGAAGAGCCACAAACTGGTAATGCCTGTCTAAGAAGGCGAACCTGAGGAACTGATGATGATCTCTGTGAATCGGAATGTGGAGATAAGCATCCTTTAAGTCCACGATAGTCATATATTGACCCTCCTGGATCATAGGGAGGATGGTTCGGATAGTCTCCATCTTGAAGGATGGAATCCTGAGAAATTTGTTTAGGATCTTGAGATCCAAGATTGGTCTGAAAGTTCCCTCTTTTTTGGGAACTATAAACAGATTTGAATAGAAGCCCTGCCCCTGTTCCTGCTTTGGAACTGGGTGGATCACTCCCATAACCAGCAGGTCTTGAACACAACATAAGAATGCCTCTCTCTTTATCTGGTTTACTGATAATTGTGAGAGATTAAATCTCCCCTTTGGAGATGAAGCTTTGACGTCCAGAAGATATCCCTGGGAAACAATCTCTAATGCCCAGGGATCCTGGACGTCTCTTGCCCAAGCCTGGGCGAAGAGAAAGAGTCTGCCCCCCACTAGATCTGGTCCCGATTCGAAGGCTACTCCTTCATGCTGTCTTAGAGGCAGCCGCAGGTTTCTTTGCCTGCTTCCCCTTATTCCAAGCCTGGTTAGGTCTCCAGACTGGTTTGGACTGGGCGAAATTTCCCTCTTGTTTTGCATTAGAGGAAACTGAAGGAAAATCTTGAAGTTTCAAAAGGAATGAAAATTATTCTGTTTGGTCCTTAAAGGGACACTGTACCCAAATTTTTTCTTTTGTAATTCAGAAAGCATGCAATTTTAAGCAACTTTCTAATTTACTCCTATTATCAATTTTTCTTCGTTCTCTTGGTATCATTATTTGAAAAAGAAGGCATCTAAGCTTTTTTTTGGTTTCAGTACTCTGGACAGCACTTTATTATTGGTGGATGGAATTATCCACCAATCAGCAAGGACAACCCAGGTTGTTCACCAAAAATGGGCCGGCATCTAAACTTACATTCTTGCATTTCAAATAAAAATACCAAGAGAATGAAGAAAATTTGATAATAGGAGTAAATTAGAAAGTTGCTTAAAATTGCATGCTCAATCTGAATTACGAAAGAAAAATTTTGGGTACAGTGTCCCTTTAACTTATTGGACCTATCCTGAGGAAGGGCGTGACCTTTTCCTCCAGTAATATCAGAAATGATCTCCTTCAGACCGGGCCCCAATAGGGTCTGTCCCTTGAAGGGGATGTTAAGAAGCTTAGACTTTGAAGTAACGTCTGCTGACCAGGACTTAAGCCATAGCGCCCTACGCGCCAAAATGGCAAAACCTGAATTCTTAGCCGTTAGCTTGGCTAAATGAAAAATGGCATCAAAAATAAAGGAGTTAGCTAACTTAAGAGCTTTAATCCTGTCTAGAATGTCGTCTAACGGGGTCTCCACCTGTAGAGCCTCCTCAAGAGACTCAAACCAAAAAGCCGCTGCAGCAGTAACTGGGGCAATGCATGCAAGAGGCTGGAGAATAAAACCTTGATGTATAAAAATTTTCTTAAGGAGACCCTCCAATTTTTCATCCATAGGATCTAGGAAAGCACAACTGTCCTCGACGGGGATAGTTGTACGAAGTCCACACTTATGGTGAGGGGGTGTTTTCTGTACACTAGGGTAGCTTTATCATCATCCTCTTTTAACTTCTTCAGAGACACCAAAATCACTAATTTCTATGTTATTCTACAGATGTTTTCAAAATGGTTCATGCATCTCTCCATTATTTAGTGAATAACACAGAAAATGCAAACCTTATAGAGATGGACCAGCTGTTAGTGAATAATAATATATCGCAGTGAGCACCCCCCTGCAGCTGCCCCCTCAGGCAACTGTCAGGTTTGCCTTAATCGTAGCACTGGCCCTGACAATGTGTGCTCCACGACTTGCCTTCTAATTTTAGATTATCTCTGGTGCACATTTAGAAATAGTGAAAAGCATCAGGTACCAGTGTAGTAACAAACGAAACACTGTGAAAAGTGACAGCTAGTGGCATAGTGAAATTACATATAAAGTATTTTATGATGAATCAGTTAGAATTTATCATGCTAGAGTATTAAAGGTAAAGTATGGTAAAAAAACAAAAACAAATTAACACCATCAAATAAAACTAAGTTAAATGTTGTATAAAAAAGCCACTAAAGTGAAGTATACTTTTTAGAAAGCATTGCAATATGTATTATTTAACCCCTTCCCATCCAATGTAAACCAATAAGTAAAAATTGAAATCACGTAATTGTTCATGCGATTGCATGATTTAAATGATGGGATTGTGTCGGGGGGGGGAGATTGCCTATGAAACTAGGCACCCCCTCCAGCCCGCGATCCCATTCAGGAAGCACCTATGGCTTTAGTACAGCCAAATAGCTAGGACATTCTATGCCATCCTAAGGGCGCTAAAGCCCAGTGCAATTAGGATGTCATAGAACGTTCTAGGGGTGGGAAGGGGTTAACATTTTAAAAGGATTTTACAGATTGTTTCCATGACCTCCTCTACAGGAAGGCATACCTAGCCTGATCGCATAATTCTTCTAGAGCAGCTTGATCGGTCTTATTGTTCAGAGAATGCTAGAGAAGCACAAAGTAAGTTTAGACAATAGGAGTCTGTTAAATATATTTTGTAAATAGGCGTGTTGTTTTTATTGATTAATATAGTGGAATAAAAGTGATGCTTTAAAATAACCCCATGTGAGATAGGATGCCGCAGGTTGTACAAGGATGCTTTTTTTTTTTCTTTTTGGTTTTATTTTATCCTTGACATCTAGCACCACCACAGATATATAACCTTTTGAGACTTAGGGGTAGATTTAGTAAAGCGCAAGCGGACATGATACGATGTAGCGTATCATGTCCGCTGCACATCGATAAATTCCGACAGCATACGCTGTCAAAATTTATAATTGCACCAGCAGTTCTTGTGAACTGCTGGTGCAATGCCGCCCCCTGCAGATTCGCGGCCGCTAGCAGGGGTGTCAATCAACCCGATCGTATTTGATCGGGTTAATTTCTGTTCCTTGGCCTCAGAGCAGGTGGACAAGTTATGAAGCAACGGTCCTTAGACCGCTGCTTCATAACTTCTGGAAAGAGGGGCTTTTACGGAGCTTGATAAATCGGCCCTTATATCACTTCATGTGTGATAATGTTGGTGGGTTTATAGACAACAAAATTGTGAAGAAATTGATCTCCATAACTGTTTTGTTAGAACGTTTTGCTGTATCTACATGAAATCCCTGAATTTATATATATATATACTCTGTATCTGGCTTCTCTATATGTTTGCCATGGTTCACCCAAGGTCTCTTTTTGTTAATCATATAGGTGGTTTGAAATCAGTATTGTTTATGTGTTGTGGGTAATTAGGAAATATGCCTGAAAGGGTGCTTGCTTCTGAAAGGGTTGAGAAACACTGACCCTTAGTGTTAAAATTTTTTTGCAGCCAGCAAACCTTCTTTGTTAGAATTGTATAATGATACAACATATACAGTCTCTGGACTTATTGACTCTGATAATAAGTATAAAGTCGTGTTACAGCATTCTGCCCCACCCAGCGTACACTGATTTTGTTTAGTAAACAGAGGTCAGACAGCCATACATCACAGATGGTGAGAGAGAATTTAAAGGGACAGTACATAATTTGTAACTACAAAATTTTTTCTGTGGTCTTCCACTAAATTAACATATCAGCAGAGTCTAGATGTTATTAGAACAGATTAACACCTTTTTTTGCTGTAATTATTTATCAATGGTCAAACTCTACCCACCATTTTACTTATTTGGAGGAGCCAATCTGGATTTGTATCTGGAGAAGACAGGACTTGCCACTGTCATTGTGTTAACAAAATCTCTATTGTCTGAAGCAGATATAATACGATAAGAAACTCCAAACTATGGAGAGATATGTGGCAAGATTAGGTTTACAAATCCAGCCCTGTGCTCTTTTATTTTCCAGGATTAAAAAATCCACAATTTTCAGAATACAATTACAGTAAAGGGACAAAATAAATAATGAAAGTATATTGCAATTTTTTTTTTCTTGCTATACATTTTGTATTACAAACTCAAAGTGCTTACCACCCCTAGTGACATAGATAGGCGCCCTATAATGGTTCAATTCCGCAAGGACATAACATTTTCTGAAAAAGAAGTTACCAATACCTCTGACACATTATAGTCACATTTAGCTCCTGGATACAGACATGTCCAGACAAATGAGAACAGGCGCTTAGTATACCTTCCCTAAACAAAAAGACATCCTGATGTAATCTGCAGATTAAATGCACCAATAGCTTTTGCTTAATTTAAAAGACAGAAACCTGTCCCACATACATAACTAAATAAACTACAATGTATTCAGATCATCATTTGGGCTTAACATAAGATTGTCTGATCCTTAGGATTATTAAATGTATTTTGATGTTGTTGTAGTAGTATAAGATTATATAAGATGAAATTCACAATGAGTAAGCAATCAAGGACATAGGTCAAGCAGTATTTTTATAGATTCTTATGCACAATTAACGCTGTTCATCTAGCATATGCACTATCGTATATATATATATATATATATATATATATATATATATATATATATATATATAATGGATTTCATTTGGAATATATCTCTGGAGCATGATAACATGTTTGCACAAATGAAATTTGTTTTTGTTTTTTAAATTCTGGGAAATTTCTCAATGATATAAGTAAATAATGTATATAATTAATGCATATATTAAATCATTGTTTCTTAAACATGATCCTCAAGTACCCTTAACAGGTCAGGTTTTCATTATAGCTGAACCAGTGCACAGGTGAAATAATCAGCTTATGGGTGAGGGCAGGTTAGTAACCATGGTGTTGCTGCTCAGCTGATTTCTTCTTTTGTGCACTGGTTCAGCTATAATGAAAACCTGGCCTGTTAGGGGTACTTGAGGACCTCAGTTTAGAAACACTGCATCAAAGGGACAGTAAACACGAGAATTTTTGTTGTTTAAAAAGGTAGATAATCCCTTCATTACCCATTTCCCAGATTTGCATAACCAACACAATTATAATAATATACTTTTTACCTCTGTGATTACCTTGTATCTATGCCTCTGCAAACTGCCCTCTTATTTCAGTTCTTTTGACAGACTTGCATTTTTAGCCAATCAGTGCTGACTCCTAGGAGCTTCACGTGCCTGAGCTCAATGTTATCTATATGAAACATGAACTAATGCCCTCTAGTGGTGAAAAACTGTCAAAATGCTTTCAGATTAGAGGCGGCCTTCAAGGTCTAAGAAATTAAAATATGAACCTACTAGGTTTAGCTTTCAACATTTAATAGAATAATCATCTGCATTTTTAAAGTTTACATGACACCCACACCCTCTAAAATGGCCTTCATCCCTTCTTTTCTAACCTCATCCACTGGCCAGCACATTTAAGTTGGACGTGAGTATGACGGAACCCGGCTACTCCGACTGGCCAGCACCTGGAACCTGGCGCTATGTAGCGGAGAAGAGTGATTATAGCAGTTCCCACTCAAATAGCTAGACAGGCTAGCATTCAGGTGAGACAAGAAGTACATTTTATTGGGAAAACACACAGTTTATATACACAATCTCATCAAGATAAGAGCCTTGTCAGTCCCCTAAATCTCCTGCCATTCCCGCCCCTCCAGACAGGCTGGCGCCATCCATAGAGTCCATTGTCCCAAGGGGGCCTATCTATCAAGCCGTCAACTTTGTTGCATTCAATGGCACCAATACGCTCGCCTAATATCGTGGCCGCGGACCTGAATACGCTCTCCGTATTTATAAAAAAAGCCGGCAAAAAGCACATCAAGTACGGAGCGATGAGCAGCGGACTGTTGTTAACTAACAGTCATCGATCTCGCTGCTATTTCGGCTTTTTTCCAACTTTATTTATACCCTGTCACTAAACGCCGCCAATATACTAAAATGTTTAACCCCTATTCCGCCGCTCCCGGACCACACCGCAACTAAATAAAAGTATTAACCCCTATCCCGCCGCTCCCGGAACCGGCCGCCACCTACATAATGTTATTAACCCCTATCCCGCTGCTCCCGGACCCCGTCGCAAACTAAATAAAGTTATTAACCCCTATCCCGCCGCTCCCGGACCACACCGCAACTAAATAAAAGTATTAACCACTAAACCCCTGGCCTCCCACATCACTAACTAAACCTATTAACCCCTAAACCGCCAGCCCCCCACATCGCCATAAACTAAATTAAGCTATTAGCCCCTAAACCTAACAACCGGCTAACTTTAAATTAAAATTACAACATTCCTATCTTATAATAAATTAAAACTTACCTGTAGAATTAAATTAAACTATATTAAACTATTAATTAACGTACCCTATTATACTACAATTACATTAAACTACCAATTAAATTAACTATATTACATATTAAAAAAAACTAACCCTACTCAAATTATTTAAATCTACAATAAAAAATTACTGTTACAAAAACAAACAAACACTAAGTTACAAAAAAAAACCCCACAGTATCAAAAATAAAAACGAATTACACCTAATCTAATAGCCCTATCAAAATAAAAAAGCTCCCCAAAAAATAAAAACCCTAGCCTACAATAAACTACCAATGGCCCTTAAAAGGGCCTTTTGCAGGGCATTGGCCCAAAGAAATCAGCTCTTTTACCTGTAAAGAAAAATACAAACGCCCCTGAAAAGGACATTTGTATGGACATTGCCCTTAAAAGGGCATTTAGCTCTTTTACTGCCCAGACCCTACTCTAAAAATAAAACCCACCCAAAAAACCCTTAAATAAACCTAACACTAACCCCCGACGATCCATTTACAGTTCTTGAAGTTCCGCTTGAAGGATCCATCCAGTCGGCAAGAAGTCTTCATCCGGACGGCAAGAAGTCTTCATCTATGCGGCCTCTTCTATCTTCATCCATCCGGGCGTGGAGCGGGTCCATCCTGAAGACATCCGACGAGGAGCTCCTCTTCAATACAGTCTCTCCCGTAAACTGGATCTTGAATGCAAGTAACGTCATCCAAGATGGCGTCCCTTGCATTCCTATTGGCTGAAAGGTTCCAATCAGCCAATAGGATTAGAGCCGCTAAAATCCTATTGGCTGTTCCAATCAGCCAATAGGATTTGAGCAGCTCTCATCCTTGTCGGATGTCTTCAGGATGGACCTGCTCCGCACCGGATGTCTTAAGGATGGACGAAGATGGAAGAGGCCGTCCCGATGAAGACTTCTTGCCGGCTGGGTGGATCCTTCAAGAACTGTAATTGGATTTCGGGGGTTAGTGTTAGGTTTATTTAAGGGTTTTTTGGGTGGGTTTTATTTTTAGAGTAAATGCCCTTTTCAGGGCAATGGGGAGTTTAGGTTTTTTAGATAGGGTTTTTATTTGGGGGGGTTGGTTGTGTGGGTGGTGAGTTTTACTTTTGGGGGTGTTTGTATTTTTCTTTACAGGTAAAAGAGCTGACTTTTTTGGGGCAATGACCCACAAAAGGCCCTTTTAAAGGGCCATTTGTAGTTTATTGTAGGCTAGGTTTTTTTTTTTTTTTTTTTTTTTTTTATTAATTTTGATAGGGCTATTAGGAGTAGTAGTTTAATGTAATTGTAGTAAAGGTAGCCCTCAGTTTACGCCAGGGTTAGGTTCCAGAAGGAATGGTTGTAAATCGAAACCGTTGTAAATTGAAACCCAGTTTATAATGTAAGTCAATGGGAAGTGAGGGAGATAGGTTCCAGGCCCCTCTCAAAATTGTCATAAGTAACACCTAATACATTATTTTTAAAGCTTTGAAATGAAGACTTTAAATGCTAGACAGCATTATAAACCTAATAAAATAATCCCACAACACAAAATATATAATTAAATTAAGTTAAATGAACAAAAACATTTGCTAAACAGCATTATAAACCTAATAAAATAATCACACAACACAGACTTCACTTGCATTTTTCTGCAAACAGTTCCTTCTATGCATTCCAATCTGGACTGAGTTATAGACAGGAAGATCTTGTTCCTTTGAAATCTGCTCGATAGCTCAGGTCTGGTTAAACTGATTAATTTCAGCTTGCTTGGCTTTGCTGCAACACAAGCGGACAGCTCCACCTACTGGCTATTTTAATAAATGCACTGCTTCTCAATGCTTTTCAAAAGCAGTCACATGAATGGAAAAAAAGGTTGTTATTCTGAAACGGTGTATATTGAACCGTTGTAAAACGAGGGCCACCTGTATAATAGTTAGGGTAGGTTAATTAATAGTTTATTTTAATTCTACAGGTAAGTTTTAATTTATTATAAGATAGGGATGTTGTAATTGTAATGTAAAGTTAGCGGGTTGTTAGGTTTAGGGGTTAATAGCTTAATTTAGTTTATGGCAATGTGGGGGGCTGGCGGTTTAGGGGTTAATAGGTTTAGTTAGTGCTAGTGATGTGGGAGGCCAGGGCTTTAGGGGTTAATACTTTTATTTAGTTGCGGTGGGGTCCGGGAGTGGCAGGATAGGGGTTAATAACTTTATTTAGGTTGTGGCGGGGTCCAGGAGCGGCGGGATAGGGCTTAATAACATTATGTAGGTGGCGGCGGGGTCCGGGAGTGGCGGAATAGGGGTTAATACATTTATTTAGTTGCGGCGAGGTCGGGCGGCAGATTAGGGGTGTTTACACTCAGGGTTTATGTTAGGTCTAAACTTTACTGGTTTTCTAACTTAGAAATCAATGGGATATCTGGCAACATCGAACATAAGCTTTTGCTGCTTTCAGACTCCTATTGATTCCTATGGCATCCGCGGCCTCCAGGGTGGCGGATTGAAAACCAGGTACGCTGCGCCGGAATAGCCGCGAGTGTACTGTCTAACTATTTGATAACTTTGAAAAAGTGTCAAATAGAGCCGAATGTGTATTCGGAACATCTGTAATGATGTAAGCATCGATCTGTGTCGGATTGAGACCGGCGGAGCGTATGTTACGTCACAGATTTCAACTTTTGCCGGTCTGTAGGCCTTGATAACTAGGTCGAATCAAGCTTGCCACAATTACGCTGTGGAATTCCAGCGTATTTGCGGTTGACGGCTTGATAAATAGGGGCCATAATGTCCAGCGGTATAAGGATGTTGGTTCCCTGGTGATCCCGGGGGAGCGGTGGCACTTCCAGGGTGTCATTGGGAAGCCCTCGGTCCCCAGCTGCTACAGTCCAAAAAGTGACATGATCCATGGCTGGGGGCCAGAGCTCTGGGTGAATAAACGTACACCGGGAAGGCCACTGGGGAGTGAGGGTTGTAGAGGGGGGTCCGGAGCTTCCCAAGGGAGCTCCCCTCTGGTAATCACCCCACCTCTTGCCCTCCCCAAGAGGTACCAATCCCCAAAAGAGCGGAGCTCTGAGACAAGGAGACGCTGGAGTGACCTGGGGTAAGGGACATGGGAGATAAGGGACACGGGAGATGCGGGACAATGTGGCCGACCGGCAGTTCCAGGAGCCCAGTCAGCCAGATAGGGACTAGGTGGTCAAGGACCAGCTCTTTCCTGAGGAGGTGTAAACCATAAGCAAAGTAAATACAAGGTCTGCGTTTGCTCTCAAAAGGCCAAATCTGCTTAGAAACAGGAGGAGGTGAGGTAGTAGGGGGGTGGAGGTTTAACCCCTGCAGCCCGGTATCCGTGACAGCTCCCCCCTTCTAATTCGGCAGACCCAGGCTAGATCCACATACAGGTTGGCCTGGGACTGTCCGAGGAGCTATTCCATTTCAGTTTGCCGGGAAAGTCCATCAGCGTTTCCATTGCTCTTTCCCGGCCTGTACTGAATGTCGAAGCTGAAGGACTGCAGGGATAAACTCCACCGTAGCAATCGTCCATTGTCCCCAGACACTCTGTTGAGCCATACTAGGGGGTTGTGATCCGTGAGGACAGTGAAAGGCCTTCCATAGGGGTAGGGCTGCAGTTTCTTAAGGCCCCACACTAGGGCCAGGCACTCCTCCACCGCAGCATAGCCTACTTCCCTGAGCAGCTTTTGGCTGATGTAAGCTACAGGGTGGTCCTGCCCCTCCTCGTCTACCTGGCTTAGGACTGCTCCCAACCCAAACATTGAGTCTTCTGTGTGGACACAAAAATGTTTGGTGGGGATAGGAGTAGCTAGAACAGGGGCAGAGATCAAGGCAGACTTGAGGCTTTGGAAGGCAGTCTTACATTCTGGGGACCACAGGACCGGGGAAATCGCTTACGTGTTAGGTCAGTCAGGGACTTGGTCAGGGCACTGTAATTGGGGACAAATTTATGGTAATACCCGTGGGTTCCTAGAAAAACTAGGACTTGGGTTTTGGTCTTGGGGTGGGCCAGTTCACCACTGCCTTAATCTTGGCCGGCTCCGGCCGCTGCTTTCCAGAGCCCACCCGGTGGCCCAGGTACTGTACCTCCGAGCGTCCTATGGTGCATTTGTCAGGCTTCAGGGTCAGAACAGTGGCCTTAATGCTATCTAAAACAACGCCTAGATGGACCAAATGGTCCTCCCAGGTGTCGCTATAGATGGCGATGTCATCCAGGTATACACAGGCATAGTCCTGGAGGCCATCCAGAAGGTGATTCACCATCCTTTGGAAGGTAGCTGGATCGTTCTTCATCCCAAACGACATGACCTTGAACTGGTAGAGGCCAAAGGGGGTGATGAAGGCAGACTTGTGGACTGGCTCAGGGTCTAAAGGGATCTGCCAGTATCCCTTGCAGAGGTTGAGGGTGGTCAGGAAGTGGTTGCTGGCGATTTGGTCATTGTGGTTCTGTGATTCAGCTTACGGTAGTCAATGCAGAACCGGGTAGTCCCGTCCTTCTTGGGTACCAGCACCACCGTGGAGGCCTAGGGACTGTTGGACGGTTCAACAACACCTAAGTTCAACATTCCCCTGAACTTGCGGTGCATACTGTGCCTGACTGCCTCTGGGACCCTGTAGGCTGCCTGTCATAGGGGGGCCTGTCCCGGGGTCTACACTCGGTGTATGGCCGCTGCACTACTCAGGGAGAGTAGAGAACATATCTTGTCTGTCTTCAAGGAGCCGCCGGACTTGCTCTCTCTGTCCAGTCTCTAACCTCTCGTCTAGGGGTATGTCCTCCACAGCAAGAGCACAGATAGCTGCCACAGATAGCTGCAACATGGGTTCTTTCTAGGTATTCTTTTACCATGTTCACATGAAAGGTCTGGCAAACTCGGTCATCTAAACATTTGGCTACCAGGTGGTGTCATTTAGCTGTTCCACCACTCGGTAGGGTCCCTGCCAGGAGGCCTTTAGCTTGTCTGTTTTGACAGGCTTCAGAGCTAGGACCTTCTGCCCTACTGTCAAGGTCTAAGTATAAGCATTTCGGTCGTACCATCTTTTCTGTTTTCGTTGAGTGAACTGAAGGTTCTACTGCACACTGTCGGCGAGTTCCTTCAGACGGTCCCTGAGTTGGAGGACGTACTCCACAACGGATGGTCCTTCCTCTTCTGTGGGCCCCTCCCAATGGGTTCTCACTAGGTGTAGGGGTCCCCTTATCTTCCGGCCATACACTAATTTGAATGGGGAGAAAACAGTGGATTCCCGGGGCACCTCTCTGTATGCAAAGAGAAGGTGCAGCAGGACCCTCTCCCAGTCCTTTTGAGTGGACAAGAACGTCCTAAGCAACTGCTTTAAGGTACTGTTAAACTGCTCACATAGACCATTAGTCTGGGGGTGATATGGAGCACTGTGCAGGGGTTTAATCCTGCATAGTGCTCCACAACTGCCGGGTGATCTCCGCAGTGAATTGGGTTCCCTGGTCAGAGATCACTTTGGAAGGCTAGCGTGGTGAATATCCAGAGCGTTGCATCTGCCACTGTCTCAGCTTGGATATTGGCCAGGGAGATTGCCTCCGGGTATCGGGTGGCATAGTCAACCACTGTAAGTATATACTTCTTCCCAGTGGGGCTAGGTCGGGTCAAAGGTCCAATTATATCTGCTGCCACTCTACTGAAGGGCTCGTCAATAATGGGAAGGGGATGCAGGGGAGTTTTATTGTGGTCTCCTGTCTTCCCTACCTTCTGACACACTGGGCAAGTTTTACAGTAGTCCTTAATGTCTACTGTAATCCCTGGCCAAAAGAAGGTCTGGGTCAGGCAGTTGTGGGTCCTGGACTTTCGTAAATGTCCAGCTAGGGGAATATCATGCTTTATCCTCAGTGGGTCGGACCGAAAATACTTCGGTACAACCAGCTGACGTTTGGGCACTAGCCATTTTCTCCTCTTGGAGATCCGGTACAGGAGCCCTCCCTCCCACTGGAAACATTCCTCCCTGGGGCCCTGAGGGTCAGTATCTACTCGGTCTCGGTAAGGGGCTAAGGTCGGGACACTCAAAGTCTCCTGGACAAAGTTGGAGGGGGACACCCAGGAGGGTTGGTCAGGGCATAGGGTTGGAGTCGGAGCAGAAGGTTAGGGCAAAGTCGGAGTCAGGGCAGAAGGTTGGGGTAAGGTAGAAGTCAGGGCAGAATGTCTCACCTGGGTCCCCAGATCCGATGCGGTGGCTTGGCGTCTGGCTTGCTGGCGGGTAGTAACTGCAGGAACATCCTATAGGTTTATCCCCCACAAAGGCCAAGGCAGGCAAGTGGCTCATGACCCCCACTTCCATAGCACGGGGGCCGACATCCCAATACAGGTGCACTTGTGCTGTGGGAATCTTTAGTACGGCACCCCCAGTCACCCCATTGGCAAGTATCCTCCCTGTATGGCCGGAGGCGGGGGCCAGCTAAGGTTGGACCAGGGTGACTATAGCTCCAGTGTCCCTTAGTCCTTGGGCCGCCTGCCCATTGACCCAGACATCCTGGCGATGGTGTCGGCGGTTGTCGCCAGTTGCGGAGTGCACTTCATGCAGGACCCCAACTTCTTCAGCCCAGCTGGTGTAGTTGGTGGGGTCCTCGTGTATAGGCAGTGGGCCGCAGCATAGTAACTCCTGAAAGGAGTGCTGGTCCACTGAGCCGCAGAGGGATACCTTGGCCTTCGTTCTGGGCACTCTCGTCTCATGTGGCCTGCCCGTCTGCACTCGTAGCACCCCTGGGATGAGCTGTGCCTGGAGGGGCGGACAGGCACCAGCCGAGTCTGGGGGTACCGAATAGGTGCCGGAGGGCGGGCAGAGGTGGGAGCGGAGCAAGTCACCGGTCCGGCTCAGGGGTGGTCTCGTCTGGTCGGCTGTTGCAGGCCCCTTATATTTGACCCAGTCCCGGACCTCCGCCGGGGAGTTTTTCTAGAAAACATAAATTATGCTTACCCGATAATTTAATATTCCTTACTGTTGGGAAATACTGAAGCTGGCCATCAGGAGGAGACAGACACCCCAGCCAAAAACTTAAATACCCCTCCCACTCACTTCCCCTATCCCCCAGTCATTCTGCCGAGGGAACAAGGAACAGTAGGAGAAATATCAGTACAGAAGATATTATGTTTTCCTTCTTAATATAAGGAGAGTCCACAGCTTCATTCCTTACTGTTGGGAAACTTATATCCAAGCTCTAGAGGACACTGAATGATAACGGGAGGGACAAAAAAGAGGCAGACCCTAATCTGAGGGCACCACAGCCTACAAAACCTTTCTCCCGAAAGCTGCTTTAGCAGAAGCAAAAACATCAAATTTGTAGAATTTAGAAAAAGTGGGTAAGGAAGACCAGATAGCCGTCTTACAAATCTGCTCCATAGAGACCTCGTTCTAAAAGGCCCAAGAGGAAGCCACTGCTTTAGTAGAATGAGCCGTAATTCTCTGAGGAGGTCTATGCCCCGCTGTTTCATAGGCTAAGCGGATAAGACTCCTCAACCAAAAGATAAGGAAGTCGAAGAGACCTTTTGACCCTTTACGCTTCCCAGAATATGCCACAAACAAGGAAGAAGTTTGTCTAAAATCCTTAGTAGCTTGACGATAAAACTTCAAAGCACGAACCACGTCCAAATTATGAAGTAAATGTTCCTTCGAAGAAGAAGGATTGGGACACAAAGAAGGGACCATAATTTCCTGATTGATGTTACGGTCTGACACAACTTTAGGGAGAAACCCTAACTTAGTACGTAGGACAGCCTTATCCGAATGGAACACCAGATAATGAGTCTCACATTGCAAGGCGGCAATCTCAGATACTCTGCGCTCCGAGGTAATAGCCAGTAGAAAGAGAACTTTCCAGGACAACAATTTAATATCAATTTCATGCATAGGCTCAAACGGAGCCCTTTGCAAAACTTTAAGAACCAAATTCAGACTCCAAGGTGGAGCCGAAGATCTGAACACAGGTCTGATCCTAATCAGAGCCCTAACAAAAGACTGAACATCTGGAAGCTCAGAGAGCCTATTGTGCAGTAAAACAGACAAGGCCGAAATCTGTCCCCTCAAGGAACTGGCTGTAAGACCCTTCTCCAGACCATCCTGGAGAAACAGCAGAATCCTGGCAACCTTATCTTTATGCCAAGGAAAACCACGCTCTTCACACCAGAAAAAGTAGGTTCTCCACACCTTATGATAGATGCGATGCGGAACCGGCTTACGAGCTTGGATGAGAGTATCAATAACTCTCACAGAAAAACCTGTCTTGGCTAGAACTAAGCGTTCAATCTCCATGCAGTCAGCCTCAGAGAATCTAGATTTTGATGAACAAAAGGACCTTGTTCCAGCAGATCCCTGAGACAAGGTAACTTCCATGGAGTTGAAGATGACATCCTCACTAGGTCCGCGAAGTCGCGAACCATGTCCTTCGCGGCTATGATGGAGCAATCAGTATTACTGACGCCTGCTCCTGCTTGATGTGGGCCACAACTCGAGGAAGGAGTGGTAATGGCGGAAAAAGGTAGATTAAATTGAACCTCCAAGGCATCTATTAACCCACGGATCCTGCACGTCCCTGGACCAAGCGTCTGAAAACAGCGACAGTCTGCTCCCTACATGATCCGGCAGTGGATCGGGGGCCGCCCCTTCATTCCGAATTGTTCTCGGCGGGCTTCTTGTTCTGCTTGGTTTTATTCCAGGATTGAGCCAGTTTCCAAGTGCTCATGGTTTGCTCAGACTAAGAGGAGGACTGCTGACGTTGGGACTTTTCAGAACGAAAGGAACGAAAATGAGAACCTTGTCCCTTAGACTTTTTCTTTTTAACCTGCGGTAGGAAGGCACCCTTGCCCCCTGTAACTGTGGAGATAATGGAGTCAAGGCCTGGACCAAATAAAATGTTTCTGTGATGGATACCCCGACTGGGTAGCTGCACCAAACGGGTCCTGCTTCCTCCCTGTCGACTGCACTTATGTAGCTGGCAAGTGACCACAGTCTGTAGCCACCCCTGATGCCCGACAGCACCAGTATTCAGGGTCCCACCCTGTGGCAGACTCCGGCTACCCAGACTAAGTAGCTCTGCCAGATGGTCCTTCCTCTGCTAGGGGCTATCACTCCCCAAAAGAGCAGAGCTCTGGGTAAAAGGACTGCTGTAGCGACCAGGGGTAAAGTTAGCGGGTGTCCTGCTGTTCTGTGGCCGACCGGGAGTTCCAGGAGCCCGACCAGCCTGAGAGGGGTTAGGCGGGTGTCCGTTGTGAGGCAGCTGACCGGGAGTTCCAGGAGCCTGGCCAGCCTAGGAGGGTTTTACAACACAAAACAAGCAAACAAAAAGCTTCCAGAGATTGTGGTTGATCTGAGGAGCCCAAAACCACTGAAAAACAACAGGAGTGAGGTTGTATGGGGGTAGGGGTTTAACCCTTGCAGCCCCGGTATCCGTGACAACTCCCCCCTTCCAGATCGGCAGACACGGCTAGATCCACATGGATCTACTTGGGGCTGTCCAAGGAGCATTCTATTTCACTCTGCCAGGAAAGTCCATCGGCATTCCCATTGCTCTTTCCCGGCCTATACTGAACGTCAAAGGTAAAGGGCTGCAGGGCTAAACTCCACCTTAGTAAACATCCATTATCTCCCGACACTCGGTTAAGCCACACCAGGGGGTTGTGATCGGTGAGGACAGTGAAAGGTCTTCCAGTAATAGCCGGCGGTTCCTAGGAAGGCTAAGACCTGGGTCTTGGTTCGAGGAGTGGGACAATTTTCCACTGCCTCAACCTTGGCCGGCTCCGTCCGCTGCTTCCCGCAGCCCACTCGGTAGCCCAGGTACTTTGCCGGGCTTCAGGATCAGCGATCTAAAACGATGCCCAGGTGGATCAAATGGTCCTCCCAGGTGTCGCTAAAGATGGCGATGTCATCCAAGTAGGCGCAGGCATAGTCTTGGAGGCCATCCAGCAGGCGATCAACCATCCTCTGAAAGGTTGCTGGAGCGTTCCTCATCCCAAACGGTATGACCTTAAACTGGTAGGGACCGAAAAAGGTGATGAAGGCGGACTTGGGGACGGATTCAGGGTCTAGTGGGATCTGCCAATACCCCTTGCAGAGGTCAAGGGTAGTTAGGAAGCTACCCTGGCAATTCTATCTAAGAGGTCATCGACACGGGGTATGGGGTAGGCGTCGGTTGTGGTTATGTCATTGAGCTTACGGTAGTCAATGCAGAGCCGGATAGTACTTTCTTTCTTGGGGACCAGCACCACCAGGGACTGTTGGACGGTTCAACAACACCGAGGTCCAATATTCCCTGGAGCTCCCTGGTGCATACTTTCTCTGACAATTTTAGGTACTCTCTAAGCTGCTTGCCTCAAGGGAGCTTGTCCCGGGGTTTCCACTCGGTGCAACGCCGCTGTGGTATACCCAGGGACATTGGAGAAAATCTCCTGGCGGTCTTCTAGTAAATGCCGGACCTGCTGTCTCTGTCCAGCCGCTAACCTCTCATCCAGGATTATGTCAGCTACTCCTTGAGGGGTCTCATCCGGGCCGTGGAACTCCGGCATGGGAAGGCTCTCTGAGTCTTCCACAGCCGGAGCACAGATAGTGGCTAGGTCTTGGGGTCTTTCTACATACTCCTTGAGCATGTTCACATGAAAGGTCCGTTGGACCCGGTCATCGGAGCCTTTTGCTAGAAGGTAGGTGGTGTTATTCAATTGTTCCACCACCTGGTAGGGCCCTTGCCAGGAAGCCTGTAACTTGTCCAATTTGACAGGCTTCAAGGATAGAACCCTCTGCCCTACCGTCAGAATTTGTCTACGAGCGTTACGGTTGTACCACTGTTTCTGTCTACTTTGTGCACCCTGAAGGTTCTCACGCACCATGGCAGTGAGGTCCTTCAGCCGATCCCTGAACTTCAGGACGTACTCCACAATGGAGGGTCCTTTCTCCCTGGCTGATCCCTCCCAGTGGGCTCTCAACAAGTCTAGGGGTCCACTTATTTTCCGGCCATACAGCAGCTCAAAGGGTGAAAACCTGGTGGATTCCTGGGGCACCTCTCTGTAGGCAAATTTTTCCCAGTCTTTGTGAGTGGCCATTAAACAGCTCACAAAGCCCATTGGTCTGGGGGTGTTATGGGGCACTGTACAGGGGTTTTATCCCACACAGTTCCCATAACATTTGGGTGACCTCTGCTGTGAACTGGGTCTCCTGGTCAGAGACCATTTCTCGGGGGAAGCCTGCCCTGGTGAATATCCGGAGCAAGGTACTTGCCACTGTCTCCGCCTGGATATTCACCAGAGGTATTGCCTCTGGATACCTAGTGGCATAGTCTACTACCATGAGTATGTATTTTTATCCACAACGATTCTGCTAAAGGGTTCGTCAATAACAGGAAGAGGGTTAAGGGGGGCTTTTGTATGGTCTCCGGTCTTCCCTACCTTCTGACACACCACGCAGGTTCTACAATATTGCCTAATTTCTCTCGTGATTCTGGGCCAGAAAAAAAGACCTGAGTAAGGTGGTGGTGTGTTCAGGAGTTGCCTAAATGCTCGGCCAAGGGGATATCGTGCCCTATTCGCAGCAGGTCAGACTGATATCATTTAGGTACCACCAGCTGGTGTTTGGGCACTGTCCCTTTCTTCCTCCGGGAGACCCGATATAACAGGCCATTTTCCCATTGGAACCATTCCTCCCCGGGGCCCTGGGGATCAGTCCTTACTCGGTCTCGGAAGGGGGCAAGGGTTGGGTCGCTCAGGGTCTCTTGGCCGAATTCTGAGGGAGGGGGCCCAGGATAGTTGGTAGGGAAGGAGGTCAGGGCCTGGGGTTGGGAATTGGGGAGTGAGGGTAGGGTGTCAGGTAAGGAGAGGAGTCGGGGTGGGGGGTCTTACCTGGGTCCCCAGCTGCAGTGTGTTGGCTTGACGCTGAGCTTACCTGCAGGTAGTCACTGGGCAGGTGTCCAGAGAAGCATCCCCCAAAAAGGTGGAGACAAGTAGGCCAAGGTTGTTTCCTAGTAGAACCTCTGCGGGAAGATCTGGCCCCAAGCCAGATGGACACAGGCAATAGGGACTCGTACAGTAGCACCTCTGGCTACTTGAACAGCAAGAGTTCTTCCAGTAGTGGTAGAAGCGGGGGCCAGATGAGGCTGGATAAGGGTGATGGTGGATCCGGGGTCCCGTAATCCCTGGGCCACCTTTACATTGACCCAAACGGTCTGGCAGTGATGCTGATGGTTGTCTGTGGACACCAGGTGGGCTTCTTGTAGAGTGGCGACCTCCTCTTTAGTCCATTCAGGGTAGTCAGCCGATTCCTGTGCATAAGCGTAGTGGGCAGCGGCTCAGTAGGTCGGGGCTGGAGCACTCACCCAGGCTATTGGCTGTGGGTGTCTTGGTTGGGTTGCGGGCTGATGTCGGGCCCGACTCGGGCATTTCCGCCTGAGGTGGCCAGGGTGCCCGCAGAAGAAACATCCCCGTGAGTCCCTGACTCCGGCCGGAGGGACAAAGGCCGGGCGGCCCGGGGGCTTATTGGTAGCTGCTGGGGGTCGGACTACAACCGGAGCCCAGCAGGGAATCGATTGCGGGGCAGAGAAAACTTGGCATCTGGCGTCTGCATACTGATCTGCCAGAACAGCCGCCTGGTCTGCTGTGGTGGGCCAATGGTCATGGACCCATTCTTTAATCTGAAATGAAACATGGTTATAGAAATGCTCCAGTAGGAAAAGCTGTGCCACTTCGGCCCCAGTGGTGGCCTTGCAGCCGGCTAGCCAGAAAGCCATCGACCGGGTGAATTGGTGGGTCCATTCTGTGAAAGGCTGTCCGTCCTGCTTCCTTAGTGCCCAGAATTTCTGCCCGTGGGCCTCCGGTGTCAGCCCATATCGGGCAAGGATACGGTCTTTCACTTTGTTATAATCCTACCCCTTTGGTCCTCTAAAGGGGTAGCGTGGAAAGCTGCCAAAGCCTGCCCTGACAATTTACCGATCAGGACAGTCTATCGGCATAAGCTACCCCCTGCAGTTCGCTTTGGGTCTCAAAGACCTGAAGATAACAGTCAATATCCTCCTCCTCTTCTTTGTAGGCTCGGAAGGCCCCATGGGGTAGCTTGGGCGGTCGGGGAGCCAGCACTCCGAGGGCTAATGGAGCTCCTCCTATGGACTGGTGGAGTTCCGCTAACGAGCTGGGTAACATCCGAGATGATCTTGGTGATGACCTCCTCTGGTGGCCGGGTGTCATACAACGCCAACCACCACTTTACTTCCCACTGTATATCAAATTTGGACGTCCCCGTGGTGGATACTGTACTTGGTGCTGAACTTTGCGATGTAACAGATGGCTCATTGCCCTGGTCATCATCCGACCCACCGGCCGCCTGGTCCTCTCCCAGCATTTCTCTGGTGGGGGTCATTCTGCTCCTGGTACCCGCAGTCTTTCCTCGAGTCTCCATTCAAGACTACTTCTAGCTAGTGGTTTGAATGTCCCAGGAAGTTGGAACCCAATGTGACGGATACCCCGACTGGGTAGCTCCGCCAAACGGGTCCTGCTTCCGCCCTGTCGACTGCACCTATGTAGCTGGCAAGTGACCACAGCCTGTAGCCACCCCTGATGCCCGACAGCACCAGTATTCAGGGTCTCACCCTGTGGCAGACTCCGGCTACCCAGACTAGGTAGCTCTGCCAGACGGTCCATCCTCTGCCTGGAACCAGCTGCTATGTAGCACAGGAAAGTGATTTTAGCAGGAGCCCACCCAAATAACTAGACATACTAGCATTTAAGGGAAACAGGAACTGATTTTATTGAAAACACACACTCCTTTTACACACAAAGCTCATCTTGATAAGATACTGGACAATCCCACAATTTTCCCGCCATTCCCGCCCCTCTAGACAGACCGGCACCTCCATAGCAGCCACAGTCCCACAGAATCCCAGGACACAGGGGTCCCCAGATGCCACAGTCAAAAAATGGGCATGATTCATTACTGGGGACCGGAGTTACAGTCCGTTGAAGTTATGGGGGTAGGGGTGTCCAAAACCCCCGGTTTCCAAAGGAGCTCCCCTCCGATAATTCCCCCAGATCTTGTCCTCCCTAGGGGCTATCACTCCCCAAAAGAGCGGAGCTCTGGGGCAAAGGGCTGCTGGAGCGACCAGAGGAAAAGTTAGCGAGTGTCATGCTGTTCTGTGGCCGACCGAGAGTTCCAGGAGCCCGGCCAGCCTGAGAGGGGTTAGGCAGGTGTCTGTTGTGAGGCGGCTGACCGGGAGTTCCAGGAGCCCGGCTAGCCTAGGAGGGTTTTCCCGGTAATAGACCAGCTCTTCTCTTAACAAGTTAAGAACACAAAACAAGCAAACAAAAAGCTTCCAGAGATTGTGGTTGCTCTGAGGAGCCCAAAAATGCTGAGAAACAACAGGAGTGAGGTTGTAGGGGTTTAACCCTTGCAGCCCGGTATCCGTGACAGCTTCCCTTAAAGGGGAGGGAAAGTAAACTAGACTTAGAAGTCATGTCTGCAGAGCAGGACTTCTTCCAGAGTGCCCGACGTGTCTGCACTGAGAAACCAGCGATTTTAGCATTCAGGCAAATAATCTGCATGTTTGCATCACAGATAAAAGAATTAGCAATTCTCAAAGCCTTAATTCTCTCTTGGATAATGTCGAGGGGACTCTCCACCTCGATTAATTCGTTAAGGATTCGCACCAGTAGGCCGCAGCCGGTTGAAATAAATATCCCGTATGCTTAAACATTTTTCTGAGAAAAGTTTCCATCATTTCATCCATCTGCTCTCTGAAAGACAAGTTATCCTCAAGAGGGGTAGTAGTATGCTTAGCTAATGTGGAGATAGCATCATCCACCTTAGGGACGGAACCCCACAACTCCAGCTGAGAGTCCGGGGCCGGGAATCATTTTTTAAAGGCAGACGAAGGGGAAAAGGAAGATCCAATTCTATCCCATTAGTTTTTAATAATATTGGCCATTTTTACAGGGACAGGAAAAGTTAGCGGTATCAAAGGTTTGTTAGGCAAATTGGCCTCTGGAACATCTAATGTAGATAGAACCTCCTTTAGAGAAAACATAGGTGTTAAATTTTAAATCTAAAGGCTGGCTCCTCCGCAGCCGGAGGCCTAGAGGTAGCAGACTCTGATCCAGAAATTTCACCCTCTGACGACTCCAAGTGTGACCCATCCTGGGATACTTGAAAGGCAGAGAAATCAAGCAAATCACTGGATGTCCCCTGGACCAGAGAGATATGACTAACCTTTCGCTTGCGCTTAGCAGGGCGAGGTAGAGTACTAAGGGCCTCAGACACTGCTGTTTTAAACTGCGTGGTAAAGTCTGATGGTAAAAGGCTCACTCCAGATGGAAAATTAGGCATGCTACGGGGAGCTGCATGTGACAATGGAGATGATTGATGGGTACGCACCTCACGGGACGGTGGGTCCTCAGAGGTGGACGGTTCAGTCGTACTAAAGGGGTTAACCTTCTTTGACATAATAACCTTGTTTATGCATATGGAACATAGCTGAGAGGCCTCCTCACACTATAGACAGGTATTACTATTAGGAATAGAGGGAGTACCCTCAAGCATATCAGGATCATCCATAGCTTGCACTAACAACAGTAGGACACAAATAAATTTACTTTTCATTTCTCACAAAACGGCACCTTTATACCCCCAATGACTGGGGGACTCACCAACTCCTAGACCCAGGCAACCAGAGAAGAAGCAACCTCTCCAACAGCTAGCTCGTCAGGAAAGAAAAAACTAAAGTGTGACCACACCCATTCGACGGGTGCGCAATGCAGGACTGCCCCTGCTATGAGAAAAAGCGTGCCAAGCTACAAGCTGTGCAGTGTTCAAAGTGAAATTAAAACACCTGTATGTTCTGTTACCACATAACAACAGTCTATGAACCCAAATAAATCTCACACATAAAGCAGCATAAATCAAAGAAAACACATTTGATTTATCCCCACTGTTCAATAACCTTCCTCGGGAGATATAAACCCCCAATTCTATAAAGATAAAAGGAGTCACACTGTGACCCTGTATTCAGCAATTTCAACATAAGTAAAAATTGAAACGATCTTACTGGAATCCATGCTGTGGAACAGAAACACAGCCTCTCAAGTGTGACAGTCTTGTAGCATCGCTCCTGACATGGACTTGAGTGAAGAAAACACACAGTTTTTATACACAATCTCATCAAGATAAGAGGCTTGTCAGTCCCCTAAACCAGCAGTTCCAGGGGCCCGGTCAGCCGGATAGGGACAAGGCGGTCAGGGGCCAGCTCTTTCCTGACGAGGTGTAAACCATAAACAAAGTAAATCCAAGGTCTGGGAGATAGCGGTTGCTCTCAAAAGTCAAAATCCACTTTGAAACAGGAGGGGGTGAGGTAGTAGGGGGGTGGAGGTTCAACCCCTGCAGCCCGGTATCCATGACAGTGAGAATTAAAGATTAGGGAAGACCATAACAAATAGTAGAGCTGACTATTCACTAGAGATACCACCCAAACACCTCATAAAACAGTAATACTATGACTCTGCAAAAAACAGACCAATTATTCACTATACTTACAATCAATGCTAAAGGCGTAAACTCTCCGTTTAAAAGGTCGAAAGCATTCCACAACCAAAATCATAAAAATAGCAGCATCTTGTTTTGACAAGAAACTCATTTCAAACAGGACAACAAACCTAAATACTTCTCATCTAATTACCCAAATCATTTCCACAGCAGCAACCCCAAAACAAAAGTCAACGGAGTAAGCATACTTTTCCATAAATCAATCAATTTGAACTCCTACATAAAGACCAGGATACTTAGGTTTACATGGTCTCATTTTTGGGAAAACAATAACACTAGTCAACATCTACACCCCACACAACCATCTCCATACTCATGTATTTAAAAGGCCCATTAATATTCGCAGGAAATTTCAACCTCCCATTAAACCCAACAATTTATAGCACCAACCCACATCTAAAACTCCCGGGCAATACACTACACTCTGTTCGGAACAACTTATCTCTATTTACCCTTCATGATTCATGGAGACACCTCTACCCACATAAGCAATACTATACATTCTTCTCAAACCCAAATAAATCTTACTCCAGAATTGACTATATTATGGCAGATAATCTCTCCCTACTAAACTTGCGTTTCTCCCGTATCATCCCTATTAGCTGGTCAGACCACTAAGCCGTCAGCAGTTCCTTCACCTGGCCCTTAATCCCTACACGCCCTTTCCAATAGAGGCTTGACAAAACGCTCTTATCAGACCCCCTAATTAAATTAGATATAGAAAGGGCACTTCAAGAATACTTCACCATCAACTCTCCTGATGACACCTCACCAACTGTTACGTAGGAAGCTCATAAATGTGTAATTAGAGGCATTTTAAAGAAACACAAGGCTATCAAAAATAAGGAAACAAGACAAAAATACCACACACTCACATAAGAAATAGTCAAACTAGACTATTCTCACAAGAGACACCCTACAGACTTAGAAATTCAAAAAAATCGAGAACAGACCAGAGAACAACTTAATGACTTCCTAGACATTAAATCTCAAAACACAGCGTTCCTCCTATGCCAAAAATATGCATTCATACAAGGGAACAAACCAGGTAGGCTATTAGCTAGAGCACTAAAGAGTAAACAATCCACATCATATATACACTCACTAACAACCAATAACTCTACAAAGACAACAAATTCTAAAACAATAGCTAATGAGTTTTGTAAATATTACACTAAATTATATAACCTATTCCCCACCTGCGCCACAGAGGATCATAAAAAGATATGCAACAAATACCTTGATCAGCTCCAACTCCCCCAGATCCACCCTGAACAGCTTCAATCTCTAAGCCAAGTCATTAATGACCAAGAACTAGATGATGCTATCAAATCCCTTAAACAAGGGAAAAGCCTTGAACCAGACTTCTACTTCAAACTATTCAAACAAATCCTGTCTTCATACCTTCTAAACCTATTTAACTTTATAGGCCCCGAGCAACCATTCCCAACAAGCATGTTAGAAGCAAATATAACAGTTTTGCCCAAGCCAGGTAAACCCACGGATTCCCCATCAAACTTTAAACCCATTTCTGTGCTCAATGTTTACCTCAAAATGTATTCACAGATACTAGCTAACCGACTCAAACTATCCCTTCCTTACCTAATCCACAACGACCAAACAGGGTTTGTACCACAAAGAGAAGCCAAGGTCAATACGGTCAAAGCATTACATTTACTTCACCACTCTCACCAACATAAAATCACAACTCTTTTCATTTTAACAGATGCCAAGAAGGAATTCGATCGGTTAGACTGGACATTTTTAACATGTACCCTACACAAATTCGGTTTACCCAAAGAATTAATATCCAAAATCACCGCCCTATATACTACCCCCCTCTGCTAAAATTAAGGTAAATAGGTAAATGGCATGTTTTCCCAATTTTAAATGGCACTCAACAGGGCTGCCCCCATTCACCCCTATTATTTGTTCTTTCTATAGAGGTCCTTTCTACTATCTGACGTAAATCACCACTAGTCAAAGACATCAAAATCAAAACCTCAGAATATAAATTGGCGCTTTTTGCCGATGACCTTCTCATGACTCTTACAAACCTTGTAAGCTCCCTTACAGAAGCCCATTCAATCCTCAGAACATAATGCATTATATCCAATTTTTCCATCAACTATGAAAAATCAGATCTTCTCCCGGTTAATATTACAAAAAAAAACCTAACATCCCTTCAACTCATAGCCTCATTCATGTTAAAAACCCAATCCCTTAAATATCTAGGCATACATGTATCACCAAACCAGGAGGAATTAATCAAACTAAACTATGATACCCTAACCTTGAATATATTCTCAAACACTACTAATTGGTCTCCCAAGTCTAAATCCGGGCTTGGTAGAATTAGTGCGGAAAAAATGACACTACTTCCAAAGATACTATATGTATTACAAACAGCCCCCATCCCTCTCCTAAAATCTATGATTCCGATATTGCAATCAATCATTAATGCTTATGTTTTGAAAACGAGACCCCCTAGGATTGCAAAATCAACCCTATATAGAAATCCTACTCAAGGAGGTTTAGGTGTCCCTAATATACGTGAATATCGGAATGCTGTCTTCCTTTCAAGAGTTATAGACTGGTGCTCTTTTGAAGAACACCATCATAAACAATGGGTCAAACTCGAACATGAACTTTCAGTCTATACCCAGTTAGGAGCCTTCTGCTGGACTGATAGAAACCTAACCAAATTAAAGAACCCCCACAACCCAAAAATTTTAGAAATGCATAGAACTTGGTTAGAAATAGTCAAACTCACCCCAACCTAACCACAATACCTCCGCTCACACCCACATTGCATAATAATAGTTTCCCACCAGGTCTCACGTTTGCTCCCACAGGAACCAGGGACATTCACCTTCTGCTACTCGCCTAAATCTTAGCAGAAGATGGCAGGCTATTACCTAGACAGTCTATCGAGCACCTAGGCGATGGGTTTTTCAAAATGTGGTTTAGATACCTCCAACTTAGCCATTACTTCCAAATTGCACACAAGCATAACTTAACTAGACAACGAACCCAGTTTGAAATAATGTGTAGTTCATCGTCTCCTAACCTCCACACATTATCATGAACCTACCAACTGCTCACCACACCAAGTGAAACCAATATGCTGACCTTTACCAAGGCCTGGGACAGAGACTTACCATTTCTAAATTCAAATGCAGAATGGCACTCAATCTTTACATCTATAAAAAAGTCAGCACAATCGGCAAAACTCATTAAAACCAATACCAAATTACTAACCAGGTGGTATCTCACACCACAGAGACTCAAACACCTCTTCCCTAACTCCTCTAACCGGCATTGCCCGAATGAAGACACTCTGTTCCACATCTGGTGGGCATGTCCCAAAATACAATCATTTTGGACATCTATCATATTATACATGCAAAACCCCTTTAACCCCTGACCCAATCATATTTCTGTTTCATAGGTACCCCAAACTTGACTCAAAACTGCATGTTAAACTGTTACAGATAATGATAAATAGTGCACATCAACTAATTCTGAGAATGTGGGGAAAAAAATCAATCCCCACCCTACAAATGTGGATACACGAGACACAACTCAACCTTAAAAACATAATTTATGCTTACCTGATAAATTTATTTCTCTTGTAGTGTATCTAGTCCACGGATCATCCATTACTTATGGGATATTAACTCCTCCCCAACAGGAAGTGCAAGAGGATTCACCCAGCAGAGCTGCTATATAGCTCCTCCCCTAACTGCCATTACCAGTCATTCGACCGAAAACATGCAGAGAAAGGAAAACCATAGGGTACAGTGGTGACTGTAGTTTAATGGAAAAATTACCTGCCTTAAAGTGACAGGGCGGGCCGTGGACTGGATACACTACAAGAGAAATAAATTTATCAGGTAAGCATACATTATGTTTTCTCTTGTTAAGTGTATCCAGTCCACGGATCATCCATTACTTATGGGATACCAATACCAAAGCTAAAGTACACGGATGACGGGAGGGACAGGCAGGCTCTTTATACGGAAGGAACCACTGCCTGAAGAACCTTTCTCCCAAAAACAGCCTCCGAAGAAGCAAAAGTGTCAAATTTGTAAAATTTGGAAAAAGTATGAAGAGAAGACCAAGTTGCAGCCTTGCAAATCTGTTCAACAGAAGCCTCATTCTTAAAGGCCCAAGTGGAAGCGACAGCTCTAGTAGAATGTGCTGTAATTCTTTCAGGAGGCTGCTGTCCAGCAGTCTCATAGGCTAACCGTATTATGCTACGAAGCCAAAAGGAGAGAGAGGTAGCCGAAGCTTTTTGACCTCTCCTCTGACCAGAATAAACGACAAACAGGGAAGACGTTTGTTGAAAATCCTTAGTTGCCTGTAGATAAAATTTCAGGGCACGGACTACATCTAGATTGTGTAGCAGACGTTCCTTTTTCGAAGAAGGATTAGGACACAAAGATGGAACCACAATCTCTTGATTGATATTCCTGTTAGTGACCACCTTAGGTAGGAACCCAGGTTTAGTACGCAGAACTACCTTGTCTGAATGAAAAATCAGATAAGGAGAATCACAATGTAAGGCAGATAACGCAGAGACTCTTCGAGCCGAGGAAATCGCCATTAAAAACAGAACTTTCCAAGATAACAACTTGATATCAATGGAATGAAGGGGTTCAAACGGAACCCCCTGTAAAACATTAAGAACTAAGTTCAAACTCCATGGTGGAGCAACAGTTTTAAACACAGGCTTGATCCTAGCTAAAGCCTGACAAAAAGCTTGAACGTCCGGAACTTCTGACAGACGTTTGTGTAAAAGAATGGACAGAGCTGAAATCTGTCCCTTTAAGGAACTAGCGGATAAACCCTTTTCTAAACCTTCTTGTAGAAAAGACAATATCCTCGGAATCCTAACCTTACTCCATGAGTAACTCTTGGATTCGCACCAATATAAGTATTTGCGCCATATCTTATGGTAAATCTTTCTGGTAACAGGCTTCCTAGCCTGTATTAAGGTATCAATAACTGACTCAGAAAAACCACGTTTTGATAAAATCAAGCGTTCAATTTCCAAGCAGTCAGCTTCAGAGAAATTAGATTTTGATGTTTGAAGGGACCCTGGATCAGAAGGTCCTGTTTCAGAGGTAGCGACCAAGGTGGACAGGATGACATGTCCACTAGATCTGCATACCAAGTCCTGCGTGGCCATGCAGGCGCTATTAGAATCACTGATGCTCTCTCCTGTTTGATTCTGGCAATCAATCGAGGAAGCATCGGGAAGGGTGGAAACACATAAGCCATCCCGAAGGTCCAAGGTGCTGTCAAAGCATTTATCAGAACCGCTCCCGGATCCCTGGATCTGGACCCGTAACGAGGAAGCTTGGTGTTCTGTCGAGACGCCATGAGATCTATCTCTGGTTTGCCCCAACGTCGAAGTATTTGGGCAAAGACCTCCGGATGAAGTTCCCACTCCCCCGGATGAAAAGTCTGACGACTTAAGAAATCCGCCTCCCAGTTCTCCACTCCCGGGATGTGGATTGCTGACAGGTGGCAAGAGTGAGACTCTGCCCAGCGAATTATCTTTGATACTTCCATCATTGCTAGGGAGCTTCTTGTCCCTCCCTGATGGTTGATGTAAGCTACAGTCGTGATGTTGTCCGACTGAAACCTGATGAACCCCCGAGTTGTTAACTGGGGCCAAGCCAGAAGGGCATTGAGAACTGCTCTCAATTCCAGAATGTTTATTGGTAGGAGACTCTCCTCCTGATTCCATTGTCCCTGAGCCTTCAGAGAATTCCAGACAGCGCCCCAACCTAGAAGGCTGGCGTCTGTTGTTACAATTGTCCAGTCCGGCCTGCTGAATGGCATCCCCCTGGACAGATGTGGCCGAGAAAGCCACCATAGAAGAGAATTTCTGGTCTCTTGATCCAGATTCAGAGTAGGGGACAAGTCTGAGTAATCCCCATTCCACTGACTTAGCATGCACAATTGCAGCGGTCTGAGATGTAGACGTGCAAAGGGTACTATGTCCATTGCTGCTACCATTAAGCCGATCACCTCCATGCATTGAGCTACTGACAGGTGTTGAATGGAATGAAGGACACGGCATGCATTTTGAAGCTTTGTTAACCTGTCTTCTGTCAGGTAAATCTTCATTTCTACAGAATCTATAAGAGTCCCCAAGAAGGGAACTCTTGTGAGTGGAAAGAGAGAACTCTTCTTTTCGTTCACCTTCCATCCATGCGACCTTAGAAATGCCAGTACTAACTCTGTATGAGACTTGGCAGTTTGAAAGCTTGAAGCTTGTATCAGAATGTCGTCTAGGTACGGAGCTACCGCAATTCCTCGCGGTCTTAGTACTGCCAGAAGAGCACCCAGAACCTTTGTGAAGATTCTCGGAGCCGTAGCCAATCCGAATGGAAGAGCTACAAACTGGTAATGCCTGTCTAGAAAGGCAAACCTTAGATACCGGTAATGATCTTTGTGAATCGGTATGTGAAGGTAAGCATCCTTTAAATCCACTGTGGTCATGTACTGACCCTTTTGGATCATGGGTAAAATTGTCCGAATAGTTTCCATTTTGAACGATGGAACTCTTAGGAATTTGTTTAGGATCTTTAAATCCAAGATTGGCCTGAAAGTTCCCTCTTTTTTGGGAACCACAAACAGATTTGAGTAAAACCCTTGTCCTTGTTCCGACCGCGGAACCGGATGGATCACTCCCATTAATAAAAGATCTTGTACGCAGCGTAGAAACGCCTCTTTCTTTATTTGGTTTGTTGACAACCTTGACAGATGAAATCTCCCTCTTGGGGGAGAGAATTTGAAGTCTAGAAGGTATCCCTGAGATATGATCTCTAACGCCCAGGGATCCTGGACATCTCTTGCCCAAGCCTGGGCGAAGAGAGAAAGTCTGCCCCCCACTAGATCCGTTCCCGGATCGGGGGCCCTCGATTCATGCTGTCTTAGGGGCAGCAGCAGGTTTCCTGGCCTGCTTGCCCTTGTTCCAGGACTGGTTAGGTCTCCAGCCTTGTCTGTAGCGAGCAACAGCTCCTTCCTGTTTTGGTGCAGAGGAAGTTGATGCTGCTCCTGCTTTGAAATTACGAAAGGAACGAAAATTAGACTGTCTAGCCTTAGGTTTGGCTCTGTCTTGAGGCAGGGCATGGCCTTTACCTCCTGTAATGTCAGCGATAATTTCTTTCAACCCGGGCCCGAATAAGGTCTGCCCTTTGAAAGGTATATTAAGCAATTTAGAGAAGTAACGTCAGCTGACCAGGATTTTAGCCACAGTGCTCTGCGTGTCTGAATGGCGAATCCGGAATTCTTAGCCGTAAGTTTAGTTAAATGTACTACGGCATCTGAAATAAATGAGTTAGCTAACTTAAGGGCTTTAAGCTTGTGTGTAATCTCATCTAATGGAGCTGATTCAAGTGTCTCTTCCAGAGACTCAAACCAAAATGCTGCTGCAGCCGTGACAGGCGCAATGCATGCAAGAGGTTGCAATATAAAACCTTGTTGAACAAACATTTTCTTAAGGTAACCCTCTAACTTTTTATCCATTGGATCTGAAAAGGCACAGCTATCCTCCACCGGGATAGTGGTACGCTTAGCTAAAGTAGAAACTGCTCCCTCCACCTTAGGGACCGTTTGCCATAAGTCCCGTGTGGTGGCGTCTATTGGAAACATCTTTCTAAATATCGGAGGGGGTGAGAACGGCACACCGGGTCTATCCCACTCCTTAGTAACAATTTCAGTAAGTCTCTTAGGTATAGGAAAAACGTCAGTACTCACCGGTACCGCAAAATATTTATCCAACCTACACATTTTCTCTGGTATTGCAACTGTGTTACAATCATTCAGAGCCGCTAACACCTCCCCTAGTAATACACGGAGGTTTTCCAGCTTAAATTTAAAATTTGAAATATCTGAATCCAGTTTGTTTGGATCAGAACCGTCACCCGCAGAATGAAGCTCTCCGTCCTCATGTTCTGCAAATTGTGACGCAGTGTCTGACATGGCCCTAATATTATCAGCGCACTCTGTTCTCACCCCAGAGTGATCACGCTTACCTCTTAGTTCTGGTAATTTAGCCAAAACTTCAGTCATAACAGTAGCCATATCCTGTAATGTGATTTGTAATGGCCGCCCAGATGTACTCGGCGCTACAATATCACGCACCTCCCGAGCGGGAGATGCAGGTACTGACACGTGAGGCGAGTTAGTCGGCATAACTCTCCCCTCGTTGTTTGGTGAAATATGTTCAATTTGTACAGATTGACTTTTATTTAAAGTAGCATCAATACAGTTAGTACATAAATTTCTATTGGGCTCCACTTTGGCTTTAGCACATATAGCACAGATATCTTCCTCTGAATCAGACATGTTTAACACACTAGCAAATAAACTAGCAACTTGGAAATACTTTTCAAGTAATTTACTATAATATGAAAACGTACTGTGCCTATAAGAAGCACAGAAAAAGTTATGACAGTTGAAAATTAATAAACTGAAAAGTTATAGCATCAAATCTTTGTAAAAAACACAATTTTAGCAAAGGATTGCTCCCATTAGCAAAGGATAACTAACCCTGATAGCAGAAAAAAAAAAAAAAATACAGAAATAAACGTTTTTTTTTTATCACAGTCAACTACAATCTCACAGCTCTGCTGTGAGTGATTACCTCCCTCAAAACAAGTTTTGAAGACCCCTGAGTTCTGTAGAGATGAACCGGATCATGCAGGGAAGACAAACTTCTGACTGAATTTTTTGATGCGTAGCAAAAGCACCAAAAAAGGCCCCTCCCCCTCACACATAACAGTGAGAGAGATCAGTAAACTGTCATAAATTAAATAAAACGACTGCCAAGTGGAAAAAAATAGTGCCCAAAACATTTTTTCACCCAGTACCTCAGAAAATTAAACGATTTTACATGCCAGCAAAAAACGTTTAACATTAATAAATTGAGTGTTATTAAAAAGCCTGTTGCTAGTCCCTGCAAATTAGGCTAAAGTTTTATGCATACAGTATAATTCCAGTGAAGTGCCATTCCCCAGAATACTGAAGTGTAAAATATACATACATGACAGCCTGATACCAGTTGCTGCTACTGCATTTAAGGCTGAGTTTACATTATATCGGTATTTTCTCATCAATTCCATTGTCAGAAAATAATAAGCTGCTACATACCTCTTTGCAGATTAATCTGCCCGCTGTCCCCTGATCTGAAGTTTACCTCTCCTCAGATGGCCGAGAAACAGCAATATGATCTTAACTACTCCGGCTAAAATCATAGAAAAACTCAGGTAGATTCTTCTTCAAATTCTACCAGAGAAGGAATAACACACTCCGGTGCTATTATAAAATAACAAACTTTTGATTGAAGGTATGAAACTAAGTATAATCACCACAGTCCTCTCACACATCCTATCTATTCGTTGGGTGCAAGAGAATGACTGGTAATGGCAGTTAGGGGAGGAGCTATATAGCAGCTCTGCTGGGTGAATCCTCTTGCACTTCCTGTTGGGGAGGAGTTAATATCCCATAAGTAATGGATGATCCGTGGACTGGATACACTTAACAAGAGAAATTAGAAAGATATCACTATCTTTTATTAAACAAGTTAGATACCTACACAGAAATAATGTTCCTATGGGACACTAGATCCACGTAACTGCCTTAATGCATCTTCCCCACCCTACACTATTCTACTCTACATAAGTCAAAAAAGATAATAATCACCTCCTAACCACTGTGATAACAAATACTGTTTATTACTTAAAGGACAGTTTACTCAAAAAACAAATCTCCCCTTTAATTTGTTCCCAATGATCCACTTTACCTGCTGGGGTGTATTAAATTGTTAACAAGTATTTAAATTGCCCTTACATTGGCATTTGAAATAGTTTATTTAGCCTGTAGTATCCCCACCCATCCTGAAAGTTTTTGGCCTCACTGCCAAGCTGTGTTAACACAGCCAGTAGAAGAAAGTACACTCCCAGTGGGTTATAGAAGAGATAAGGTAATAAAATGTTAATTTTCTATTGTTCTCTCCAAGTATTGGTGATTGGTTTATGGACAGATATAATAAAAAGAAGCATGTATATGTACACAATGTGATAAAGTAATGAGATCTGATTATACCTACAAGCTCAACCCATTTTATTAGGTTGTGGCTTCAAAACACAAAATCAGCTAATTTGTATACACAAATAAGCCTTAAAAAAGGCAATCTCATACATTTTATACTCTGTAGCTGGTAAAAAAAAGTAATTGGAAACACATTAAGAGAAAAACAATTTTATAGTATACCGTCCCTTTAAGGCCCTCACACCCTTAAAGGGACAGTCAAGTACAAAAAAACACTTTCATGTTTTAAATAGGGTATATAATTTTAAACAACTTTCCTATTTACTTTTATCACCAATTTTGCTTTGTTCTCTTGGTATTCTTAGTTGAAAACTAAACCTAGGAGGTTCATATGCTAATTTCTTAGACCTTGAAGGCCGCCTCTAATCTAAATGCATTTTGATAGTTTTTCACCACTAGAGGGCATTAGTGCACGTGTTTCATATAGATAACATTGAGCTCATGCACGTGAATTTACCATGGAGACAGCTCTGATTGGCTAAAATGCAAGTCTGTCAAAAGAACTGAAATAAGGAGGCAGTCTGCTGAGGCTTAGATACAAGGTAATTACAGAGGTAAAATGTGTATAATTATAACTGTGTTGGTTATGCAAACCTGGGGAATTGGTAATTAAGGGATTATCTATCTTTTAAAACAACAAAAATTCTGGTGACTGTCCCTTTAATGTGGTTGATACCACCAGACAGTATCTTACATTAACATTAGATACATTGCTTAGCTTAAGATATATGCACACCCTTATACATTGACTTTTACATGATATTATTGTTATTAGTTTTGTTTATTGTAAAATAATAAAAAATTGGAAATTGACAACCAAGAACGCAGTAGACTTTAAATAAGAATTGGATAATGGAGTCCTAAACACAGCACACCTTTGAACTTTTATACAAACTCACATTTATACAGTGGGGCAAAAAAGTATTTAGTCAGCCACCAATTGTGCAAGTTCTCCCACTTAAGATAAGAGAGGCCTGTAATTTTCATCATAGGTATACCTCAACTATGAGAGACAAAATGTGGAAACCAATCCAGACAATCACATTGTCTGATTTGGAAAGAATTTATTTGCATATTATGGTGGAAAATAAGTATTTGGTTAATATCAAAAGTTCATCTCAATACTTTGTTCTATATCCTTTGTTGGCAATGACAGAGGACAAACGTTTTCTGTAAGTCTTCACAAGGTTGTCACACACTGTTGCTGGTATGTTGGCCCATTCCTGCATGCAGATCTCCTCTAGAGCAGTGATGATTTGGGGCTGTCGCTGGGCAACACGGGCTTTCAACTCCCTCCAAAGGTTTTCTATGGGGTTGAGATCTGGAGACTGACTAGGCCACTCCAGGACCTTGAAATGCTTCTTACGAAGCCACTCCTTCGTTGCCCAGGCGGTGTGTTTGGGATCATTGTCATGCTGAAAGACCCAGCCACATTTCATCTTCAATGTCCTTGCTGATGGAAGGAGGTTTGCACTCAAAATCTCACAATACATGGCCCCATTCATTCTTTCATGTACACAGATCAGTCGTCCTGTTCCCTTTGCAAAGAAACAGCCCCAAAGCATGATGTTGCCACCCCCATGCTTCACAGTAGGTATGGTGTTCTTTGGTTGCAACTCAGCATTCTCTCTCCTCCAAACACGTTGAGTTGTGTTTTTACCAAACAGTTCTATTTTGGTTTCATCTGACCATATGACATTCTCCCAATCCGCTTCTGGATCATCCAAATGCTCTCTAGCATACTTCAGACGGGCCCAGACATGTACTGGCTTAAGCAGGGGGACAAGTCTGGCACTGCAGGATCTGAGTCCCTGGCGGCGTAGAGTGTTACTGATAGTAGCCTTTGTTACGTTGGTCCCAGCTCTCTGCAGGTCATTCACTAGGACCCCCCGTGTGGTTCTGGGATGTTTGCTCACCGTTCTTGTAATCATTTTGACCCCACAGGGTGAGATCTTGCGTGGAGCCCCAGATTGAGGGAGATTAGCAGTGGTCTTGTATGTCTTCCATTTTCTAATTATTGCTCCCACAGTTGATTTCTTCACACCAAGCTGCTTGCCTATTGCAGATTCAGTCTTCCCAAACTGGTGCAGGTCTACAATTTTGTTTCTGGTGTCCTTCAACAGCTCTTGAGTCTTCACCATAGTGGAGTTTGGAGTGTGACTGTTTGAGGTTGTGGACAGGTGTCTTTTATACTGATAAGTTCAAACAGGTGCATTAATACAGGTAATGAGTGGAGGACAGAGGAGCCTCTTAAAGAAGATGATACAGGTCTGTGAGAGCCAGAAATCTTGTTTGTTTGTAGGTGACCAAATACTTATTTTCCACCATAATATGCAAATAAATTATTTCCAAATCAGACAATGTGATTGTCTGGATTTGTTTCCACATTTTGTCTCTCATAGTTGAGGTATACCTATGATGAAAATTACAGGCCTCTCTCATCTTCTTAAGTGGAAGAACTTGCACAATGGGTGGCTGACTAAATACTTTTTTGCCCAACTGTATGCTGCAACAGGACTTCATCTCCCCAATGTGATTAATAATTGTATTCTCTTTACTGTCATAGTATATTTCGTCTTTGACCCATGTATGATATAAGCTGCAATTAAAGGGATACTAAACTCAATTTTTTTCTTTCGGGATTCAGATAGTGCATGCAATTTTAAGCAACTTTCTAATTTACTCCTATTATCAATTTTTCTTCGTTCTCTTGCTATCTTTATTTGAAAAAGAAGGCATTTAAAGGGACAGTCTACACCAGAATTGTTATTGTCTTAAAAGATAGATAATCCTTTGTTTATCCATTCCCTAGTTTTGTATAACCAACACAGTTATATTTATATATATTTTACCTCTGTGATTATCTTATATCTAAGCCTCTGTAGACTGCCCCTTATTTCAGTTCTTTTGACAGACTTGCAGTTTAGCCAATCAGTGATGGCTCCCAGGTAACTTCACGTTAACGAGCACAGTGTTATCTATATGAAAAACATGAACTAACATCCTCTAGTGGTGAAAAACCAGTTAAAATGCATTCTTAAGAGGCGGCCTTCAAGGTCTAAGAAATTAGCATATGAACCTCCTAGGTTAAGCTTTCAACTAAGAATACCAAGAGAACAAAGAAAAATTGGTGATAAAAGTAAATTGGAAAATTGTTTAAAATTACATGCCCTATCTGAATCTTGAAAGTTTTTTTTTGGACTAGACTGTCCCTTTAAGCTAAGGAGCTAGCTAATTTTTGATTCAGTACCCTGGACAACACTTGTTTAATGATGGATGCAATTACCTGCCAATCAGCAAGAACAACCCAGAGTGTGAACCAAAAATGGTCCAGCAGCTAAACTTTCATTCTTGCTTTTCAAATAAAGATAGCAAGAGAATGAAGAAAAATTGATAATAGGAATAAAATAGAAAGTTGCTTAAAATTGCATGCTCTATCTGAATAATGAAAGAAAAAAAATTGGATTCAGTGTCCCTTTAACAATTTTCTTAAAAAAACTGAATTTATGTTTACCTGATAAATTACTTTCTCCAACGGTGTGTCCGGTCCACGGCGTCATCCTTACTTGTGGGATATTCTCTTCCCCAACAGGAAATGGCAAAGAGCCCAGCAAAGCTGGTCACATGATCCCTCCTAGGCTCCGCCTTCCCCAGTCATTCGACCGACGTAAAGGAGGAAAATTTGCATAGGAGAAATCATATGATACCGTGGTGACTGTAGTTAAAGAAAATAAATTATCAGACCTGATTAAAAAACCAGGGCGGGCCGTGGACCGGACACACCGTTGGAGAAAGTAATTTATCAGGTAAACATAAATTCTGTTTTCTCCAACATAGGTGTGTCCGGTCCACGGCGTCATCCTTACTTGTGGGAACCAATACCAAAGCTTTAGGACACGGATGAAGGGAGGGAGCAAATCAGGTCACCTAGATGGAAGGCACCACGGCTTGCAAAACCTTTCTCCCAAAAATAGCCTCAGAAGAAGCAAAAGTATCAAATTTGTAAAATTTAGTAAAAGTGTGCAGTGAAGACCAAGTCGCTGCCTTACATATCTGATCAACAGAAGCCTCGTTCTTGAAGGCCCATGTGGAAGCCACAGCCCTAGTGGAATGAGCTGTGATTCTTTCAGGAGGCTGCCGTCCGGCAGTCTCGTAAGCCAATCTGATGATGCTTTTAAGCCAAAAGGAGAGAGAGGTAGAAGTTGCTTTTTGACCTCTCCTTTTACCAGAATAAACAACAAACAAGGAAGATGTTTGTCTAAAATCCTTTGTAGCATCTAAATAGAATTTTAAAGCACGAACTACATCCAAATTGTGCAACAAACGTTCCTTCTTTGAAACTGGATTCGGACACAAAGAAGGCACGACTATCTCCTGGTTAATGTTTTTGTTAGAAACAACTTTCGGAAGAAAACCAGGTTTAGTACGCAAAACCACCTTATCTGCATGGAACACCAGATAAGGAGGAGAACACTGCAGAGCAGATAATTCTGAAACTCTTCTAGCAGAAGAAATTGCAACCAAAAACAAAACTTTCCAAGATAATAACTTAATATCAATGGAATGTAAGGGTTCAAACGGAACCCCCTGAAGAACTGAAAGAACTAAATTGAGACTCCAAGGAGGAGTCAAAGGTTTGTAAACAGGCTTGATTCTAACCAGAGCCTGAACAAAGGCTTGAACATCTGGCACAGCTGCCAGCTTTTTGTGAAGTAACACAGATAAGGCAGAAATCTGTCCCTTCAAAGAACTTGCAGATAATCCTTTCTCCAAACCTTCTTGAAGAAAGGATAGAATCTTAGGAATTTTTATCTTGTCCCAAGGGAATCCTTTAGATTCACACCAACAGATATATTTTTTCCATATTTTGTGGTAGATTTTTCTAGTTACAGGCTTTCTGGCCTGAACAAGAGTATCAATGACAGAATCTGAGAACCCTCGCTTTGATAAGATCAAGCGTTCAATCTCCAGGCAGTCAGTTGGAGTGAGACCAGATTCGGATGTTCGAACGGACCTTGAACAAGAAGGTCCCGTCTCAAAGGTAGCTTCCATGGTGGAGCCGATGACATATTCACCAGGTCTGCATACCAAGTCCTGCGTGGCCACGCAGGAGCTATCAAGATCACCGATGCCCTCTCCTGATTGATCCTGGCTACCAGCCTGGGGATGAGAGGAAACGGCGGGAATACATAAGCTAGTTTGAAGGTCCAAGGTGCTACTAGTGCATCTACTAGAGTCGCCTTGGGATCCCTGGATCTGGACCCGTAGCAAGGAACCTTGAAGTTCTGACGAGAGGCCATCAGATCCATGTCTGGAATGCCCCACAACTGAGTAATTTGGGCAAAGATTTCCGGATGGAGTTCCCACTCCCCCGGATGAAATGTCTGACGACTCAGAAAATCCGCTTCCCAATTTTCCACTCCTGGGATGTGGATTGCAGACAAGTGGCAGGAGTGAGTCTCCGCCCATTGAATGATTTTGGTCACTTCTTCCATCGCCAGGGAACTCCTTGTTCCCCCCTGATGATTGATGTACGCAACAGTCGTCATGTTGTCTGATTGAAACCGTATGAATTTGGCCTTTGCTAGCTGAGGCCAAGCCTTGAGAGCATTGAATATCGCTCTCAGTTCTAGAATATTTATCGGGAGAAGAGATTCTTCCCGAGACCAAAGACCCTGAGCTTTCAGGGGTCCCCAGACCGCGCCCCAGCCCACCAGACTGGTGTCGGTCGTGACAATGACCCACTCTGGTCTGCGGAAGCTCATCCCCTGTGACAGGTTGTCCAGGGACAGCCACCAACGGAGTGAATCTCTGGTCCTCTGATCTACTTGTATCGTCGGAGACAAGTCTGTATAATCCCCATTCCACTGACTGAGCATGCACAGTTGTAATGGTCTTAGATGAATTCGCGCAAAAGGAACTATGTCCATTGCCGCTACCATCAAACCTATTACTTCCATGCACTGCGCTATGGAAGGAAGAGGAACAGAATGAAGTACTTGACAAGAGTTTAGAAGTTTTGATTTTCTGGCCTCTGTCAGAAAAATCCTCATTTCTACGGAGTCTATTATTGTTCCCAAGAAGGGAACCCTTGTTGACGGAGATAGAGAACTTTTTTCTACGTTCACTTTCCACCCGTGAGATCTGAGAAAGGCCAGGACAATGTCCATGTGAGCCTTTGCTTGTGGAAGGGACGACGCTTGAATCAGAATGTCGTCCAAGTAAGGTACAACTGCAATGCCCCTTGGTCTTAGCACCACTAGAAGGGACCCTAGTACCTTTGTGAAAATTCTTGGAGCAGTGGCTAATCCGAACGGAAGTGCCACAAACTGGTAATGCTTGTCCAGGAATGCGAACCTTAGGAACCGATGATGTTCCTTGTGGATAGGAATATGTAGATACGCATCCTTTAAATCCACCGTGGTCATGAATTGACCTTCCTGGATGGAAGGAAGAATTGTTCGAATGGTTTCCATTTTGAACGATGGAACCTTGAGAAACTTGTTTAGGATCTTGAGATCTAAGATTGGTCTGAATGTTCCCTCTTTTTTGGGAACTACGAACAGATTGGAGTAGAACCCCATCCCTTGTTCTCCTAATGGAACAGGATGAATCACTCCCATTTTTAACAGGTCTTCTACACAATGTAAGAATGCCTGTTTTTTTATGTGGTCTGAAGACAATTGAGACCTGTGGAACCTCCCCCTTGGGGGAAGCCCCTTGAATTCCAGAAGATAACCTTGGGAGACTATTTCTAGCGCCCAAGGATCCAGAACATCTCTTGCCCAAGCCTGAGCGAAGAGAGAGAGTCTGCCCCCCACCAGATCCGGTCCCGGATCGGGGGCCAACATCTCATGCTGTCTTGGTAGCAGTGGCAGGTTTCTTGGCCTGCTTTCCTTTGTTCCAGCCTTGCATTGGCCTCCAGGCTGGTTTGGCTTGAGAAGTATTACCCTCTTGCTTAGAGGACGTAGCACTTGGGGCTGGTCCGTTTCTGCGAAAGGGACGAAAATTAGGTTTATTTTTGGCCTTGAAAGACCTATCCTGAGGAAGGGCGTGGCCCTTGCCCCCAGTGATATCAGAAATAATCTCTTTCAAGTCAGGGCCAAACAGCGTTTTCCCCTTGAAAGGAATGTTAAGCAATTTGTTCTTGGAAGACGCATCCGCTGACCAAGATTTTAGCCAAAGCGCTCTGCGAGCCACAATAGCAAACCCAGAATTTTTCGCCGCTAATCTAGCCAATTGCAAAGTGGCGTCTAGGGTGAAAGAGTTAGCCAATTTGAGAGCATGAATTCTGTCCAAAATCTCCTCATAAGAAGAATCTTTATTGAGCGCCTTTTCTAGTTCATCGAACCAGAAACACGCTGCTGTAGTGACAGGAACAATGCATGAAATTGGTTGTAGAAGGTAACCTTGCTGAACAAACATCTTTTTAAGCAAACCCTCTAATTTTTTATCCATAGGATCTTTGAAAGCACAACTATCTTCTATGGGTATAGTGGTGCGTTTGTTTAGAGTAGAAACCGCCCCCTCGACCTTGGGGACTGTCTGCCATAAGTCCTTTCTGGGGTCGACCATAGGAAACAATTTCTTAAATATAGGGGGAGGGACGAAAGGTATGCCGGGCCTTTCCCATTCTTTATTTACAATGTCCGCCACCCGCTTGGGTATAGGAAAAGCTTCGGGGGGCCCCGGGACCTCTAGGAACTTGTCCATTTTACATAATTTCTCTGGAATGACCAAATTCTCACAATCATCCAGAGTAGATAACACCTCCTTAAGCAGGGCGCGGAGATGTTCCAATTTAAATTTAAATGTAATCACATCAGGTTCAGCTTGTTGAGAAATTTTCCCTGAATCTGAAATTTCTCCCTCAGACAAAACCTCCCTGGCCCCCTTCAGAACCAATATCATCAGCGTCCTCATGCTCTTCAGTATTTTCTAAAACAGAGCAGTCGCGCTTTCGCTGATAAGTGGGCATTTTGGCTAAAATGTTTTTGATAGAATTATCCATTACAGCCGTTAATTGTTGCATAGTAAGGAGTATTGGCGCACTAGATGTACTAGGGGCCTCCTGTGTGGGCAAGACTGGTGTAGACGAAGGCGGGGATGATGCAGTACCATGCTTACTCCCCTCACTTGAGGAATCATCTTGGGCATCATTTTCTCTAAATTTTGTGTCACATAAATCACATCTATTTAAATGAGAAGGAACCTTGGCTTCCCCACATACAGAACACAGTCTATCTGGTAGTTCAGACATGTTAAACAGGCATAAACTTGATAACAAAGTACAAAAAATGTTTTAAAATAAAACCGTTACTGTCACTTTAAATTTTAAACTGAACACACTTTATTACTGAATATGTGCAAAAGTATGAAGGAATTGTTCAAAATTCACCAAAATTTCACCACAGTGTCTTAAAGCCTTAAAAGTATTGCACACCAAATTTGAAAGCTTTAACTCTTAAAATAACGGAACCGGAGCCGTTTTTATATTTAACCCCTTTACAGTCCCTGGTATCTGCTTTGCTGAGACCCAACCAAGCCCAAAGGGGAATACGATACCAAATGACGCCTTCAGAAAGTCTTTTCTGTGTATCAGAGCTCCTCACACATGCATCTGCATGTCATGCTTCCTAAAAACAAGTGCGCAATAGAGGCGCGAAAATGAGGCTCTGCCTATGATTAGGGAAAGCCCTTAGAGGATAAGGTGTCCAATACAGTGCCTGCCGGTTATTTTACATAATTCCCGAGAATAAAATAATTCCTCAAAGCTATGAAGTATAAAATATGTTTATATATCAATCGTTTTAGCCCAGAAAATGTCTACAGTCTTAAAAGCCCTTGTGAAGCCCTTTTTTTCTTATGTAATAAAAATGGCTTACCGGATCCCATAGGGAAAATGACAGCTTCCAGCATTACATCGTCTTGTTAGAAATGTGTCATACCTCAAGCAGCAAAAGTCTGCTCACTGTTTCCCCCAACTGAAGTTAATTCCTCTCAACAGTCCTGTGTGGAAACAGCCATCGATTTTAGTAACGGTTGCTAAAATCATTTTCCTCTTACAAACAGAAATCTTCATCACCTTTCTGTTTCAGAGTAAATAGTACATACCAGCACTATTTTAAAATAACAAACTCTTGATTGAATAATAAAAACTACAGTTAAACACCAAAAAACTCTAAGCCATCTCCGTGGAGATGTTGCCTGTACAACGGCAAAGAGAATGACTGGGGAAGGCGGAGCCTAGGAGGGATCATGTGACCAGCTTTGCTGGGCTCTTTGCCATTTCCTGTTGGGGAAGAGAATATCCCACAAGTAAGGATGACGCCGTGGACCGGACACACCTATGTTGGAGAAAATAAAATAAAAAAAAACTGCAGCAAACAAGGTGTACTGTTTTTTTTTTTTAAAGGGACATTAAACACTAATAAATGCTTGATAGAATGATGCACTAAATAGAATATAAATAACAGTGTTCTGCACTTCCATTTCTAACAGGAACCGAAAAGCTCACAATTTCAGAATGGAATTACAGGAAAAGGGGACAAATTACAGGAAAAGGGGATGCTTGTTTGGGAGCTAAAGGAAATAGATTCTGCTTTTACCACATGGAAAGGCTTAATAGGCTGAAACTTATATACAAATAATGTCAAATGTATGTGAATAATGTTTTTGTGAGTATTTAGTTAACCCTTTGAGTGCTAAGCACTTTCCCACCTTCGTGCAAAGCTGAATTTTTGTTTATGTTTTTATATAAAACATTTTTTAACTTTTTTTTTTTTACAGATCCCCAAGACCTATACCGTTGGGAAGGATAGGCGATTACTTTTCCAATGGTGGGTCTTGGGGGTCTGTAGCTGCTTAGATGCCTGAGATATAGGCTTCTAAGCAGCATGCCCTCTTTCCCTATACTTTGCATTGTCCATTTTAAATAAAGTTGCGCGGTGACGTCATCACGTCATTGCGCGTGACGTCACCACGCAAAACATGAAGCCCCGGCAATGCCTGTCACTATACAGGCCTGATCGCGGGTGGAAGCCTCCAGATCTCCCTCAAAGTGGTAGTACCTGAGTGAGATAATTTGAGATGGCTCAGAGCCGTCGTTAGCACTCAAGAGGTTAAAATAAATACTGGCATGTAAGGGCAAACCGACCATCTTAAAACTGTATATAATACCCCTTACAACTGCATGTCAAGCACAAAGTATAATTAATTACAATTAATCACTCCAACTAAATTATGAGATTGAAAGAAGCAAATAACCCACTGAACTAGAATACCCATAGTTGTTCTGTATTTTGTATTTGAATAGTGCATATATACTACTACTAATAATTTACTAAAGTTTCTATTTTTAACTTCATTTGTGCAGGGTCCATTACTTCCTGTCACAGCCCTAAAGGAAGGCTAATCTATCTTAGATGTCATAATTATTCTAGAGAATTGTTTACTATTCAGTTAATTCTAGACATACTGTTTCGCTCATGCTTAGTGGAAGCAGAATGCAACTTTAGTTCAAACAAATGTCTGCTCTCTTATATAGCTGTAGGCAGAGCTACAATGAGAATGCTCATTTTGCAAAAAAATAAGTAAGCTGTTTGCTATTTTTTACACAAGCTGTTTCTTTTTATGTTTTCTTTGATTTAACATATTTGTTTTTACTATAGGAGCATTGTTTAATCATATCCCTTTAAAGCGAAAGTAAACACCTTGTAATTACAAAAGATTTCTGTTCTATTGCTATAGAATAACATATGAGCCAAGTATTACTGTTTTTCAAATAATAATAATAGAATAAGAATAAACTTCCATTAGAGTTTGTAAGGGTACGCATAAAACTAACCTACAAATTATGCTCACACTTTATAGAAAATATGTGCAGATTTGATGGACCTATTATTCTTATCTGCCATCAAAATCTATGTTTATATTCAATAGTGTGTGCAAAAAATAAAGACCTTGGCATCTATTTATCAAGCTGTCAACCGCAAATATGCTGGAATTCCGCAGCGTATTTGTGGCGAGCCTGATTTGCCTTAGTTATCAAACCCTACAGACCGACAAAAGTAGAATTTTGTGACGTAACATACGATCCGCCGGACTCAGTCCGACACAGATCGATGCTTACGTCATTACAGATGTTCCGAAAGCAAGTTCGGCACTATCTGACTACTTTTGCTAGTTATCAAAAGTCTACCAGGTACGCTGGGCACTATTCCGGCCCAGCGTACCTGGTTTTCAATCCGCCGCCCTGGAATCAACGGGAGTCTGAAAGCAGCGAAAGCTCATGTTCGCTCCTGCCCGATATCCCATTGATTCCTATGGGAACGTTTACACCTAACACCCTAACATTTACCCCGAGTCTAAAAACCCCTAATCTGCCGCCCCCTACATTATACTTATTAACCCCTAAACTGCCGCTCCCGGAGCCCGCCGCAACTAAATAAAGTGTTTAACTCCTAAACCGCTGCTCCCAGAGTCCACCGTCACCTACATTATACTTAACCCCTAATCTGCCCCCCACACCGCCGCCACCTACATTATACTTATTAACCCCTAATCTGCCCCCCTACACCGCCGCCACCTACATTATACTTATTAACCCCTAATCTGCCCCCCCTCACCGCCGCCACTATATTAAATTTATTAACCCCTAATCTGCCCCCCCTACACCGCTGCCACTATATTAAATTTATTAACCCCTAATCTGCCCCCCCTACACTGCCGCCACTATATTAAATTGTTTAACCCCTAATCTGCCCCCCCGTACACCGCTACCACTATATTAAATTTATTAACCCCTAATCTGCCCCCCCACACCGCCGCCACTATATTAAATTTATTAACCCCTAATCTGCCCCCCCACACCGCCGCCACTATTTTAAATTTATTAACCCCTAAATCTAAGTCTAACCCTAACACCCCCTTACTTAAATATAAGTTAAATAAATCTAAATAAATATTCCTAACATTAAATAAATTATTCCTATTTAAAACTAAATACTTACCTATAAAATAAACCCTAAGATAGCTACAATATAACTAATAGTTACACTGTAGCTAGCTTAGGGTTTATTTTTATTTTACAGGCAACTTCGTATTTATTATAACTAGGTGCAATAGTTATTAGTTATTAACTATTTAATAACTACCTAGTTAAAATAAATACAAATATACCTGTAAAATTAAACCTAACCTAAGTTACAATTACACCTAACACTACACTATAATTAAATTAATTCCCTAAATTAACTACAATTAAATAAAATTATCTAAAGTACAAAAACAAACACTAAATTACAGAAAATAATAAAATAATTACAAGATTTTTAAACTAATTACACCTAATCTAATCCCCCTAACAAAATAAAAAAGCCCCCAAAAATAAAAAAATGCCCTACCCTACTCTAAATTACAAATAGCCCTTAAAAGGGCCTATTGCAAGGCATTGCCCCAAAGTAATCAGCTCTTTTACCTGTAAAAAAAAAATTACAACCCCCCAACATTAAAACCCACCACCCACCCAACCCTACTCTAAAACCCACCCAATCCCCCCTTAAAAAACCTAACACTAACCCCTTGAAGATCACCCTACCTTGAGAAGTCTTCATCCAACCGGGCAGAAGTCTTCATCCAAGCTGGGCAGAAGAGGTCTTCCAGACGGGCAGAAGTCTTCATCTAGGCCGGGCAGAAGAGGTCCTCCAGACGGACAGAAGTCTTCATCCAGGCGGCATCTTCTATCTTCATCCATCCGGCGCGGAGGGGGTCCAACTTCAAGACATCCGACGAGGAGCATCCTCTTCATCCGAAGTCTACTTCAACAATGACGGGTCCTTTAAGTGACGTCATCCAAGATGGCGTCCCTTCAATTCCGATTGGCTGATAGAATTCTATCAGCCAATCAGAATTAAGGTAGGAAAAATCCTATTGGTTGATGCAATCAGCCAATAGGATTGAACTTCAATCCTATTGGCTGATCCAATCAGTCAATAGGATTGAGCTCGCATTCTATTGGCTGATTTGATCAGCCAATAGGATTGAAGTTCAATCCTATTGGCTGATTGCATTAACCAATAGGATTTTTCCTACCTTAATTCCGATTGGCTGATAGAATTCTATCAGCCAATCAGAATTGAAGGGACGCCATCTTAGATGACATCACTTAAAGGACCCGTCATTGTTGAAGACGACTCTGGATGAAGAGGATGCTCCGTGTCGGATGTCTTGAAGATGGACCCGCTCCGCGCCGGATGGATGAAGAAATAAGATGCCGCCTGGATGAAGACTTCTGCCCGTCTGAAGGACCTCTTCTGCCTGGCTTGGATGAAGACTTCTGCCCGTCTGGAGGACCACTTCGCCCGGCTTCATTGAGGACTTCGGTCCGGTTGCGTGAAGACGTCTCAAGGTAGGGTGATCTTCAAGGGGTTAGTGTTAGGTTTTTTAAGGGGGGATTGGGTGGGTTTTAGAGTAGGGTTGGTTGGGTGGGTGGTGGGTTTTAATGTTGGGGGGGTTGTAATTTTTTTTTTACAGGTAAAAGAGCTGATTACTTTGGGGCAATGCCCCGCAAAAGGCCCTATTAAGGGATATTTGTAATTTAGTGTAGGGTAGGGCTTTTTTATTTTGGGGGGCTTTTTTTATTTTGTTAGGGGGATTAGATTAGGTGTAATTAGTTTAAAAATCATGTAATTATTTTATTATTTTCTGTAATTTAGTGTTTGTTTTTTTTGTACTTTTATTTAATTTTATTTAATTGTAGTTAATTTAGGGAATTAATTTAATTATAGTGTAGTGCTAGGTGTAATTGTAACTGGTTAGGTTTTATTTTACAGGTATATTTGTATTTATTTTAACTAGGAAGTTATTAAATAGTTAATAACTATTTAATAACTATTGTACCTAGTTAAATACAAAGTTGCCTGTAAAATAAAAATAAACCCTAAGCTAGCTACAATGTAACTATTAGTTATATTGTAGCTATCTTAGGGTTTATTTTATAGGTAAGTATTTAGTTTTAAATAGGAATAATTTATTTAATGCTAGGAATATTTATTTAAATTATATTTAAGTTAGGGGGTGTTAGGGTTAGACTTAGGCTTAGGGGTTAATAAATTTAATATAGTAGCGGCGGTGTAGGGGGGCAGATTAGGGGTTAATAAATTTAATATAGTAGCGGCGGTGTAGGGGGGGCAGATTAGGGGTTAATAAGTCTAATGTAGGTGGCGGTGGGCTCCGGGAGCAGCGGTTTAGGGGTTAAACAATTTATTTAGTTGTGGTGGGCTCTGGGAGCGGCGGTTTAGGGGTTAAACAATTTATTTAGTTGCGGCGGGCTCCAGGAGCGGCGGTTTAGGGGTTAAACAATTAGTTTGTTGCGGTGGACTCCGGGAGCGGTGGTTTAGGGGTTAAACAATTTATTTAGTTGCAGTGGGCTCCAGAAGCGGCGGTTTAGGGGGTAAACTGTATAGTATAGTGTGGGTGTTTAGTGACAGGGTACCAAGAAAGCTGTAAAAAAGCCGAAGAGCAGCGAGATCGATGACCTTTAGTTAACAACAGTCCGCTGCTCATCGCACCATACTTGGTGCGTGGCTTTTTGACAGCTTTTTTGATAATTTTGGAGAGCGTATTCAGGTCCGCGGCAGCAATGTTAGGCAATCTTAGGCGAGCGTATTGGTGCCGTCAAATGCAGGTAAGTTGACGGCTTGATAAATAGATGCCCTTGAATTTTATATAAGCAGATTTATTTCTGACAAATTTAAAAGTATTCTTCTATTTCCGTTTTCTATATCATGTGACAGCCATCAGCGAATTACAGACAAACACAGTGGGTTTTTTTTATGCATTCTCTATCTAAATCATGAAAGTTTAATTTTGACTTTGGTGTCCCTTTAAAGATGTGAGGAAATTGTGGACTTGTTTATAAATGGAAGTCTTTAGTATAACACGTCACTAGCTATTTTATCAGTTTTAGCACTTATTAAAGGGACACGCAACATGTAATACATTAAAATAAAAGTATTTGCCATAGTTCAGTGAAGAAGCAGAAAGCTCTTGCATCAATTTATATGTCATTCTGGTGAAAGAGGAAAACAAGTTTAAAAATACGATTGGCCAGCAATATCACTTTGTCAAAAGGACATTAAAACACTTTGAGATGGTAATATAAAATGATAAATCGTATATTTTAAAAACACTCTGCAATATACTTTTATTATTTATTTTGTCACCTTTTCCTTTAATTCCATTCTGAAATTGTGAGCTTTTCAGTTTCTGTTAGAAATGTAAGTGCACAACACTGTTATAGTCCCACAACCATTCGGCTAGATCACGATTTTGGCGTTAGCCTTAAAAAGCAGCGTTGAGAGGTCCCAACGCTGCTTTTTAACGCCCGCTAGTATTACGAGTCAGGCAGGAAAGGGTCTACCGCTCACTTTTCTTCCGCGACTCGAGGCTACCGCAAATCCCCTTACGTCAATTGCGTATCATATCTTTTTAATGGGATTTGCCTAACGCCGGTATTACGAGTCTTGGAAGAAGTGAGCGGTAGACCCTCTCCTGGCAAAACTTCTACCGCATTTAAAAGTCAGTAGTTAAGAGTTTTATGGGCTAACGCCAGAACATAAAGCTCTTAACTAAAGTGCTACAAAGTACACCAACACCCATAAACTACCTATTAACCCCTAAACCGAGGTCCCCCCACATTGCAAACACTAAAATCAATTTTTTTAACCCCTAATCTGCCGACCGGACATCGCTGCCACCTACATTATACCTATGAACCCCTAATCTGCTGCCCCCAACATCACCGACACCTACATTATATTTATTAACCCCTAATCTGCCGCCCCCACCTACCTACAATTATTAACCCCTAATCTACCAACCGGACATCGCCGCCACTTTAATAAATGCATTAACCCCTAAACCGCCGCACTCCTGCCTCGCAAACACTAGTTAAATTTTATTAACCCCTAATCTGCCTGCCCTAACATCGCCGACACCTACCTACATTTATTAACCCCTAATCTGCCACCCCCAACGTCGCCGATACTATATTAAAGGTATTAACCCCTAAACCTAACCCCCCCTAACTTAAATATAATTTCAACTAAATAAATTTAACAAACTTAAATAAATGAATCCTATTTAAAACTAAATACTTACCGATAAAATAAACCCAAAGCTAGCTACAATATAACTAATAGTTACATTGTAGCTAGCTTAGGATTTATATTTATTTCACAGGCAACTTTGTATTTATTTTAACTAGGTACAATAGTTCTTAAATAGTTATTAACTATTTAATAACTACCTAGCTAAAATAAGTACAAAATTACCTGTAAAATAGGCACGTTTAGCCAGCTTACCCCTACCGTAAGCAATGCTGGTATTGAGGTGAGATGTGGAGCTAAATTTTGCTCAACGCTCACCTTTTTGCGGCTAACGCCAGGTTTAAAAAAACCTGTAATACCAGCGTTGGCTTAAGGGAGCGGTGGAAAAAAAAAGGAGCGTTAGCACCGCACAGCCTTACCGTCAAAACTCGTGATCTAGCCAAATGGCTGCACACTGTAGTGACCTATTTATAACTGTCCCTAAATGGCCACAGCAGAGAAAGTAACCTAAGTTACAACATGGCAGCTCCCATTGTTTAATAGACACTAAAACTTTTAACTTTTTTTTGTTAATATTTAAGCAGTTAATGAAACTTTAAAAAAATACATCTACATTTTATTCCCAGACTAATCTTTTCTTTGAATGCATCATTCTATCTAGCATTTATTTAGTGTTTAATGTCCCTTTAAGGCAGCAGATTGTTTACAGAGAACTTAAGTGCATCTTCCTGTTAATGCAAGATAGCTCCTCTGTATCTCTACTGTCCTACGTCAGCAACCCTTAAAATGGAATGAACTGCAATGGATATATAATTATGTATTAAAATAGCAACAGCACACTCACTATGGCACAAACTGGTTATATGCTCTTGGTGTGTCTGACAAAGCCATATGGATTGCAAGCTCTTTGAACTAGATTTTTCACATCCTTTGTGGATATTTGTGGATTTATTTTATACACATCATTTAGTATATTTGCAGTGTTACTAGAGATTCACATTTTTAAATCGTAAACTAACAAAACCACTCAAATGTGTAGCATTTGAATTTATATTTCAATTCTAGTCTTTTCACATTTTGAATTCTATACTTATATCTCCAGTTTTGAGTGTTTGATTACGATCCAGTAATTAAGCAAAATTCCAATTCAGCTGATTACTGGAAACAAAAAAAAGCAATTTAACAAGAAATCTAGGCTGCCAGTCTGAACATGTATGCTTATTATAGAGACATAAAATTGTTTAATACGTGCTGAAAACATATGTTGACAACTTTTATGTGAACACTGATTTAGTTAGATATACATTTGACTTTGGAGGTAGGCATAATAAGACTATTGAAAATGGTGTCCCCTAGTGCAGGGGTCATCAACCTTGGCTCTCCAGATGTTTTGAAAATACATTTCCCATGATGCTCAGCCAGCTTAAAGTGTCTGAGCATCATGGAAAATGTAGTTCTAAAACCTCTGGAGAGCCAAGGTTGATGACCTCTGCCCTAGTATAACATGGCAGAAAATTAAGCCATTGCAAACAAGTTGGCTTCAATGCAAAGGTCACTATAAATGTGGTGGCCGTACGTGTAAAGCCTGAGACCATACACACATCTGTATTGCTTTGCAAAGAGTGTATTCTTTATACACATGCACTGATTGCAGAGCAGTATTTGTTATTTGGTCTGGTGGGCATGTTTTTACAGAATATATGCTGGACATACCACATGGGGTATCTGTGTTCGGGTATGTCTTAATGGCATTGATAAATCTGTACACTGTTTAACATTAAAAAATGTAGTGATAGTTAATTTTAAAGGGACAATCTACATCTTAGTCATCTTAAAGGGTCAGTAGATTCAGACTGTATAACTGCTTACTCTATGCTCCACACACATTAGATTCGGACCACATTGTCTAATTTAAAAAAAATATCTTTTTTAATATATTAAATTTCATCTTGCTTTGTGACCGTTAGTGTGCGTCCGTTCGCCAACCCCTCCTCATCATCTCAAACATGGGCGGTATAGACCGAATCTGTACCTCCCACATGCAAATGATGTTATTCCTATTTTACCTCCCATTGAAGCTCGCTCACGCTTCAGTGACAACAGAGCAGCTTTTTTTTCTCATAGCAACAGCGCATGCGTAAATCAAGTATCTATACCGCGATCTGATATAATTTCTAACTCTGCGTTTGCTATGGTAATTACATACTGATTTTAGAGACATTAATTTTGGCGGCATTTTCTTAATTGAAAACAAACCATTTATATTTTAATAACTGATATTTTATAAACTCATGATTGAAATCATCTATTCCTTATATAAATTGTTTGTTTCGCTTATGAAATCTGTGTTTATATGACTTATATACAATGATTAAATTGTATGTATAATTCAGTTTAATAATAGACAGCATTATCTATTTCTTTATACCGAATAATGATGAGGATGCAGAGCTTGACTAATTTCTTTCGATGCGACTTATGAAGAACGAAATGCGCAATGGCAAAATTTGGTGCGTCCTCTAATATATACAGTGTTGGAAGCATTGATCGCTTCCCATGAACGTAGGATTTTGGGCATGCGCATGAGGAAAGAGGAAACCAGAAGTAGATGTAGTAATCTGGTACATAGCGCGACAGATATCATCACTGTAAGTTGATCTCTAATTCTTAAAAAAATCGGGGGGAAAAATGCGGCTGTTCGGTAGGCGGACAGTGAACATACAAGGGGTAAAGGTTTGTAGATCAAATAAATAGGCTAAAAAACTAAATTTATGCTTACCTGATAAATGTATTTCTTTCTTGACACAGTGAGTCCACGAAGCATCATTTACTGTTGAGAATATCACTCCTGGCCAGCAGGAGGCAAAGAGCATTGAAGGAAAAGGAGAGAAAGGAAATAACACAAGGTGTAGAGGTGCCTGAGGTTTATATAAAAAACTGTCTGAAAACAGGGAGGGCCGTGGACTCACCGTGCCAAGAAAGAAAGAAATTTATCAGGTAAGCATAAATTTTGTTTTCTTTCTTAAGACACTGTGAGTCCACAGAAGCATCAATTACTGTTGGGAATCAATACCCAAGCTAGAGTACACAGCTGATTAGGGAGGGACAAGACAGGTAACCTAAACAGAAGGCACAACCGCTTGAAGAACCTTTCTCCCAAAAGAAGCCTCAGCCAAGGCAAAAGTATCAAATTTATAGAATGTAGAAAATGTGTGCAAAGAAGACCAAGTTGCAGCCTTACAAATCTGTTCTACAGAGGGCTCATCCTTGAAGGCCCAAGAAGAAGAAACCGCCATAGTGCAATGAGCTGTAATTCTTGAAGGAGGCTGCTGTTCAGCAGTCTCATATGTCAAATGAATAATACTTCTCAACCAGAGAGAAAGAGAAGAGGCAGTAGCTTTCTGACCCTTACCTTTTCCAGAAAAGCAAACAAACAATGCAGAAGACTGACAAAAGTCCTTTGTAGCCTGTAAATAAAATTTACGAGCCCGCACAACATCTAAGTTGTGCAACAAACACTCTTTATGAGGAGGATTAGGACAGAGAGAAGGAACAACAATTTCCTGATTAATATTTCTGTCCGAAACCACCTTAGGAAGAAAACCAAACTTATCCGCATGAAATAAGAGATAAGGATAGTCACACTTCAAAGCTGAGAGTTCAGAAACCCTCCGAGCAGAGGAAATAGCAGTAAGGATCAAAACCTTCCAAGATAATAACTTAAAATCTATGGAATGCATAGGCTCAAACGGAGCCTGTTGTAAAACTCTAAGAACAAGGTTAAGACTCCAAGGTGGAGCAACAGATTTAAACACAGGCCTTATTCTGACCAGAGCCAGACAAAAGGATTGTACATCCGGCGTGTCTGCCAGAAGCTTGTGCATCAAAATAGACAGAGCAGAAATCTGACCCTTGAGGGAACTGACAGATAACCCCTTCTCTAGGCCTCCCTGGAGAAAAGATAAGATCCTTGGAATCCTGACCTTACTCTAAAAACATATTTTTTAAACTCACACCAATAAAGATATTTACGTCATATCTTATGGTAAATATTTCTCTATTGAATGCTGTATTTATTTTTAATAACACAGAATATAAGCAAAGTTTTATCTTTGACACATTGTTGCTCCTCCACTTACTTCTTTTTCTCAAATCTTTCTAGTGACAGGCTTACGAGCCTGAACCATGGTCTCTATGACCGATTCGGAAAAAACACGCTTAGCTAAAATCTCCAAGCTATCGGCTTCAGAGAAACGAGATTCGGATGAAGGAAGGGCCCCTGAAGCAGAAGATCCTTCCTCAGCAGAAGTCTCCACAGAGGTAGAGACGAATACCTCTACTAGATCTGCATACCAGATCCTGCGAGGCCACGCAGGACATATTAGAATCACCAACGCTCTCTCCTGCTTGATCCAAGCGAAGACTCGCGGGAGGAGAGCAAACAGGGAAGAGACAAGCCAAACTGAAGTTCCAAGGCATTGCCAGAGCCTCTATCAGAAAGGCTTGAGAATCTCTCGACCTCGACTCGTACTTTGGAAGCTTGGTGTTCTAAAGAGACGCTATCAGATCCAATTCCGGTAAACCCAATTTGGTTGTTATCCTGGAGAAAACTTCCGGATGGAGCTCCCACTCCCTGGGATGGAAAGTCTGTTTTCTCAGAAAATCCGCTTCCCAATTGTCCACTCCTGGGATGTGGATGGCAGATAGACAGCAATTGTGAACCTCCGCCCATTGAACAATCCAAGTCACCACCTACATGACTAAGGCACTCCGAGTTCTTCCCTGGTGGTTGATGTAAACCATTGAGGTGATATTGTCCGACTAGAACCAAGCTAAGGACAACTGAGGCCAAGCCATCAGAGCATTGTAAATCGCTCTCAACTCCAAGATGTTAAAGAGGAGAGCAGACACTTCTCTAGATCTATAGCACTAGAGGCAAAGAGAATAACTGGGGGTTGTGGGAAGGGAAGTGATACTTAACAGCTTTGCTGTGGTGCTCTTTGCCTCCTCCTGCTGGCCAGGAGTGATATTTCCAACAGTAATTGATGCTTCCGTGGACTCACTGTGTCTTAAGAAAGAAATACAGTTTTTTAACAATTGACCAAAGAAACTTAGGTTGAATACATGTTGCACATGTAATTTTGAGCTTAAAATGTTGGAGTATACTGTCCCTTTAATGTCTTACCTTAGATTAAGCTGCAAATAACCTCCTTGCACCCTTTTCTTTATCATGCAGCAGGAGTTGTAAAAAAAAGTTATTTTAAAATAAATATTGTTTCTGGCCACTTTGAAATGGCTGCCAAGCTCTGCACACTGATGACATCACGATCTGGGCTGTATGTGGCATCCAATCACAAAAGGCTCACTAGTTGGATTCAACAGACTGTTAATGCTATTCAGCAGAGTGCCTAGATGCAGCACAGATTGTGATGTCATCAGTAGGCGGAGCTTGGCAGCCATTTCAAAGTGGCCAGAAACAATATTTATTTTAAAATAACCTTTTTACGGTTTCTGCTGCATGATATAGAAAGGGGTGCTGGAGGCTATTTGCATCTTAATCTAAGGTAAGACTTTAAGATGACTAAGGTGTAGACTGTCCATTTAAAGGGACAATTTAGTCAAAATAAAAATTCTGGTGTAGACTGTCCCTTTAACTAATTTTTGGCTACAATTTTAGCTGGTGGTCAGTAAAATCAGCCAGGTGGTGCACCCATAAAAAATGTTCTGGGGAGAATACTGCTGATTATGCTTTCATAGTTTCTGTGTAACTAACAAATCAGGATCATACTTTGTATATGTATGTGTATCTTTTAAAAATTACACTGCACTTTGTATTTCTTCCTTTAAAATAAAAAGGAAAAACTGACAGCTTGAGTTTCCCAGAGAGCTTCATTACTTTTTAAGGGCCTGATAAACAAAAATCCTCTTGTTTGGAGAGAAATTATAGTGCTTCAAATTCACTAAATTCTATAAGAAAAAAAAGCAGAACCTGGACGTACCAGAGATGAGAGATGCCTTCCCTAAAAAGTAATGAGGCTCTCTGGATACAAAATGTTGGTAACTGTAACACCTGGGGCTTATATAAAGTCTCAGTTTGCATCAATAAGAAATTAAACTGAAATGTTTTTACTACAATTTAACATGCTTTTGCCTTTAGTTTAGTATATATTACTTTCCTGTCAGTTAAATAAGTGTAAGGTGAATTTTGAGCAAGCTACACCTGCATACAGCTGGCGAGAAAAATCATTGAGACCAGCTTGTTTATCATCGGTCTGTACAACATGATCTGCTCAGCTTACGCTGTCGGCATTTATTATTGCACAAGCAGTTCTTGTGAACTGCTTGTGCAATGCTGCCCCCTGCAGATTCACGGACAATCGGCTGCTAGCAGGGGGTGTCAATCAGCTTGATCGTATTGGATTGGGCGGATTGATGTCCGCAGCCTCAGTGCAGGCAGACCAGTTATGGAGCAGCGGTTCTTAAAGGTACATAAAACCCAACCATTTTCTTTCATGATTCAGATAAAGAATACAATTTTAAACAACTTTATAATTTACTTCTATTATCTAATCTGTTTCATTCTCTTGGTATCATTTGGTGAAGGAGCAGCAATGCACTACTGGTTTCTAACTGAACACATGGGTGAGCCAATCACAATTGATAAATAAATGCAGCAACCAATCAACAGCTAGAACATATGTTCTCTGCTGCTCCTGAGCTTTCCTAGATAAACCTTTCAGCAAATAATAACAAGAGAAGGAAGCAAATTAAAAAGTTGTTTAAAATTATATTCTCTATCTGAATCATGAAATACATTTTTTGGGTTTCATGTCCCTTTAAGACCGCTGCTTGATAACTGCTGTTTCCGACAAGCCTATTCGGAGCTTGATAATTCGGCCCAATACCCTCAGAACTACCCTGTTCAGCCCAGGGAACACCCCTGTCCCTCCCACTTTCTAAAACTGTGTTTTATTTTACAATAGAGAAAATACCAAGTGCAATGTAATTTGTAAAAGATACACAGAAATATACAAAGTATGATCCTAATTTGTTAAATTAAAATAGAATCTTTCAAAACAATGTAAATTGTAATTGTAAATATCACTGCTGGATCTAAAGCTATTAAAATATAAAATAGAAAGTGCAAAGCTTGAATGTAATAATACTGAAAGGACCTGATAGGAAGTGTAAAGTAACATAAAATATAATACACAAAGTGTAAGTGTAACAAAACTCTCATATCCTGCATTTCTATATTGCACTGGGTTTGTCTCTACTTCAGATACAGAAACGAGAGAGATCTAGCAGTGCTAGAAAGTTCCACCCTTTTCTTTGATCATTCAGTGAGTATAGCACCTTCAAAGTCTGCAGTACAATTTATCTCCAAACAGGAGAATCTTTGATCATCAAGCCCTTGGTGTTGTAAAGGAGAATGTGGTCTTTCCCCCTTCACCTTCTTTCTTTTCTCCACTCCCCCAATTTTTCAAACCTTCTCTCCTTTTCTGGGAATACATACATACACACACACTTTTTTATTTATAATTTCTGGATAATTACTTATCTGTTAACAATTAATTTATTATATAATGATTTCTGGAACACGATAACGGTCAAATTATGAATTTAGTGTAGAAAAGGTTAAAGAAATCACATATTAGCTTCTACCTGTTTCTATAGGGGTGGAGAGAGGGAGACTAATGTCTATGATTAAGGCAATCTGATAGCCAAAAGGCATAAGACCTTGTCTACTAAAACTTGGTTTATGTGCATATCTTGCTGTTTTTACTCTGCCAGCAAATAAAAGTTGACTATTTTAGATTGGATACATTCTAGCTTAAACAGCGCAAGGGCCAATAATTACTAAGCAATTGGTTCAGTGATGTATAGGAGCTATTGTATAGATACAGAAACTAATATAAGATAAGACAGTTTTCTCCCACTTGCATATTAAAAAAAAACATTTGCTTCTTGAAGAGGAATATTAATCATATTCCACTTTGATCATATATATTCAGTAATTAAAAGCACATGAAAGTTAAAGGAACACCATTAAAAGTTAAAATTAAAGAGACAGTATTTTTTTGTTTAAAAAGATAAATAACGCCTTTACTTCCCATTACCCAGCTTTGCACAACCAGCATTGTTATATTAATATACTTTATAAATGTATCTATAAAGATTTATTAAAAATCTGACTGTTTCTAAGCCCTTGAAGACAGCCTCTTATCTCAGTGCATTTTTGGCTTTTCACAGCCAGACAGTGCTAATTCATGTATGCCATATAGATAACATTGTGCTCACTACGGTGGAGTTATGCATGAACCAAGACTAATTGACTAAAATGAAAGTTTGTAAAAAGCACTATGATAAGGGGGCAGTCTGCAGAGGCTTAGATACAGGTACTCATAAAAGTAAAAAATATATTAATATAGCAGTGTTGGTTGTGCAAGACTGAGGAATGGGTAATAAAGGGATTATCTATCTTTTTATACAATAACATTTTTCAAGTAGACTATCTCTTTAGGCGTCCATGTTTTAGATAGACCATGTCATTTTAAGAGACTTTACAATTTACTTTATCAGATAGACTTCCATTTGGTGAAAGACATACCTAGGTATGCTGAGGAGCAGCAATCCATTACTGGTGGCTATCCACATATGCCTCTTGTCACTAGTTCACCAGATGTGTTCACCTAGATCCCAGTAGTGCATTGCTGCTCTGGAGCTGGGCTTAGTCGCATAGTTATATTTACACAATAGTGCAATAATAAAACGTTGTGTCATTTCTAATTCTTATGATAAGTAGATTGCAAATTTTGAATAAGAGCTTTCTTCAGTAGTGTACTGATCTATGTCTCTTGCTAATAAATATGTACAGTTCTCAATGATCAGCAGTGTATCACTGCTAGTGATTTATTTATATAAAGGCTAGTGATTTATTTTATATAAAGGTTTCCGTTTTTCTTATCCATCGGCTCTCTGATCGAAGAACTATCTTCAAGAGGTATAGTAGTACGTTTAGCAAGCTTAGAGATTGCACCATCCACCTTAGGAGTGGAGCCCCACAAATCCAGTTGAGAGTCCGTGACCGGGAACAACTTTTTAAAAGGAAAGGAAAAGGAAGATCCAGTTCTTTCCCATTTGTTGTTAAAAATGTTCACCATTTTAATCGACACAGGAAAAGTCAAAGGAACTTTCCTGTCTAATTTAGGTATCATAGGTTCTTCAGGCAGCGCGGCCTCTGGAACCTCTAACGTAGACAGAACCTTCTTTAATAAAAAATGCAAGTGCTCAATTTTAAATCTAAAGGACGGTTTCTCTGCAGCAGGAGGTTTAGACGCTAAGGACTCCGACCCAGAAAGTTCACCCTCTGAAGCTACAGAGATTAACTCATCATCGGATAACTGAGACATAATAGCTAAATACGATAAATATTTAGATGACTCCGGGTCAGGAGAGCTATGTTTAACCTTTCTCTTGCATTTGTTAGAGCGAGGTAATGCACTGAGGGACACAGACACCGCAGTTTGAAACTGCGCGGCAAAGTCCGCAGGAAGAAGGCTCCTTCCTGATGGAGGATTAGTTGTGCTACGGGGAGCTGCATGTGGAGTGGATAATGTAGCAAGGGTAGTAATCTCACGGGACGCCGAGTCCTAAGAGGTAGAGGGACTAATAGCCTTAGCAGGCTTGTCTCCCTTCTTAGACTTAACAGTGTTAAGGCATGTGGAACATAATTGTGTGGGTGGGAAAACCACGGCCTCCTCACAATATAAACAGGTATGATTTAGTACAGAAGAAGTACCTTCTAACATGTCAGTGTCCTCCATAGCTTGGGTTATACCCACAGAAGGACTCAAATGTTTTTTTTTAATATACTCCCAATGGCTGGGGCTCTCCTCAGGTTGAAGTCTCAGCTGGAATAGAGGAAATGAACATCGACCAAATGGTATGAAAAGTACAGCAAGTTAATAGGAGCAGTGCAACACTTTAAAAAAACGAAAGGGAAACCTGTTTGTTCCAGCCAAAAACACACAGTCTATCAGCTTAGGAAAATAAATCACACAAAGCAGCATGTAAATAATTAATACACTGATTAATTAACCCCAACTGTTCAATAAACCCCCCTCAGAGGATATTAACCCTAGATCCTATCAAGGTATAAAGGAGCCACACTGTGACCATGTTATAGCGTTTTATGTGTAATAAATAAAAAATGTATTTCCTCCAGGATCCATGCTGTGGAACAGAACACAGCCTCTCAAGTGTGACAGTCTTATAGCAGCGCTCCTGACATGGACTTGAGTGAGAGAAAGCAGGCAGTGAAACTCGTCAACACTGATTGCATAGGAGCTGTTAGCAGTAGTCTGGATGGTTTCGCAGAAAAACTTTCCCTGCATCTCCAGACTCTAACTTTCATCAATACTCTCACCGAGAGGTTGACATGACTACTTAAAACTCCAGTCCTATCTCAAAGGGCAGATACCATTTTTTTCAGGACTCTCCGAATCTTCTGACACTTCTCTGCTACCTTCTATCGTGGCGAAAAGGCAAAGAATGACTGGGGTAATGAGGAAGTGGGAGGGATATTTAAGCCTTTGGCTGGGGTGTCTTTGCCTTCTCCTGGTGGCCAGGTGTTGTATTTCACAACAGTAATGAATTAAGTTGTGGACTCTCCCTATCTTAGGAAGGAAATAGCATACAAACTGATATAATAAGTTCAAAGTAAAAAAAAAACAATTACCAGTGAATGTAAGCACAGCCAATATTTTTAGCATGCCCTCTACTTTCAATAGATAGTGCAGCCGCACTAAACATCACTTAAATTATGAGTTATGTGTTGTGTTTTGGCATAACTGGAGACCTAAAGTGTTAGGGCTTCAATAAAATATATAAAAACATTTAAAACATATTAAAATAAAGTATAGCTGTTCCCAGTTAAAACACCTTGTCATGTAATACCATAACCCTTTAAATCACTGTTAACACAAGTTATACAAACGTATACAGAATAATGTTGGGGCCAATCAGATGCCTCCCTAATGGTAATGCATAATGGATACATATCTGCCTGTACTTCTCAGCATTGAGAATACCATTAATTCTGACCAAATCCAAACTCCATTTGCAAAAATGCATCCTCAAACTTGCAAGAAACCTCCATCATGTTTTACTGTTGCCTGCAGATATTCATTCTTGTACCTCTCTCCAGACCTTCGGAGAATAAACTGCCTTCTGCTACAGCCAAATGTTTCAAATTTTGACTCTACAGTGTCATAATATCTGCTGCCATTTTTCTGCACCCCAGTTTCTGTGTTTTCGTGCATAGTTGAGTCACTTGGTTTCTACATCAGAGGTATAGCTTTTTGGCCACAACTCTTCCATGAAAACAACTTTTGACTAAACGTATACGATTAGTAGAGTGTACCAGGGCCCCACTGGTTTCTGCCAATCCTGAGCTGATGGCACTGCTGGACTTCTTCCAATTACACCGCAGCTCGCTTCTGATTGTTTAATCATACACCTGACTATATGCCTACAAAATCCCTGACTTTGCACAAGTGTAACTAGAAGAATTGATGCTGTTTTGAAGGAAAAACAGAATTTATGCTTACCTGATAAATTACTTTCTCCAACGGTGTGTCCGGTACACGGCGTCATCCATTACTTGTGGGATATTCTCCTCCCCTACAGGGAATGGCAAGGAGAGCACACAGCAAGAGCTGTCCATATAGTCCCCCTCTGGCTCCGCCCCCCCAGTCATTCGACCGACGGTTAAGAGAAAAAGGAGAAACAATAGGGTGCCGTGGTGACTGTAGTGTATAGAGAAAGAAAATTTTTCAAACCTGATTAAAAAACCAGGGCGGGCCGTGGACCGGACACAACGTTGGAGAAAGTAATTTATCAGGTAAGCATAAATTCTGTTTTCTCCAACATTGGTGTGTCCGGTCCACGGCGTCATCCATTACTTGTGGGAACCAATACCAAAGCTTTAGGACACGGATGAAGGGAGGGAGCAAATCAGGTTACCTAAACAGAAGGCACCACAGCTTGCAAAACCTTTCTCCCAAAAATAGCCTCCGAAGAAGCATAAGTATCAAATTTGAAGAATCTGGCAAAAGTGTGCAGAGAAGACCAAGTCTCCGCCTTACATATCTGATCAACAGAAGCCTCGTTCTTGAAGGCTCATGGGAAGCCACAGCCCTAGTAGAGTGAGCTGTGATTCGTTCAGGAGGCTGCCGTCCGGCAGTCTCATAAGTCAATCTGATAATACTTTTCTCGAAAGAAGAGAGGTAGCAGTAGCTTTTTGCCCTCTCCTCTTACTAGAGTAAACGACAAACAAAGATGAGGTTTGTCTAAAATCCTTTGTGTAACAAACGTTCCTTCTTTGAAACTGGATTCGGACACAGAGAAGGAACAAGTATTTGCTGGTTAAAATTCTTGTTGGAACAACTTTCGGAGGAAAACCAGGCTTAGTACGCAAAACAACCTTATCTGAATGGAACACCAGATAGGGTGGATCACACTGCAAAGCAGATAATTCAGAAACTCTTCTAGCAGAAGAAATAACAACCAAAACAGAACTTTCCAAGAAAAGTAATTTGGTATCTATGGAATGTAAAGGTTCAAATGGAACCCCTTGAAGAACTGAAGGAACTAAATTTAGACTCCAAGGAGGAGTCATGGGTCTGTAAACAGGCTTGATTCCGACCAAAGCCTGTACAAAAGCTTGTATCTCTGGCACAGCTGCCAGTCGTTTGTGTAAAGCAGAAATCTTAGGAATTTTAATCTTACTCCAGGAGAATCCCTTGGATTCACACCAACAGATATATTTTTTCCATATTTTATGGTAAATCTTTCTAGTCACAGGTTTTCTGGCTTGTACCAGAGTATCTATCACTGAATTTGAAAACCCACGCTTGGATAAAATCAAGCGTTCAATTTCCAAGCAGTCAGCTGCAGAGAAACTAGATTTGGATGTTCGAATGGACCTTGTACTAGAAGATCCTGTCTCAAAGGTAGCTTCCATGGTGAAGCCGATGACATATTCACCAGGTCTGCATACCAAGTCCTGCGCGGCCACGCAGGAGCTATCAGAATCACTGAGGCCTTCTCCTGATTGATCCTGGCTACAAGCCTGGGAAGGAGAGGGAACGGTGGGAACGCATAAGCTAGGTTGAACAACCAAGGCGCCACTAATGCATCCACTAGAGTCGCCTTGGGATCCCTGGATCTGGACCCGTAGCAAGGAACCTTGAAGTTCTGACGAGACGCCATCAGATCCATGTCTGGAATGCCCCATAATTGAGTCAACTGGGCAAACACCTCCGGGTGAAGTTCCCACTCCTCCGGATGGAAAGTCTGACGACTCAGATAATCCGCCTCCCAGTTGTCTACTCCTGGGATGTGGATTGCAGATAGGTGGCAGGAGTGATCCTCCGCCCATTTGATGATTTTGGACACCTCTCTCATCGCCAAGGAACTCCTTGTTCCCCTCTGATGGATGATGTAAGCTACAGTCGTCATGTTGTCTATATGATTCCGGCCTTCGCTAGTTGAGGCCAAGCCCGGAGAGCATTGAATATCGCTCTCAGTTCCAGGATGTTTATCGGGAGAAGAGACTTCTCCCGAGACCATAGGCCCTGAGCTTTCAGGGAGTCCCAGACCGCGCCCCAGCCTAATAGACTGGCATCGGTCGTGACAATGACCCACTCTGGTCTGTGGAAACTCATTCCCTGAGACAGGTGATCCTGAGTCAACCACCAACTGAGTGAGTCTCTGGTTAACTGGTCTACTTGAATCTGGGGAGACAAGTCTGCATAGTCCCCATTCCACTGACTGAGCATGCACAGTTGCAATGGTCTTAGATGAATTCGAGCAAAAGGAACCACGTCCATTGCTGCCACCATTAGACCTATTACTTCCATGCACTGAGCTATGGAAGGCTGAGGAATAGAATGAAGAACTTGACACACCTTTAAAAGCTTTAATTTTCTGACCTCTGTCAGAAAGATCTTCATTTCTACGGAATCTATTATTGTTCCCAGAAAGGGAACTCTTGTAGACGGGGACAGGGAACTCTTTTCCACGTTCACCTTCCACCCGTGAGACCTGAGAAAAGCTAATACAATGTCTGTATGAGCCTTTGATCTGGAAAGGGACGATGCTTGGATTAGAATGTCGTCTAGGTAAGGTGCTACCGTAATGCCCCTCGGTCTTAGCACCGCTAGAAGGGACCCTAGCACCTTTGTGAAGATTCTGGGAGCAGTGGCTAAACCGAACGGAAGAGCCACGAACTGGTAATGTTTGTCCAGAAAGGCGAACCTTAGGAACTGATGATGATCCTTGTGGATAGGAATATGTAGGTACGCATCCTTTAAATCCATGGTAGTCATGTATTGACCCTCCTGGATTGTAGGTAAAATAGTTCGAATGGTTTCCATTTTGAACGATGGAACCCTGAGGAATTTGTTTAGAATTTTTAAATCCAGAATTGGTCTGAAAGTTCCCTCTTTTTTGGGAACTACAAACAGGTTTGAGTAAAACCCCTGACCTTGTTCCGCTGTTGGAACTGGGTGTATCACTCCCATCTTTAATAGGTCTCCTACGCAATGTAAGAATGCCTGTCTCTTTATCTGGTCTGAAGATAAGCGAGACATGTGGAACCTTCCCCTTGGTGGAAGTTCCTTGAATTCTAGAAGATAACCCTGAGAGACTATTTCTAGTGCCCAGGGATCCGGAACATCTCTTGCCCAAGCCTGAGCAAAGAGAGAAAGTCTGCCCCCTACTAGATCCGGTCCCGGATCGGGGGCTACCCCTTCATGCTGTCTTGGTAGCAGCAGCAGGCTTCTTGGCCTGTTTACCCTTGTTCCAGCCTTGCATTGGTTTCCAAGCTGGCTTAGCCTGGGAAGCGTTATCCTCTTGTCTAGAGGCTGCGGAGTTAGGAGACGGTCCGTTCCTGAAGTTACGAAAGGAACGAAAATTGGACTTATTCTTAGCCTTGAAAGGCCTATCCTGTGGGAGGGCATGGCCCTTTCCCCCAGTGATGTCTGAAATAATCTCCTTCAATTCTGGCCCTAAAAGGGTCTTACCTTTGAAAGGAATATTAAGCAATTTTGTCTTGGAAGATACATCCGCCGACCAAGACTTTAGCCAGAGCGCTCTGCGCGCCACAATCGCAAACCCTGAATTTTTCGCCGCTAACCTCGCTAATTGCAAAGCGGCATCTAAAATAAAGGAATTGGCTAACTTAAGTGCGTGAATTCTGTCCATGACTTCCTCCTACGGAGTCTCCCTACTGAGCGACTTTTCCAGTTCCTCGAACCAGAACCCCGCCGCTGTAGTGACAGGAATAATGCACGAAATAGGTTGAAGGAGGTAACCTTGCTGTACAAAAATCTTTTTAAGCAAACCCTCCAACTTCTTATCCATAGGATCTTTGAAAGCACAATTGTCCTCAATAGGAATGCTCGTGCGCTTGGCTAGAGTAGAAACCGCCCCCTCGACCTTAGGGACTGTTTGCCATAAGTCCTTCCTGGGGTCGACCATAGGGAACAATTTCTTAAATATAGGAGGAGGGACAAAAGGTATGCCTGGCTTCTCCCACTCCTTATTCACTATGTCCGCCACCCGTTTAGGTATCGGAAAAGCATCAGGGTGCACCGGGACCTCAAGGAACTTATCCATCTTGCACAATTTTTCTGGGATGACCAGATTGTCACAATCATCCAGAGTAGATAGCACCTCCTTATAGTAATGCGCGGAGATGCTCTAATTTAAATGTCACAACATCAGGTTCTGCCTGCTGAGAAATTCTTCCTGTATCAGAACTTTCCCCATCTGACAAACCCTCCCTCACTGCCACTTCAGATTGGTGTGAGGGTATGACAGAAAAATTATCATCAGCGCCCTCCTGCTCTACAGTGTTTAAAACAGAGCAATCGTGCTTTCTCTGAAATGTTGGCATTTTGGATAAAATATTAGCTATGGAGTTATCCATTACTGCCGTTAATTGTTGCATAGTAACAAGCATTGGCGCGCTAGAAGTACTAGGGGTCGCCTGCGCGGGCATAACTGGTATAGACACAGAAGGAGATGATGTAGAACTATGTCTACTTCCTTCATCTGAGGAATCATCTTGGGCAACTTTACTATTTGTGACAGTACTGTCTTTACTTTGTTTGGACGCTATGGCACAATTATCACATATATTTGAAGGGGGAACCACATTGGCTTCCATACATACAGAACATGATCTATCTGAAGGTACAGACATGTTAAACAGGCTTAAACTGGTTAATAAAGCACAAAAACCGTTTTAATACAAAACCGTTACTGTCTCTTTAAATGTTAAACAGGGCACACTTTATTACTGAATATGTGAAAAACTATGAAGGAATTATCCAATCTTTACCAAATTTTCACCACAGTGTCTTAATGCATTCAAAGTATTGCACCCTAATTTTCAAGCTGTTAACCCTTAAAATGTGGAAACCGGAGCCGTTTGCAATTTTAACCCCCCCTACAGTCCCAACCACAGCCTTTGTTGCGACTTCACAAATCCCAGGGGGGTATTTGAAGCCTTCTAGGAACGTTTTCAGTGGATACCAGACCCTCACACATGCAGCTGCATGTACTGAACTCAAACGTAACTGCGCAATAATGGCGCGAAAATGAGGCTCTGCATACTACAGAGAAAGGCCCTTCCTGACTGGGAAGGTGTCTTAACAAGTGCCTGGTGCTAAAAACGTTCCCCAATATTAAAAAAGTGTGAAATTCACTTCAAACTGCATATAATACTTAAATAAAGCAATCGATTTAGCCCCTAAAGGTGTCTACCAGTTTATAGCCCATACTAAGCCCTTTATTCTGTTTGAGTCTAAGAAAATGGCTTACCGATCCCCATGAGGGAAAAATGACAGCCTTCCAGCATTACACAGTCTTGTTAGAAAAATGGCTAGTCATACCTTGAGCAGAAAAGTCTGCAAACTGTTCCCCCCAACTGAAGTTCTCTCAGCTCAACAGTCCTGTGTGGGAACAGCAATTGATTTTAGTTACTGCTGCTAAAATCATACTTCCTCTTTTAAACAGAACTCTTCATCTCTTTCTGTTTCAGAGTAAATAGTACATACCAGCACTATTTTAAAATAACAAACTCTTGATAGAAGAATAAAAAACTACAACTAACACCACAAACTCCTCACCATCCCCGTGGAGATGCTACTTGTTCAGAGCGGCAAGGAGAATGACTGGGGGGGGGGGCGGAGCCAGAGGGGGACTATATGGACAGCTCTTGCTGTGTGCTCTCCTTGCCATTCCCTGTAGGGGAGGAGAATATCCCACAAGTAATGGATGACGCCGTGGACCGGACACACCAATGTTGGAGAAAGTATGGTTACACCAAACATTGATTTGATTTATATATTTCTTCTGTTCACTTAATTTTGTTAATTGATAAAAATAAACTGTTAACATTTCTATGTTTGAAAGCAATCTTACTTTTTTCACACTTGCATAAAACGTTTACACAATACTGTTTATTAGGGATGTACATGTGTGTTATTCATTATGAAACAAATGTCAAATATGGCTGCCGCTAGCAACATTTTGGCTATTTTCGAATGCTGCTAGTGGCAGCCATATTGGGCAAATGTTTGCTTAGGAGCCATCCCATTTCTGGAGCACTATATGACAGTAGTTTTGCAAGAATGTTATCCATTTGCAACAGCACTAAATGGCAGCAATATCTCCTGCCATTTAGTGCTCCAGATTCCTACCTACTACTTCAACAACAAAATCAACTCCATCAGAAATGAAATTTTCTCAACATACTACCGGTCTCCCACCTCCTCAAAAGCTCAAAATCATAGAAAACCCACATTAACAGAGGAAGAAGTTTCTGCCCTTATACTGTCCTGTCACCTCACTACCTGTCCCCTTGACCCCATCCCCTTACAGCTACTTCCCTCCCTCTCTTCTACCCTTACCCCTATACTCACACACATCTTCAACCTCTCCCTCAGCACCGGTATATTCCCCTCATCTCTTAAACATGCACTGGTCACACCTATCCTCAAAAAACCTTCTCCCTAGCCAACCTTCCCGTCCAACTACCGCCCTATTTCCCTACTCCCTCTCGCCTCAAAGCTTCTTAAAAAGCTAGTATATGCACGTCTATCCCATTTCCTTACATTAAACACCCTCTTTGACCCACTGCAATCTGGATTTTGCACCCTTCACTCCACAGAGACAGCAATTGTTAAGGTTACCAACGACCTACTTACAGCAAAATCTAAAGACCACTTCTCTCTGCTTAAAACCTCTTAATACCGAGTAAAATATTTTTACCTCTAGATACCGAAAAATGTATTACCTATTAATGCCGATATGTATCATTTAAAGGGTACAGGTTCTCACTCAGCATGTTCCTATTTCAAGATTTGATGATGTTGTGAGTTTGGAAACATTGAGATACCTTGACTTGGGTGATGGGGGACCTGAGGATCAATCTATACAGAAACCCAAAAAATCTGCATCTAATTTTTATCCTATCCAATCAAGGGGAGTACATTTGAACATGTTCCAGAAAAAAGTTGAAAAAGAAATTATTTTGCTAAAAGAGAGGGTTAATTTTACTGTTCCTAATAAACAAACTGGTAACTTAACAAGTAAAGAGAAGTTAGCCATCAGGGAACTTGGAGATAACCACGACATTGTCATCAGGTCTTCTGACAAGAGTGGCAATGTTGTGGTTTTAAATAAGTCTGATTATATGACTGAGGCTTACAGACAGTTAAATGACAATACCACTTACAGAATTTTGAGTACAAATCCCACTAATGTTTTCAAACATAAATTAGAGAAGCTAGTTGATGATGCTATTGGCTTAGGGATTTTTTCACAGAATGACAAACCACACTTAATACCCGCATACCCGATAACTCCGATCTTCCACTATCTCCCTAAGACACACAAGGATGTTGTCAACCCTCCTGGCCACCCTATTATATCTGGGATAGGCTCACTTTTTGGGCCACTTTCAGAGTTGGTTGACTCCATTCTTCAGCCCTTAGTACAGGGCCTTAGTAGTTATTTGAGGGACTCGGGTCACCTCATTAAGTTGTTGGGAGATACTGGATGATCTGAAGATTATAGGTGGGTAGTGGTGGATGTCGTATCCCTTTACTCCAATATCCCTCATCATTTAGGTATTAAAGCCATTGAATATGTTTTGCTTCACAGGACCAATTTTTCGGAGGAATATCGTATTTTCATATGCGAGTGTGTTGAGTTCCTACTGTCCCATAACTTTTTTTATGTTTGATAACAAGTATTTTTTGCAAATATGTGGTACGGCAATGGGGGCAAAATTTCCCCCCTCGTTTGCAAATTTGTTTATGGATTGGTGGGAACTCAACTTTCTCTACGATATGGTGAATCCCTTCAGGGACCAAATTCAACTTTATATGAGATATATCGATGATCTCATTTTCATTTTCAAAGGTGATTTTGTCTTTGATGATTTTTTAAAGATCATTAATGACAATAAGTTTGGTCTTAAGTTTACTGGCATCACTGATAGAACAGAGGTGATATTCTTGGATCTCAGATTACTGGGTTCTCATCATACCAATTCAATTATTACAGATACTTATCGCAAACCTACGGCGGGTAATACCATCCTACACGCTAGGTCATGTCACCCTAGACACTTAATCAAGTCAATCCCCAAAAGTCAATATCTCAGGCTCAGGAGAAATGCTTCTTCTGACTCACTTTTTGAAAAACAAGCGGCATTGCTCACTGATAGGCTGTTAACTAGAGGATATGATAAAAATTTACTCTCTAGAGCTTTGCAAGAAGTAAAGGATAAACCAACTGATACTATAAGAAATAAAGCCATTCAACAAACACAGAATTTTTCGGGTGAAAATATTGTATTCTGTACAGAGTATTCTTCACAATATAATGAGGTTTGTGACATTATAAAACAGAATTTAATATTTTTAAAGGGAGATGAAATTCTTTCTTCCTCAGTTGACAATATTAAATTTGTATCAAGAAGGGCGCCGACTTTGGGGAACAAACTTGCCCCGAGTTTGGTAACTAGACATTCCAACTGGGGACAAACTACTTGGCTAAATCAGAAAGGAACTTTTCAGTGTTTAGTTGCTAACTGTGGGACATGTGCAGTTATTAAAAAAGGCAACACTTTTAATAGCACTTCCACTGGCATGATTTATAAAATTGACCATTATGCTAATTGTTCTTCTTTTGTAGTGTATCTTCTCGAATGTAACCTATGTAAGGCCCAATATGTAGGTCAAACTTCACAATGTCTTAGGTCGAGAGTAGGAGAACATATGAGAGATGTTAAGAATTATGTTAAAGAATCGAGCATAGCAAGACATTTTAATGGTCTACATTTCACAAACATTTCTAACTTAAATGTTAAGGTCATTGATGCTATTAGGCTGCCACCTAGAGGAGGTAATAAGTATAAAGTTTTCCAGAAGAGAGAGTTGTTCTGGATTCTTACATTAAAAACTAGAGAGCCAGATGGTCTGAATAAGGAATGGGACATTAGCTTTTTTACTGAATAAACTAATTTATTTATTACTCATTTAAAATTTGATTAGAGGATCATTCAGTATAAGGTTAGGCTATATAATTTCCTTTTTCTCATTAACACTTGTTATCTGGTATTAAATAGATTATCTATAGTGATTTTTGTTTTTCACTATATTACTGTGGTTGTGCCCATTTATTTTGGTAACTTAAGATTCAGTATAGGGTTAGGTTACCTCAATTTTACCTTTTTTCCTCATTAATATTTACTTTCTAGAATTTGCCCACTAATTACATTATTTATAGTGATTCTTTGTTTTTCACTATATGATTGAGATTGTGCCTATCTTTTCTCTTTGTCTCTTCTTCTAACTGCTTATCTTGCACAACATTTTCAATAATTGTAGCCGTATTAATATAATATATTCCACTATGACAGGTATTATGTATTCCCTTGAGTAACTATGTGAATCGTTTCTGTTTACACTTTATGTGAGTTTCCATTGTAATGTGTTTATAAGTCTGCTGTTTCCCCTATGTGAAAATCCTTTGATTTAATTGGTGGTTTCAGTGTATTTATACACCTTGTTCCTACCTACCTGTTAACCTATGAGTAAGTGCCGCACGGCACTAAACGCGTAAGGCCACGCCCCCTTCCCCTCCGTGTTATGCTGTGTGTCTTCTGCTTGGATTAAATCTCTGTTTTTAACCTGGATCCGTGTGTGCTGCCTTTCTTTGTTCGTGTATCATTTAAAGGGACATGACACCCATTTTTTTTCTTCATGATTCAGATAGAGCATGTAATGTTGAACAACTTTCCAATTTACGTCTATTAACTAATGTGCTTCATTCTCTTGATATCCTTTGCTGAAAAGCATATCTAGATAAGCTCAGCAGCTGCTGATTGGTGGCTGCACATAGATGACTCGTGTGATTGGCTCACCCATGTGTATTGCTATTTCTTCAACAAAGGCTATCTAAAGAATGAAGCAAATTAGATAATATAAGTAAATTGGAATGTTGTTTAAAATTTTATTCTCTACCTGAATCATGAAAGAAAAATGTTGGGTTTAGTGCCCCTTTAAGGAGCGATCATTGCTATTAAAAAATTAGAGAGACAGACATGCCACTGACACGTTTCGCCTTTGTGGCTTTGGTTATTAAGAGGTAATTAGTGATTCAGAGGTAAATTATTTCACTCTGTATTAAGAGGTAAACAGTGATTCAATTGTATACTTTATTTCTGACCACCTTGTGGCTCTTAGCCAGGTGGCAAATATAATATGTGAATCCCTAAACATAATAAGCATCATCTCTTAATATATTTATCATTATTAGGAGTAGCATTTAGCAAGTGCTTGCTCCTTATACTCTACATTTATCGGTATTAAAAGGCAATTACAATTTATCGGTATTAAAAGGTAAAATTATTTCACTTGGTATTAAGAAGTAATTAGTGATTCTATCATATTCTTCATGTATTTTGATCACCTTTGTTGCTCACAGCTTGGTGAATAATACAATACTTGAATTCTTAGAAAGGAAACAAACTGCTTCTTGATACTAGATTTGTAATCATACTCTGTCCTCAGGAGGGGCATCTGCAAATTTTAATATTTCTCCTTTTTTTATTTTTCCTATACCCTAATAAAAGTTAAGTTTTATTTTTTTTTTCACTTTGCTCCATTTAATTAACACATACATTTTGTGAGTGCTATATTTGTACCCTTTTTTTCAGCCTCTTTTCAGCTGAATTAGTCGTAAATTTCAGATTAGTACAAGCAACTACCCCAATTTACTATATAACTTTTGGATGTACATATAAAGGGAACGTTTATAATTATCTCTGTAGTGCCATTGGTATCCTTTCTAAATATTAAACGTCATCATTACCCCTACCCCATATGCCTGATGTTTTGGGGTCACACTTGACTCAAATCTTTCTTTCACGCCTCACATTCAGTCCTTGGCTAAAGCTTGCCTCTTCCACCTTAAAAGCATCTCTAAAATTAGACATTTCCTTACACAAAACACAACTAAGATTTTAATCCACTCTCTCATCCTTTCCCATCTCGACTACTGCAAATCCATCCTCTCTGGTCTCCCTAGCTGCTGCCTAGCTCCTTTACAATCCATAATGAATGCCTCTGCAAGGCTCATCTTCCTAACACTTCGCTCTTCATCTGCTGCACCTGTCTGACAATCCCTTCACAGGCTTCCTCTTAACTCCAGGATTAAACACAAAATTCTCACTCTGACATACAAAGCCCTCAACTGCACTGCTCCCTCCTACATCTCAGACCTTGTCTCCAGATACTCTCCCTCCTGTCCCCTTTCGCTATGCTCATGATCTCCAACTCTCCTCCACTCTTGTTACCTCCTCACATTCTTGTTTACAGAACTTCTCCAGACTGCCTCCCATCTTATGGAACTCTCTGCCTCGCTCCACAAGACTCTCCCCTAGTTTTGAAAACTTCAAGCGCTCCCTAAAGACACTACTAGTCAAGGATGCATACAACCTACATTAACCTTCCTATCTCCACTTCTATCCCCTTGAACCCCTTAGGATGTAAGTCTATGAGCCCAGCTGTTTGCAGTTCAGCTTCATAAGAGCCGACTACAACAGTGCAACTCTCGGCAGGGCCCTCTACCCATTTAATCTCTGTAAATGTTATCTTGTATACCACCTATGTTTATAGCGCTGCGGAATCTGTTGCGGCTCTACAAATACCTGATAATAATAATAATAATACCTAAGTATCTCTTCAACACAGAATATCATGGTAACAAAACAAATTGATAATAGAAGTAAATTGGATTTTTTTTTTAAATTGGTATGCTCTGAATCACTAAAGACAATTTTTGAGTTTCATATCCCTTTAAAAAGACAAAAAGGAGAAAAAGCATAATGCTCTAATTTGCTAGAGCTTTTTATTGTTTTACCACTACTTGTAGAGAACTGGGTTTAACCCATGCAAGCAGGTTAAACAAATAATTTAAGTCAACTTCAGATCAGCATTGCACTGTCAATCCTGAGCTTAACCGTAGCTATCTGTTTTCAGCTTCAGACCACCAGTGCACTGCCAGTGTGCCAATGACATTAAAGGAGCATTGCACGCAAAAATGTTTATGTGTATGATAGAGTGTATGATACTGCCAGTTTTACATGTGTCAAAACTAATACTTACTAAGCAACTGACGGTTTTACTATTGGAGAGGGACACACCCCTGCAAGTCTAACAAGAAAGCATTGGTTTATTCAGGAGTGCAATATGATTTATTTTATTTATTTTTAAAAGAAAAAGACAATAAAACACATTTTGAAATGCCCTCTTTTAGATGAAACAAAGAATACATTTTCTGTTAACTACGCATAGTTCTCTGTTATCCAAAGTGCAATAATAGAATGCTCCAGCACATAAGATAATTTTAATACTTCACCTATATGTCCCTTTAAACAAAATAAATATTTGATGCAAATGTACTTATACTTAGATAATTATTATTTTGTTCTTAAACCTACACACTCTTTTTGATGAGATAACGCACGTTTAAACCTGTATCTATTAAGACAACAGGTTTTAGCTCGCAAATTGAATGTTAAGCCTGTTTTATTACACATCCTTAAATTGGATATTTTTATTATTAGTCAGTTCTGCTTTCTGACTAGTGATGCATTAGCTACAGTTTAAAACTCTTTAATTTCGAGGATTCAAATCAGTTTAATAATTTAAGCACAGGGTGGAGGGTCTAGAAATACCACAGATGTGGATTATCTCCTCTGCAAGCAGTTACTATTTTTTTCTGGCAAAACATAAAACCAAATACATAGAATATATTTAAAAAGATGGCACAACAGAAGATTCTGTAGAGTTGCCATTTTAGAGTGACGTGAGTTGCCAGGGAGTTGGCAAGTTTTCATTTTATTTCCAAGAACACTTATGCGTGTTTTATTGGATTGCAAACATTAGTAACCTGGACCATTCTCTCCTGTCAGTATTTTAATCTCTCTCTACACTGCCCAGACAGTATTGCCTTAGCTGGACAACTAGTTGCCCTATTATGCTAATGCCAAAATGAATTGTGCAACACACACACTCCATTATTGCACATAAAGGGCATTTGCTCCTTAAATAGGATAATAAGCTCTGATAGCACAAAATTATACCGTGAGCAAAACACTGCTCCATTTACGTAGTGCAGATGTGTGAGGCCACTGAGGTTTGAGGGAAATCTATTGTATAGTTGGAGAAATAAATTTTCTATAGTGTGTGTCAGGTTGCACGCATTTTAATGCTGCAGAATATGTTGCACTTTAGAAAAAAATGATAATAATAATAGTAATAATAATACAAAGGAAGTTTTGTTACATTAATTTACATCCATGATACAAGTCCTATAATTTATTTAAACATGTAGTTTGTGGTGCATTTATTGAGTTACTGTTTTATGGTCTATATTATCAGACACAAGGTTGATGGTTTAAAGAAAACAATGGATTCTATGTGTTTGTCACATGATAAGATAAAATAAACACAGATACGTGAAAAAGTCAAAACGCGCTGTGCCTTCTACAAGCACATTGCATATTCCTAACAAAGAGTAGCTAATACATTGATTGGTATTCTAAACTATGTTTTTTGGTATTGCCCTTCAATAGATAGAATGGAAAAATAGATAGGATGAATAATAAGCTTAATCTCATACATAAACACAACAGGCCAGGCTTAGTGTAACAAGAAATGTATTTGCTATCAAATTAATTGTGCAACTTTCCAAAATGTTTCAAAAGGTAGAAGTTTAACATTCAAATTGTAATTTTACCAAAGCAAAAGCTGTGGTGGAAATACAGGAACTGAAGTTCTTTATAATACAGAGGTAAAATAAAGAGAAAGTGGAGTTGCTGGCGCCGGGGGTCTTTAGATGACTTTACTCAGTATGTTAATCTATTGATTACATCAGGTAAAGAAGAATTATTAACTCCTCTTTATATTTGAAAATATCTTTACACGATAAAGCAGAATACAGGTACAACTCCCCAAATTCTGAATTCCAAAATCCAAACTTAATTTGAAATCCAAACTTTGCAAATAATATTTTTTTATAAATTAAATTATCAAGAATTGCTATTTTTCACCACCTGTAAGTCACAGTCTTCTCTGTCTTTGGATTGTTTGTTTTTGTGTTTTAGATTGCAAATGCTAGTCTATATTTCTTTAAAAAAACAACTATTAGCTTTCTGATTACAGTACCGTACTATCTTTTTGATGGTATTAAAAATAATATAAAACTACCTTTAGGTTATTTGTATAAGCTGTAACTATTGCCTAAATGATATTTATAGGATGTTGTTTACACTTAGTTTCACCCCTCTCCAAACTGTCCCATTTTAAAGATGCAAATATTCCAAAATCCAAACTATTCTGAAAGCCAAACCTTTTCTGGTCTCATACAGTTTGGATAATGGGGTTTCTACCTGTATTTATCTTTGGGAACAAAAAAAAAAAAGAATATTCAACTTAAGATCATCAGTTTTTTCCACTAAATTTAATATAAAATGCATATAAAATAATTTTATAATATTAAATCATAATGTTATTAGACATGTCTTGTGCGTTATTGCAGCATTCAGTTTCATGTACAAGTCCTTCTGACAGTTTTATATTAGTAACAAACCCAAATGAGCCTTATCAGCTGTCAATAATCTCATTAATATAATATAGAAGGATAGACCACTGTCTTGTACTAAGAAAACGCTATAACCTAATTGAAAAACTTCATAAAAACATCCAAATGGGAAGCAATACATTTGTATTAATATGCTGATTATTGTAAATACAGTACAAAAAAATGTAATCTTTACAAACATTAATATAGTTCATACAAAAGTCTTTTGTCTACCATTGTATTCCACAACTATGTTAAGAACAAATGTCTCTGCTGAAAGGCTATTCAAGGAATTTACAAACTGCATTTAAAAGGAGTAACAATGTTATCATTAACCCATTGGCGGACAGAAAGTGTTGCAATTCTTTTGAATCACAATACACCAAATCCTCGCCTGAATAATTTAAATTCATGTTACTAAAACCACCTAGGACACTCGTGCTATTTATCACATCATATCTTCAAAGCATGCATCCCAACCGCACTCAGATATTATATATATAATTGTGCTTGTATATATATATATATATATATAAAGAGAGAGAATACATTGTACAATGTACTAGTCACTAGTCATACTTAATAAGCACTACAGTTGTTTATTGTATTGCCTTTAAATCCTCTGTTCCTGTTCTTCTCTCACTCTGAAATATGTTGTATATTTTATGTAGCAGCTTGTTGCTGCACGACAAGAAGTTATAGTCTCTAGGGCAGAGAAGGGGTCAAGCAGACAGTTGGAAGCATGTTATTATTGCTGTATGTTCTCTAATAGGACTCTGTTCATTTGCGCTTCAAGTTGCACTGTGAATCACTGAAGCCTCGGCTTTGAACTGCTTCGCTCAGAATTTCCTGTTCACCACTCATCCTGTACTGTAATTGCCACTTCAAAGGAAAGCAAAGACCTGTCGGATCATGCACAACCCCATGAAATTACTGGGACGATGCTCGTCCTAAGATATTTCCATTTGAAAATATATCCTGGCAATGAGTTAGACTAATATTACAAGGAGAAGGCTGTACAGACTGTATTGGTACAAGCTAGCAGCACACTGTATCATGCTTATTATAAGTTTATCATTCAGTAACTCTCACATTTAAATTGCAAAGGCTGTAGTGAACAGTGCTGGGTTCTTTATTAGAGTATGTAGTCACCTGTGCCCTCCTTGTGACAAATACAAATTTACATGACATTTTAACCCTTTCCTGCTCAAGCCATACCAGAAAAAAAACATAAAATGTCACACATTTTCTGTCAGAGAGGACCACAAGCCAAATTGTTGCATTATGTTGCAGTCTTTTGTGATAGATTTAAAGGGTTGCAAGAACATTTCACTTACCCAAATTAACAAAGCTCATAACCAGATCTGCATCATTGAGGAAGTTGCTGTCCTGTTGGCTGGCTAGTGGTGGACCCTGTGTGGTGAAGATTGGCTTGTAAGGATAGGAAAAGCCTTCAGCCTCCTCTTCCTCAACAGTCATTGCATTGTATAAATCCAGCATAAACATTGGTGCAGAATTTTGCTTCCCGTACAAATGAGGTCTCGGCCTGTGTGGTAATCCCAGGATAGATAAAATCTCCCTCTGCATCTCCCTGCGCTCCTGGCTGCGCAGTCTCCTTTGGATAAAGCTAGAGTGGACCTCATTGTCCAGTGTGAAATCAGCCACAATAAACCTTAACAAGTAGCCCCAAAGGAGTATACAACCTGACTTGTTCCTTAGCAAAACATTCATTTCCCCCCAGATCTCTATGACCACTGTTAGAGCACCTGTGCTTCTATCCAAAGGGGAGGCTGTACATAAATTACCATTAAATAAATCCAGTGCATCTATGGCTCCAGGAATGTCCTAGCTTGGGGTAACTGATGACTTCTTCTAAATCAGCTAAATCCAGACATTGCTGAAGAGACTAAAGAATCTGCTTGTGGAAGTGGGAAAATACTGAGGTTTCTTTCTTGTAGTGACTGTTCTGTCTTCTCTCTCTCTCACTAACTAAGTCCAAGTGGTGGTTTCTGAAGGCAGACAGAGCCAGCAGGAGACTGTATCTAGTGGGAGGAGCAGGGAAGCAAGGAGGAGGGAAAGAAAAAGACAGAAACAACTTTTTTTTTTTTAACAGTTCAGTCCTCATCAGGTTGCTTTTCAGGATGTTTGTGAGACTACACGAAAGGGGTGGGCCGTTCTCAAGTAGTTAATTTAAAGTAAACAGATTAGGGATTGTCCCTGTCTCATTACCATTCCTTCTGCAGGGCACAGAGAATGGGATCAGTACACTTGCTTTTGTCTTTGATGAGAAGGACCACAAACACAGGGGAGAGTTTAGCAAAGCAGCTCTACCTCTGGAAGTACAATAAGGCCACTGCAAGCGTCTAATAAACATAGAAACACATTGCATTTGATAAATGGATACGACTATAAAGCAAGCACAATAACATTTCATTAAGTAATTACATTGTTGTTAAGAGGGTTTAAAGAGTGTGTTGTAGTTGCAAACAGTGAACTATCAAACAATACAAAAAAGCAAACATTACCAATAACCAGCCATTGTTTACAAACATCTGAATATATATATATATATACACACATACACACACACACATATATATATATACATACATACACACACACATATATATATCTATCAGTAAGCAAGTTAACAAGATATAGGCAATGCAGACAGATAGATGGACAAACATAATAAAACTTACATATCTGAAGCATGTAATTACTAGTTTGAGACTAGAGATAGTAAGTTTTATGTGAATGTAACAATATGTCAAGTAAAATGTTTTACAAAAGTTACACATTTTGATAGTGTGCTGCTAAAAGTGTTTGTATGTGGTTTTCACTTTATTAAACATGCTTCCCTAATGTAGATTCTATTATTTTACATAAATCTCTTGATAAAAACAAATATTGAATGATGCAGATGCAATCAGCTGAATACCTGGACAGATTTCAGTGTACAAAAGAGATAGAAAAAAATATATACTGTCCTTTTTTGAAGGCTCTATCTGACTTCTTGGTACATATTATTTGGACACTGAGTATGAGTAATGCTAAGACCAGTCATGCAATATCTTTTTATATAATACAGTCACATGCCCAGAGGCACAATCAGATACCTACAGCATTGTCCCAGCAGAGATCCACATAATATAATGGATAGAAGGTTATCCTGCACATAGGCATAAGACTAAAACAGATGGCTACCGAGTGATTTTTATCTTCAAAGTCTACACTAGCCTCCAGGCATCTATGCGGTCCTATTGCTTTTTATCTGCTCTCCCTCTTCTTCATTAATGTTTGTCAACCATGGGGATACTTTGTAGTAGTCTCCAGGGACTGCACAAAACAAGCTGCATATGTGTAGTGCCCTGTTGTATCATGTTTTTATACTGAAAATTTTTTATACTTCTCCCCAATTGCATCACACAGAGTGACCCCTTACGTGACTCATCTATGGAGCACAAATTTTGCAAGAGGGTGTCCTTCTGCTCTGCAGCTAATTCATGTCCTCTCTAGCTGGATGTAATCTAGATGTCTCTTTCTCTATAATAATAGTGTAGTGTCATTTACACAAGCACGAGGCAGGGCCATTCATTGCTAAAGCATTCCTCAGCTGAAGATTCTTAGCACAGAAGTACAGCATGCATTTTGTATTCCCTTAAAGGGATAGGAAAGACCAAATTAAACTTGCAAGAATCAGATAGAGCATGTGCTTTTAAGACACTTTTAAAATTACTTCTACTTTCAAATGCACTTTGTTCTCTTGGTATCCATTGTTGAAAATGAATACACACATATCCTAGGAGCTAGCTGCTGATTGGTGCCTGCATACATTTGTCTCTTGTGATTGGCTAATAAGATGTATTTAGCTAGCTGCCAGTAGTGCAATGCTGTTTCTTCAGCAAGCAATAACAAGAAAATTAAGCAAATTTGATAATAAAAGTAAATTTGAAAGTTGTTTAAAATTGTATGTTCTATCAAAATCATGAATGAAAGTTTTGGGGTTTCCTGTCAATTTAATAGAAGTTCTATAACTATTTTATTATTCAGCTGCAGGTATTAAAGGCACATGGAAGACAAAGTTAAGCTGTTGTGAATTTTGAAAAAATAAATCCCAATTTACTTCTATTATCAAACAATGTTGCAAACACTGCTGCCATATATGACACGTGCAGGCTCCTGAGGATACTTCAGCATTCTCTTAAAGAAAACAGCTAAGTTCCAACTAAGGATATCAAGGGAAAGAGGTAAATTGATGTAGCTTTTTTTTTAATTAATGTTAATGTCCATATCCCTTTAAATAGGTTGCCCAATGCAGATGTATATGAACTCCACTAACCATGAACACCACTTTGCTCACTTACATTCCTGTTTGTCAAGGCCTAGTAAACGTATTAACATTAAAACACACAGAATTTGGGTACTATGTAGATGAATGCACATTTCTTTAAAACAAATTACTGATTGGTTCCTGTGAAAGGTTTGGCATTTCATTTTGTTTTGCTCCCTAGAACCGTGCATCTTAAACTGGGTGAAGGGACCCCCAGGGGGTCACTTAAATTTTTTAGGGGGTCCCCACAAGATTTGATAATGTGCTGTGCACAGGGAGGAGAGAAGGTAGGGTCCTGGTACCATTGTAGGTTACGATGCAATTACTATCCAAAAACAGCAGCAACGCAATTAGGCAGAAAGAATAGGAAATTTCTGTTGACCATCGCTAGTTCTTCAAATGTACATGTGTGCACGCATGTATGAGTGAATGTGTATGAGTGAGCGTGCACATATGCGTTAATAAGTGTGTACATGTATGAGTGAGTATGTGTATGTATGACAGTGAGTGTGTGTTGTGTGTCTTTGCATGTGTGTGTGTTTGTGTATGAATAAGTAACTTTGTTCTGTAGTTTGTCTGTATTAATGTGAGCTAGGCACATAGCTGACTTTGTACCTCTTCAAATGTGAGCACATATTTGACTCACTTGACCACACTGCTCAAAATTTTTTTTTAGAGGGATCATTGTGTCCAGAGTACACACAACACGTGGGCATTGCTCGCTGCCCCACCTTGGGGAGCCTATATAGAAGGTATATGGAGTTAGACAATGACCTTTAGTTATTAGCAATGGCTATGAAAATTGAATGTACATATTTTTGGTAATAATCCTCACTTGTGTGGTACACTGATATATTTAAAGAAAAATTGTATCCCAGTCTGACAAGAGCTTTGTTTTGGACTATATTATAATAATGAGGGTAGTAAAATAAATTTCCAGTGTAAAAATGGGTCCCAGGGAAAAAAGTTTAAGAAGCTCTTCCCTAGAATTTGCAATTTTTGAATGTGTTTTCAAATATACAGATTCATAATATGTATGTGTACATAGCAGTTAAGCACTACATTACAAAGTATCTACATGCAAAATAAAAGTCTTAAAGGCACTGTTTGCTGGGCTTTGCTATTTCCGTGTAGTCCAGGCATACACCCCTTGAAAACCCATAAGAATATATTTATGCCAATAGGCACAGCTGTAAATCCACTCCTGCGCTGATGTAATCAAACACTGTTTAGGGCTCGATTTATCAAAGCCCTACAGCTCACAAGAACTTGCTCGCCGTAATTTAACAAGCAGCGGTCATCAGACCGCCGCTTCCATAACCTCTTCGCCACCTCTAAGGTGGCGAAATTCAATCTCCGCGGTTGAGTCTGACCGAGGAGATTGACAGCTCCTGCACGATGCGTGATTGGCTGTGCACGGGCAGGGGGCAGGATTGCACGCGAGCGCAAAATTGCGCTTGTGTGCAATGGTGATTACCTGCGGGTAATTTTGCCCTGCCACAGGCAAGCTGAGGCGTACAGGGGAGCGTATACGCGCCCCTGTCCACCTCAGCTTTGATAAATCTAGCCTGTAGTATGTAGTAGGAGCTGGCAAGTGCAGCATAATAAGCAATAAATAAAGGCTCTAAGGAGGGTGTAAAAATAAACAATTTGCAAAGGTAAACAAATGCAATATGAAGTTAAATACATTTTTTATAAGTATGTTGCATTGGTTGTTTTACCTTACTTTATAAAAACATAAGTGATTTAATTTTGCGTTTAATGTCTACATCAAACAGTGCCTATAATTGTAAAGCAGGTTTGAGAAACTGCAGTTAAAGTGCAACAATCACTACTGATGGTATTGACATAACCTAAGGCCTGAGCTTAGTTAGCTCACTTGTCTTAGTCACAGGGGCAATCAGAAGGTCATGTTTATGACAGTCAAGTTGGAATTACTTTTTTTCCCCCTTAAAAAAAAAAAACCACACAAAACCCCCAGCTGTTTACCTACATAAGGTTACAATCTGATTTTCATCAACAGTGCCATTAGTAATGCAAGTACTGCTACCTAATTGAAATAGGTACTGGAATCTTTTAATCATCTCATCGTCATTTTAAGTAATTAAATGTCAGTTTATGTGTATACGATAAGTAAACACTTTACTATAGTAAAAGGGAATCTTTACACAATGATTACAACACTAGATGGAGAGGGTGGGTACTTACAACATGTAGTCAGTTTGTTTCCAGTCGGATGAACTGCTCAGGAGTTTGTTTCAATCCTATATATATATATATATAATTATTTTTTTATTATTATATCAGGTGTGCAGATTGCTGTTTAAAATGAAGGTATACTCTCCCCTTTAGGAAATCAAATCCGGAATGTTTGCTATATTTTAGATGTAGTTTAATACATCAGTTGTAATGAAGATGCACTGTAACTTACTTTTTAATATAGAAATTAAAATACCCTGCACTCCACCACCCACTTCAAGTAAATTTTTCTGTGAGCTAACGGTTTAAATTGTTGTCCAATCAGCGCTCTAGCTACAACAAAGGTGGAGCATGCTGATTGGAGAACAGTTCAAAGTTTTAGCTCAAAGAAAAATTTACTTTTGAAGCGTGTGGCGGAGCACGGGGTATTTGAATTTCATATCCATATTAAAAAGTAAGTTATAACGCATCTTCATTACAACTTATGAATTAAACGCCATCTAAAATATCACTAACATTCCGGATCTGTTTTTATAAAAGGGAGAGTTTACCAAAGCATTTACAAATCCTATACACTTAGCTTGAAGTTTGTGTTTAAAGGGACACTGAACCCAATTTTTTTCTTTCATGATTCATTCAGATAGAGCATGCAATTTTAAACAAATTTCTAATTAACTCCTATTATAAATTTTTCTCCGTTCTCTTGCTATCTTTATTTGAAAAAGAAGGCATCTAAGCTAAGGTGCCAGCCAATTTTTAATTCAGACCATGGACAGCACTTGTTTATTGGTGGGTGAATTTATCCACCAATCAGCAAGAACAACCCAGGTTGTAAACCAAAAATGGGCCGTCATCTAAGCTTACATTCTTGCTCTTCAAATAAAGATACCAAATGAATGAAGAAAATTTGATAATAGGAGTAAATTAGAAAGTTGCTTAACATTGCATGCTCTATCTGAATCATGAAAGAAAAAAATGTGGATTCAGTGTCCCTTTAATATTGGCTCTAAAGTGATTTTCTTTTTAAGAGGTTGGTTTTGGGAGATAAAAGATATATAGATAAGATTGATCATCTGAAAATCCGGATCCGGTGTGTATCCAAATGCTATGCTATGACAATGGGCGCAACTTGATGATGCCCATGTGGTACAGCTGTGTATTTTGAGTGAGGTATTCGCAGGCTTATGTGACGAATTGGGTTTGGATTAGGGGTATATATTTAGCCACACTAGGGGTATGTTGTATATATGTTTTGTGCTTACATGTGACCAAGGCCTCTGTGAGGGTCCGAAACGTTATGGGCTTTGAGCAGCTTTTTACACAATAAAGGTGTTGGATCTTTTTTCTGAGTGCCTGCCATTATTTGGAAATTCATTTGGATACACACGGATTTTCAGATGATCAATCTTGGATGTTTACAGCAGTGCACCGAGGTGATGGTTGTTGTTGGTGAGCGCTGATCTTCCTTATTTATTACATACAGTGTTTTGGATCGTGCACCCCCACTTGTTCTTTGGAACATTTATTTGGCACAATTATTAGAACACTTTTTTTGCTAACAAAACATATCTTTAGAGAGGTGCTTTGGTACTCCCCTATTTTGTTATTGAGTTTTCTGAGCATCTCCAGGACATGGAAACTGGATTAACATCACAGACAGCACATACAGACGATCCCTATGTGGAAATTGAGGACTTTGCTTTCACTGAGGGTGATGCCATGTGCATCAGGGGTTTAGCAGACATACAGGATCTGGGGGAGACAAAAGGTGAGACCCCACTCAATATCTATCATAAGTTGCTACACTTAAAAAAGAAAGAGGTTGATTATTATCTACACACAGTGTACCGTTCCAAATATCATAAAGATAAATATATACCCCGTGGTTTTAGGATTAAAAATATTCCAACAATGGGTAGTATTAAGTTTTGCAGAAGGTGGTGTGGCATTCTTAATAAATAAAACACACATGACCTGATGCTTTTGGTTATTGAAGAGGTTTCTAGGTTGAAACAAGTTGTGAAAGTGGATATTGCACACATCAAAGATAAATTATTACATGTTTTAAGTCAAGATCCTGACAATGACTGGATAAATAAATTATCCACGCAAGTAGCAAAGTACAAACAGGAGCTGCTTGCATTTAAAAATAAAAGTATAACACGGTCGAAAACAATTACAGGGAGAGAAAAGTATACAGGTGGTTGTATGGCAAAAATGAAATGCCGTTCCAGAGAGGTGGGAGGTTTAACAAGAACAGACGTGTAAATTTTGAAAATGTTGACAGCAATGGAGGAGACTCCTCTGGGAGAGAGGTTATTGGTACACAAAGTGTAGTGCCCTCTACTAGTGGAGTTAGCACTAGATCTACCCAGAGACCCCCTTTACCTACGGGGTCGGACACAGACACCATAGGAGGGGTGGCAGAAAACACCAAAAAAAGGGGCACCATAAGGAATCGGAAACAATAGTTTTCAACCTGAGTTCCCGATCACTATCTGCAGACGAATACTTATTATTTAATAAGGGTATTACTTTTGTTCCCACCCCTAAATGTAATGCCTTTGACTTGCAAGTTGATCTACATTGTTTTCAGCGTCAACTAAAACTTAAGGATTTTTAAAAAATAAACCGGCATATGAACAGAAACCATTTAGAGCTGAGAGCACATTTGAACCCACTAATACACACACGTCTATCAAAACATTTACCCGCATGTGTAGCTCTATTTCCACACAGAATGTGTCTGCATGTAGTACTTCGGATAATCTGACACCACTAGAGCGTAGTGCTTTAAAAACTCTGACAGAGAATAGCACCAATGTGATTAGGCCCGAGGATAAGGGCGGCACAATTGTGGTGTTGGACTACACCCAATATCATGCAGAAGCTCTACGTCAACTTGATGACGGTTTAACCTACCGCAAATTGACTTTTAATCCCACTAATAGACTAACAGGTTGATAAATTCTTGGGTTTGGCATTTCATGCCAATATTATTGATGATGATACTTATAGGTTTTTGACAGTGAACAATCCAATCTGCCCTATCCTATATCATTTACCCAAGATACATAAATCCCTATCCAACCCCTCTGGGCATCTGATTGTGTCTGCTAGGGGATCATTGTTCCAACCCCTAGCGGAATACATTGACCACTTTCTACAGCCTGTGGTTCAATCCATCTCCTCTTATCTCAGAGACTCTTCTGAACTCATCTCACAGCTTAGTGCTTTGGATGATATACAGTCGACTGACATCCTGGTGACAATGGATGTCGTCAACTTATATACAATCATCCCCCATGGACATGGTTTGGAGACGGTCAGAAGAATCCTGACACATAATGTAAATTATACGGGTCCACCAATCGAGTTTTTGATACACTTGATGGAGTTCTGTCTGGAAAAGAATTACTTTCGGTTTGAGAATCATTTTTATTTGCAATCATTGGGCACTGCGATGGGGTCTAACATGGCCCCATTGTATGCAAATATATACATGTCAATGTATGAACACGAACATATTCTTCTGCCAGAACAAAACTCCATCAAGTTCTACCGTCACTACATAGACGATATCTTTCTGATTTGGGGAGGTGGGGTGGATACTTTAATACAGTGGTTTAACCATCTAAATACTATTGAGTCCACTGTCCATTTCAAACTGGACTGTGATCCTGATAAAATCCACTTTTTGGATGTTGAAATATATGAAATTACATACCACACTATATAGTAAGCCCACTGATAAGAACTCCTTACTGAATTTTTCTAGCTTCCACCCAAGATTTTAAAAAACAGGGGTCAGCTCCTCTCAGCTTCTGCGTGTTGTTCGCAATAACACAGAGGAGGCCCACAAGAAGAAACAACTGGATATGATGTCCCAAAGCTTCATTGATAGGGGATACCCATGGACTATCGTAAATGCACAGTGCAACAGACCATCACATCTAAGCCACCGAAACCAGTGGACACTAGGCTCAACTTCATCACAACGTACACACCAGCCTCGGGGGCCATCCAGAAGATTGTTAAACAACATTGGCCAATATTATCCTCTGATACGAGTTTACCTTTTACCGACACACCACCACCAAGATTGGTCTACAAGAGATTAAGAAATCTGTAAGACCTTTTGGTGAATACAGACCCGGTTCAATGTTACCAAAAGAGCACCTGGCTACCACAAGGAAAAAAGGGATGCCATAGGTGTGTTAACTGCACAACATGTAATAGCTTGATTACAGGGAATCGTTTTCACCATCCACATACTAATCATATATTCTCAATTCGCCATCATTTGACATGTACATCGGATCATGTAATATAGTGTATATTATTATTTGTCCATGTTCTCTGTATTACATGGATAAAACCATTACCACGTTCAGAGAAAGACTGGCGAACCATAAGTCTGCTATCAGATTAGCATTTGAGAAAGGTGGATCGGACCAACCTGTGGCATGGCATTTCCAACAAGCCGGACATGCAATTTCATCTATGAGAAAAATATTGATTGACCACATCCCGAGATATAGACGTGGTGGTGATCGAGCCAAAGCCCTATTAAGGATGGAGTTGAGATAGATCTATAAGTTGGACACAATTGCTCCCATAGGATTGAATACAATGGTGGATTACAGCTGTTTTTACAAATAGGACTGTGGGCTTCCTTTCCTCATCTATATGATTTTTTACCATGTCCCGAAGGCATGTTGTTTTTAAAATTTCATGTTGTTTGGCAGTAGTATGATATAGGATGACTCGGGTGCTGTATAATCTGGTTCTAATCAGCACACTTAGCTTTTTCCCTTGAGTTTTTTCACACATAGGTTAGGAGGTGTGATTAACCAACTTTGCTAGCGACATATTGTATATATTATCATTTGTTGTATATAAGTATTCTGCTGATTTTGTCGTATGGTCCCAACAATGCTAATACGCTGATCCCACTCCGACGGCTATCAACTGTGATGTCATCAGCGGGTGACCCCGATCCACACCACGGACATTTGGATACCTGGATATCTGGCTACTTGAGATTCTCAAGAAAGAACTTAACACACCAGGACATATCAGTTGTGGACACAGTGGAGACACTTATTTATCTACCCACCCCTCCTTACTTCATATGACTGAGGGCTCATACTGTGAGTAGGGATTACCTTAGGGGAGGTGTTTTTATATGTTCAATATATTTTTATTAAAATTGATCTGCACTATGAGAGGTGTTTTTTTGCACTTGCCTTTTTAGATCTATACATACATCTCAAAATAACAATTGATCAATGATACTTTTTATTGGACTAACTATATATTTATAAGTAGACATGCTTTTGGGACATTCCACCCTTTCTCAGATCTGAAGCAATACTGACCAATTCAATGGAATTTACAGATTAAAGATTTGAAGCACAGGGTGGTTAAAAGGACTGAGAGTACACTATAGAAAGAAATTTATTTTACTTGTTGATATTTATTTTACTTGTTTAAGGCTCTTTATTTTCATCTTGAATACTTTGTTGTAACTGCATTATCTCATGGGGTTGTGTGATATGCTGGTTTACATTTATCAGCTTACTAGATGCCACCTTTCTAGCAAAATCATTCACTCAAATTGCACACAGAGGACGCAAGCTTATATAGATTTCAGCGTCTTTGCTGGAAGACCTGCAAGCGTCTCACAGCATGTGGCAAGATATTCAGTCCTACTGTCTATTATGTGATCTTTCCAATAAAAAGAGGGGGAAAAAAGGTTTTAGCAAGTATTCTACTTTCTGTAGAATAGGCTTTCTGCATCTTTAATAAATAATAATAATAATTGCATAAGTATACGAAAATAAGCAAGAACAGAGTTTAATTTAGTTTTTCGAATTGCTGTAGAAAGTCCTTTGCAATTTGACAATGCTGAGCATAGCACCATCTCTTTTTTACGTTCCTTGTATGCTTCCTTATGTACTAACCTTAAAATGTATAATATTATTTTTTTAAATCCACAAATCCTAATTATAAATTGTAATTCTATAGATCTCCAAAAAACAATCTATTTAGCAGAAGTAAAAGCAATTGATTGATTTGTTGGCACATGTTGGCTATTTTGTCAGTAGCTGTCACATTGTCTTAATGAACAGTATCTTAATCAATCAATACAATTAAATTCAGGGTTGAATAAAGTTAATTGTAACACACAGTTTAGGGATGTTCAAAGCCTACTTTTGTGACTCCTGCAATCATCTAGTTTATTGGCAGATTTTACATTCAACACACTGTTAAATATATATATATTTTTTTAATCTAGAATTATTGTCTGCTTTGAAATATTTTCTTCCCACTACTTATATTCTACTCACTTTCAAGGGTCATAAAACTCAAAACTTTTCTTTCATGAATCATATAGAACATATAATTTTAACTAACTTTCCAATTTACTTCTATTATCAAATTTACTTTGTTCTCTTGGTATCCTTTGTTGAAGGAGAACACAGAATGCGCTAATGACAAAAGGCATATAAAAGTGCATTGCTGCTCCTAAACCTACCTAGGCTAAGCAAATTAGATAAATTGGAAATTTGTTTAAAACTGCATGCTTTATCTGAAGTTTAAACTTTGACTTGTCCCTTTAATGCTGTTGCAAACCTCTTTTGTGGTGCCCGACCTGTCCTGTTCCTAACTTGTAAATCTCTAGAATTGATTTTACTTACTTCTAATATTCAGGATTAATAACACCATCTTAATTTTCAACTGGGACATTGTTCTGAATACAAATACCTTTCATTCAATTTATATCCCCAAGGAAATACAGCAACAATTAAGAGTTGCACAATTATTTTTAGAAACATGATTTTCAATTTAAAGCATAAATCAATATATTTTTTTCAGTTGAAACATAAATCAATAAATTATCAACTGTAAATAAATCTAAACAAAACTATACAGATTACTAAACTACAATACAGTTTAGTGCAGCAGAATAACAAACGGTTGGATAAAGAATAATTTGCAGTAATGTTATTTATTGCACTGTATGTGGAAGTTTTCTATTTTTACATATAGGGGTCGATTTATCAAGCTCCGTATGGAGCTTGATGCCCCTGTTTCCGCGCGAGCCTTCAGGCTCGCCGGAATCAGAAGTTATGAAGCAGTGGTATAAAGTCAGCGGAAATCAACCCGATCGAATACAATCAGGTTGATTGACACCGTATGCTGACAGCGTATGCTGTCGGCATTTATCGATGTGCAGCGGACATAATACACTACATCATATCATGTCCGCTCGCACTATGATAAATCTACCCCATAATCTCTACTAACAGACTGACACTGTACTGGAGAGACCCATAGCTCCTGTGTATAATGAAGCACTTTTATCTTGCTGTTGTGCTGCTGATAAAATCTGCTGTTCTATAACATTCTTTCAAAACTGACAAAGAAGAGACAACTTGCAGATCCAAGTTTTAGGGCAATAAATATCTTTCTGCCCTGGTATCTTTCAGACTCTATCAAAGCCCAAGGTCTAGGATATACTACCGTAAGATATTGTATTGTATACCAGTCTCACTGAACCAATGTGGGTATTGCAATGATCTATTTACCACAAAGAATAAGATGTATCTAGTTCTAATGAATTCCTAATCAGGTTTGAATAGAAACAGCTTTCTCAATACACTTGCAATAGCCAGTTTTGCGAGCAGTATCTGAATGTTTGAGCTACTCACTCTGCAAGTCTATCGGCTAGATTACAAGTGGCTGGTTATTGCTACCGCAAGTTTGCCGTAGCAATTAGCACTTATATAGATCAGCACTTATATAGGTCAGACCAATAGTTAATTTTAAAAATATGCCCCAAAATACTGTCTAGTATATTTTACTAAAAAATAAAGATGGCAGTATCTTTATTTTTTAATAAAATTACTGCACTAGGCAGTATTTTCGGGCTAAAGTTGGTGGGAATGAAAAGTGCCTTTACATTGCGGTTAATGGGAACTGTGTGCTCGCAGTAAATATATATCTATATGCTTATGTATATATCCATATACATATATATTTAACACTGTTGCCCATAGCTGCGCTACTTAGCCTCTGTGTATGACGGCATCAGAACGAGGATCCCATAGGAGCCTATGGAAGCGTGCTCTTGTGAGCGCAATGCTTCCTAGCAATGCGAAAGTGAGGTTGCATTTGCATTGCTTAAAACTTATAATACCAGCGCACATTATCGTGCGCTGGTATTACACAGTGGAGCGCAAATATCGCTTACATCAAATAGATATTTAGCGCTCGACTTGTAATTTGGCCCTATGTGTTTAACTCCTGCAAAGCACTGTTATAGTAAACAAATTCCATGCTCTAATTCATTAAAACATGTCATTTTAACACCAGCGGGCCTGCTACTCATATAATGGATAAACAGAGCTGTGAGGCCTTTCTGCACACTCTAAGGAAGAGTATGCAGCCTTTTTAATCATACGCTTTACCTGCCACTGCTCTGCAGCCTCCACATTTACCTTTCAATACATGTAGAGACTGGTGAAGAAATAATGGAAAGAAACACAGAGCTCGAGAGAAAATTAAAAATAGTCAGCTCTACAAACCTCTATGGTTTCATGATTTACAAAAAACACTGTAAGTAGAGTTGCAGTGAGGAGCTATACTATATTCATGTTATATTAAATGTTTTGGCCTCATAACACACTTGACATTTCATGTGCGTTAAAGACCCTAGGACTTACATTTTATTTCTTGTAGTAGTACTTCTATCACAGAGACAGTGATGTGACCAAAGTAGAGCTAAGGAGAGACTAAGGGCAAGATTTATTATGATGCAAATGCCCCAATCGGTTTCAGGCTGTCTCATTTTAGCCTGCAACTGATATTTATGAAACAGCGGTTTAAACCACTGCTTCATAAACCCTCTCAGACAGCATGTGAATCCTGTCCGCCCCCAAATTAGTAACTGTTGCCCTAATAGTGCCCAAAACTATTCCAGGTTCTTGCAGCAATTGCTCTCTGCAAGTGCCCCAACCAAAGCAATAAGGAAGTATCTCATTGGACGTCATTCATTGTGGTCAAAATTCAATCATACAGGCTCTATGAACAATCACTGTGTATATAGAAAATGGTGAAATATATGCTCTAAACAAACAAAATTGGCCAAGGACCAATATTTCTGTGAAAATCTGAACAATAACATATCAAACCCTAGAAAGTTTTGGAAACTCATAAATAACTTACAAAATCCTCCAATCCACTCCCAACCCCCCACTGTCACTGTGGACAACCATACCCTGCAACTCCCCTTAGAAGTAGCAAATGCCTTTAATAGTTATTTTGTCGGATGCTCCACCACCCTGATTGACAAACTAATAAATGACACACATCCTGAAACTACAAATGTGGATCAGGCCCCACTAAATCAGCAAAGACCCAATATAGAGAAGTTCAATTTTAGACCTGTACCCATCAATGTCGTTAAGAAACACCTTAATAATCTAAAAATGAAAAACCAGTCTGGACCTGATCAAATCCCAGCAATGCTGTTGAAGCTCAGTGCGCCGGCAATTGCTAAACCGGTCACAACCCTAATTAATGAATCCTTGGTGTCTGGATACATACCCAAACTTTGGAAAACTGCAAGAGTAGTGCCTATCCATAAAAGTGGAGAGTTAACCTTGGTTTCTAATTATCGCGCTATATATTTGCTCCCAGTATTGTCAAAAATCTTAGAAAAATGCGTCCATACGCAATTATGTGAGTATTACCAACAATCTAACTATCTGACCCCCCGATCAATCCGGTTTTCGCTCAAATCACTCCACTTCAAACTGCCCTCCTAAAAGTTTGCAACGACATCCAAACTGGCATGGAACAAGGAGACCTAACTGGAGCTATTTTCCTTGATTTTGCAAAGGCCTTTGACACAGTGGACCACGACATACTACTGCTCAAACTAAAAAACTCTGGTATTGCTGATCGTCCGTTAACCTGGTTTCGATCATATGTATCGGATCGATCGCAATATATCTCCATTTCTGACAGCGACTCCCTCCCTCTCCCAGTCACGTGTGGTGTACCCCAAGGTTCCATTCTCGGCCCCCTACTATTCACATTATTTATAAATGATCTACCTAATGTCTGCAAATCCTCAACTGTACACATGTACGCAGATGACACGGTAATCTATGCAAACAATTCCGATCTGTCGCAGCTTGAAGCAGTGCTCCAAGACCAGTTCACAGAGGTAGAAAAGTGTATCTCAAAAAACAAACTCTTCCTAAACACTGACAAAACTGTCACAATGATCTTTGGAACGGGACTTAAATTAAACAAATTACAAAATTCCCATCTTCGCATCAAAACAAAATCCAATTGCACGCTGACCGCAGTCCACTCTTTTAAATACTTGGGTATGTTATTAGACCCCAATCTATCTTTTGGCCTCCACATAGAAAAAATTGCATCTAAACTTTATCCAAAACTAGGTGCCCTGTACAGAAACAAATCCTGCCTCAGCCCTACAGTTAAGGAAAAGATTGTACAGCAAATGTTGATGCCTATCATGGATTATGGGGACGTAGTATATGCACCTGCGCCGCAAACTCATCTTAATAAACTTAATACGTTGTATAACTCGTTCTGCCGCTTTGTGCTACAATGTAACTACAGGACCCACCATTGTGACATGCTAAAAGAACTAAACTGGCTGACGCTGGAATCCAGACGCACCCTCCATCTTTCCTGCCTTGTCTTTAAGAGCTTTTCTGGGAAGCTCCCACCCTACCTGAATAAATAAATAAATACATTTTGCATGGTTTTTTACTATTACAAAAATTTCAAGGATTAGCAAAGGCTGCCCACGGATCCACCCTTGAAAACACATCTTGAAAATGTATGCCTGGGGGCTATCTATCAAGCTCCGTATGGAGCTTGAAGCCCTGTGTTTCTGGCGAGCCTTCAGGCTCGCCAGAAACACCAGCTATGAAGCAGCGGTCTAAAGACCGCTGCTCCATAACCTGTCCGCCTGCTCTGAAGAGACATCGCCGCAATTGGCCACAAATCTGCAAGGGGTGGCGTTGCACCAGCAGTTCACAAGAGCTGCTGGTGCAATGCTGAATGCGAAGAGCGTATTGCTCTCCGCATTCAGCGAGGTCTGTCGGACATGATCCGCAATGTCGGATCATGTCCGACAGGCCTTTCATAAATAGGTCCCCTGGTCTCCATTTCCACAGCCAATCAGAGGCCATATGTAAATGAGGCTGTGCACTGCTATACGCAGTATCAATGAATCCCTACGCAGGGAAACTAAAAACGCAAAGCATAAATAAAGATGCTCAACCAGTCTGGGAGCTGAAGGCAGATCTGCTTAACAGCACGCAGCCCCAGGTACAAAACTACCCCTACTAATGGATGTGCATCATCTTAGTGAGGGGCATAACAGGGACAGATGGAATTCTCATATCTGTATGATAAGCAGAAGCACTGGTTTGTGCAGCCTGGGGTATAAGTGCTGTCATGTAACTGTACCAAGTTAAAAAGCAGTCCACTATTTCATTCACAGCAATATTTTTAAGGTGGCCTTTCTCATATTAACATTCACAAAATGACAATGTAATGGGTTTGCAGGACAGCACAGGTGCCTCAAAAACTCTGCAAAAAGTGTGTTAAGCAGGCTGTTGTACATAAATAACACACATGGAAGGAATCCCTAGCATGAAAGGTTTAGAATACTTAGAGACTGATGTAATATAAATGTGAAGTCTTTAATCATAGTTTTATAACTTGCTTCCCTTGCTACTCAAGTATGTAACTTAGACACATGAAATGAAAGGGTCATTAAAGTCATGTTTTGTATATGCATACTATATCATCAGCATTTAATTACTGCATTACAAATGATCCACATACAACATATTTCTTAAAGTATTTAAAATTGCAATTTTTTTATGAAAATTTGTAAAACATGTTTTGCAAATCAGAACTTTATCCCTTAAAAAACTCATAAGTGTTATTTATCTCTTCTGCTTTGCAATGGCTAGTTAAGGACAGATATAAACAAGCTCCTGAGCTTTGTAAAATCTCGCAGGGTTAGGATTACAGAATTTGAAGGATCCACTCAAGTTTCTTGAGAGCCAGTGGAAAATCTCAATCTCAAGAGTAACAGTACAAGAAAAGTGTATTCGTTTGTTTTTTACTAAGCATAATAAAACATTTTTATGGAAAATAAAATGTTAATTTTAACGGTCCTTTACGCCATCCACTTTCTGTCCCAGCTCGTTAAACTCAGTGGGGGTATAAAGTACACATTTATTATTGGGTTATATCACAAATATACAGCTCCAGAAAGGATCATGTGTATGCCAGGCTGCCCCATTTTAGCAAGGAATACAAATGTATTTGCATATCTGGCTGTGCACTGATCGGTGGAATGGCTCCAGCTGGCGATAACATCACAAACCATATGCCCTGAATTCCTGTTCTGACCATTTAAACTAAAATGAACTTAAGCAGCTAAATGCAACCCTGCAATGGAAGCAATTTAACAATTGCTTCCAAAATCAGTTTGCATGAGGAGAGAAGGTGGTTTTACATTACTAGCTCCATAAATAAGGAATATAATCTAAAATTGTTACCATGCATTGCCTGAGAACTATTCATACAGACTCAGCACAATGTTTAGTGCTTGGAGATCTCAGATATTTATTGCGTTTGAGCTCAAGATAAGGAATATGTTGAAATTCAACATATTCACTTTAAAACACTGTACTGCACTTTTGAGAACAGGAACAACTAGTTGCCTTGTACTCATTCAATGGTAAAAATAAAAAGAAACAAAAATGCATTTACAAAGGGTGAAAGCAGAAATAAGTCAACAAATGTACATTAGTCAACACTGGGAACTAAATAAAATGTTATGTTAAAGGGCCATTATATGTTATTATAACCCTAGCGATGCTGCAAGTATATGTGTTTATACTGCCCCTGACTCAATCAGCAGTGGTAGTGAGCACCGCTGCTGATTGGGTCAGCCACAGTTTCTCACGTAGGGCCCGATAATCTAAACCACCAGATCAGATGTGTTTTTTCTCTCTGACCCTCGCAGGGGCTCCCCTGGTGGAATTATCATACAAAATGGACAGTACCTGCAAGTGGCAAAGATGTCTGTACAGTGAAGTTAGCAGTGCGCACACTTTAAAAAGTAAATCCTAAAGCCAATATAAATCATATTACACTGATTTCTATGTATGACATCTTACAATCGCCTATATTTTCATATGCATGTGTTTTTCTATTAGGGTATTAAGTATTTCCAGTGTTTTGAGAAAAGCTCAACACCTTTTAATTTACAAGAAAAAACTGTGAAATCTGTAGTGCAACAATCTTTACAGAATTACACTTGGATTAGATACAATTTCATATAAGCACATGTTCAGCCCATTTTACCAAAAAACATAATTTATGCTTACCTGATTAATTTCTGTCATGTTGGTGAGAGTCCACGATCCATTAGCCTTCTCTACCACTAGGAGGTGGCAAAGATTGCCAAACCCCAAGAGCTCTATAAAACACCCTCCCACCTCACAGGTACCTTAAGCTAACGTATAGCCAAGCAAAATGAGGTAGGAAAAAGCAATAAGAAAAAAAAAGGAGCAGGGGGAAAAGATGTGCTTAAAGGGATACTAAACCCAATATTTTCTTTCATGATTCAGATAGAGATGCAATTTTAAGGAACTTTCTAATTTACTCCTATTATCAATTTTTCCGTATTCTCCTGCTATCTTTATTTAAAAAGCAAGAATTAAAAGCGTAGGAGCCAGCCCCTTTCAGGATCAGCACCCTGGATAGCGCTTGCTTATTCGTGGCTACATTTAGCCACCAATCATCATGCACTAGCCAGGATGCTGAACCAAAAACGGGCCGGCTCCTAAGCTTTCATTCCTGCTTTTTCAAATAAAGATACCAAGTGAACAAAGAAAAATTGATAATATAAGTAAATTAGAAAGTTGCTCTGTCCAAATCATAAAATAAAAATGTTAGCTTAGTATCCCTTTATGGAAAAAAACAAAAACATGGGGTGGGATCTCGCGGACTCTCATCACCATGAAATAAATCAATTTATCAGGTAAGCATAAATTATGTTTTCTTTCATACAGATGGTGAGAGTCATCAATCCATTACTCCTGGGAACTAATACCAAAGCTGTGGAGTCCACGAGTAATGAGACATAAAGGGTGGGGTTTAGAAACATCTTTTTTCTCTGAAATACTAAATCCACAACCTCACGAAAAAACAAAAAGGGTGTTTTTTTTTTTTTTTTTAAAGCACTTAAAATTTAAACAATCAGGCAAAAATAAATCAAGTTGTAAAAACTGCCTGAAGGACCTTCATACCAAAAGGCTGCCTCAGAAGAAGCAAAAACATCAAAATGGTAGAATTTAGTAAAAGTATGCAAAGAAGAACAAGTAGCTGCCTTACAAATTTGGTCAACTGAAGCTTCATTTTTAAAAGCCCTAGATGTGGCAACTGACCTAGTAGAATGAGCAGTAATCTGTTTTGGTGGAGGCTGACCTGCCTCCAAGTAAGCCTTATGAATCAAACGTTTCAGTCAAGAAGCCAGAGAAACGGCAGAAACTTTCTGTCCTTTCCTAGAACCAGAAAAGTTAAAATAAAACTGTCTGAAATCCTTAGTAGCATCAATGTAATACTACAATGCTCTAACATTTAAATTATGCATCTGATCTCTCTGAAGCATTCTTTGGATTAGGACCCAAAGAAGGGACAACTGATATTGTCTGAATACACTACTTCAGAAGGCAACAAATCAAATTTAGTCCTTAAGACTGCCTTATCCTGATAAAAGATAAGATAAGGAGGGTCACAAGAAAGAACAGACAATTCAGAAACTCATCCAGCAAAAGAGATAGCCAAAATAAACAAGCTTCCAAGAAAGAAACTTAAAGGGACATTGTACACTAGATTTTTCTTTGCATAAATGTTTGGTAGATAATCCATTTACATAGCCCATCTGGGGTATTTTTTGTAAAACAAAATATATATATTTTTGCTTATTTTCCGACTCCTAACCAAGCCCTAAAGTTTTAGATGTATACTAATGTCTACAAACTCCTGTTTTTATAATGGATCTTTTCATATGCTGTGGATGGGAGGGGGGTTGTCTGCTATTCCTGCTTTCTCAACCAGTGGGTGAACAAGCCTAAGCTCATCAACAGTGTTAAATTGAGAGCTTTATAATGGATTTTTATATCAGTATCTGTGCATATTCTTCTTTATAGTAGTATATATTACATGCAGTTATATGAAAATTGGCGTATGCTGTCCCTTTATCCACTTGGGATAAAGGTAGGACAAGAAAAAGAAGCCCCCTGAATAATAAAGACTGACTTGTACTGTGATCCAGAAAAATATTTTGTGAGGCTGCAACCATGAGACCCAGTACTTACATACGAAGAGCAACAGAGGAAAAATAGAAGGACTGAAGGTTCAGACAGGCTGACACAAGTTTTTGCCTGTTAGAGAGAGACTCATGGAGACTGAATCTATCTGAAACCCCAGAAAAGAAACCCTTGTCCGAGGCACCAAAGAACTCTGGAAAATTGATCTTCCAACCATGCTGTTGAAGACACAACAACAGTCTGTTGGTGTGGGTTTTTGCTAAATGAAAAACATGGAGCTTGAACCAAGATATCGTCCAGGTAAGGAAACACTGAAAATTCCTTAAGATCTTATCACAGACAATAGGGCACCCAGAACTGTTGTGAAAATTTTTGGAGCTGTAGCCAGAGCAAAGGGTAGAGCAACAAACTGAAAATGCTTGTCTAGAAAGGCAAATCTCAGAAAATGGTAATGTTCCCTGTGGATTTGAACATGAAGATATGCATCTTTTAAATCTATTGAGGACATTAAAGGGATACTAACCCCAAATTTTTTCTTTCATGATTCAGATAAAGCATGCACTTTTAAGCAACTTTCTAATTTACTCCTATTATCATTTTTTCTTTGTTCTCATGTTATCTTGATTTGAAAAAGCAGTAATGAAAGGTTAGGAGCCGGCCCATTTTTAGTTCAGCACCTGGGTAGCGCTTGCTAATTGGTTTGCTACATTTAGCCACAAATCAGCAAGTGCTACCCAGGTGCTGAACCTGGACTGGCTCTAAAGCTTACAGTACTGCTTTTTCAAATCAAGATAACATGAGAACAAAGAAAAATTGATAATAGGAGTAAATTAGAAAGTTGCCTACAATCCCATGCTCTATCTGAATCATGAAAGAAAAAAAAATGGGTTTAGTATCCCTTTAACTGACCTTGCTGAACAAAAGGCAGAATAGTTCGAATACTTTCCATTTTGAAAGTTGGAATTCTGACAAACGTGTTCAGAGCTTTCAGATCAAGAACTGGTCTGAAATTATCTTCCTTCTTTGGAACAATGAAAATATTTGAATAAAATCCCATACCCTGTTCCTGCAAAGGAACTGGAACAATCACTCCAATAGTTTCCAGATCTGAAACAGAATGAAAAAAGGCTTGGGCCTTTAAGGGATTTTTTGAAACATCGGCCAGAAAAAAATACTTACTCTGGGAGGCCTTGTTCTGAATCCTATTAGCAATAGGCCTCCAGACTGGGCAAGAGGTGCTTTGTTTATGAGAGGAATCAACTTTCTGTTCCTGGTTCTGACGAAAGGGACAGAAACGATTGAAAGCTTTAGATTTCCCCTTGGATGTCTTGTTGATGTCAGAACCAAACAACTTCTTTCCTGAAAAGAAAAAGACTAAAGTCTGGATTTAGACACCCTATCAGCACACCAAGACTTAAGCCATAAAGTTCTTATAGAAAATACTGCCAAGGACATGTTTTTTACATTAATTTTAATAATATCAACTACAGCATCACAACTAAAGGAATTACCACTCTTCACTAGCAGGGTCATTGGAACACTGCTATGAAAGACTAGACAACCAATAAAAAGAAGCAGCAGCTACATCAGCAATAGAGATAGCAGGGCTAAACAAATAACTGCTTGCAGAAAGGTCCTTCTTAGAAAGGATCCTTAAAAGAAGTGCTGTCTTTCAAAGGGATAGTAGTATGCTTAGCCAGAGTGGAAATGGCCTCATCTATCTTTGGGGCAGTTTCCCACAGTTCAATATTAGGGGCAGGTAAAGGATATACATTTTTAAACCCAGCAGAATTATTAAAATAATTACCTATCTTAGACCATTCCCTAGAAACTATCTCAGAGGCAGCATCTGGAATAGTAGAAACCTCTGGGATTTAGCAACAGTTTTATAAACTAATTCTAAATGGTTAGAAGCAGATAAAACCTCTTTTAAAACAGAACAAATATGTTCAATTTTAAATAAAAGAGGATGTATCAGATTCAACATCAGGAGAGGATTCCTCCCCTTCTAAAGAAACAATATTCCTGGCCTCAGGAGACATAGCACTACTGGCAGAGCTAACACTTCAGAAACTGCAGATTTGATGAGATTTTTCACACCCGGAGCCAAATCTGTAGAGCTCCCCTGTAAAGAACAAACAGAAGGAACAGTAATATGCATAGAAGCAGCATTAGGATGATCTGAATGCATTGACTAATTAAACATCAGCCAAATAAATAAGCTGAAGGAAATACATCAGCTTTTTTACAATAAACACATTTAATAAAGGTAGGAAGTTAGGAAGGTTTTCAGGGAACTCAGTTTCTAAGGTAGATTTAGAGACAGAACCATACAGATCTATTATAGCATTGAACTACAATAGCATAAAATATAACCCCTTAAGAAAGCTCTTAAGGAATGGAAAACTTACCCCTCTTAAAGAAACTATATAAATAACGCAGGGGACAAGAAACTGCACAAACAAAGTCTTTATAAAGCTCAGCTGCAAGCAAACTCAACTGTTATATGAGATATTAGTGCACCAAACCCAATGTGCGCTTACCAAGAGGGTATACGTTTGCTAATTTGACGTACACTTAACTGAAAACCAAAGCACAGTAAAAAAACTAACACTCCAGAGCGCTCGCAAAAAAATCCTGATGTGCGCAATCCCGAGGGCTCATGAGCACTAACTAAGAGCGTCCAAAATGTGATGAGCCCAAAACAATCTAACAAAAGGGGAATAATATATAGAATATGGGGTCGATTTATGGGGTCTGAGCTAGCCTTTAGGCTCGCCGGAAACAGAAGTTATGAAGCAGTGGTCTAAAGACCGCTGCTCCATAACTTGTCCGCCTGCTCTGAGGCCGCGGACAGAAATCAACTCGATCGAATACGATGGGGTTGATTGACACCCACTGCTAGTGGCCGATTGGCCACAAATCTGCAGGGGGTGTCATTGCACAAGCAGTTCACAAGAACTGTTAGTGCAATGATAAATGCTAACAGCATATGCTGTCAGCATTTATTGATGTGCAGCGGACATGATATGCTACATCGTATCATGTCCGCTCGCGCCATGATAAATCTACCCCTATGTCTCAAAGACTGCATATATAAATCAATATTTAACTATAAATACCAACAAAAGGCTGTAGAGTGTCATATAGATAAAAATAAGATACTTACAAACAGATACTAATCTACAAATAAACTGTAGAACCCCAAACCAGTACTGAAACATATCAGTCTTTGCAACAGTAGAAGATTCAGACTGTATGCATATGTGGTATTATTAGATCGTATCTAGCACCTAATGGCCACAATTTTCTGTACATGATCAAATATGGTGGCTTTCATATAGTACAAAAAAGTTTCAAGTTTGTGTTCCAAATCTTAAAGGGACACTCAAGTCAAAATTAAACTTTCTTATTCAGACAGAGGGGCCCATTTATCAAATTCCGGATGGGGCTTGAGGGCCCGTGTTTCTGGCGAGTCTGCAGGCTCACCAGAAACAGCAGTTATGAGGCAGCGGTCTAAAGACCCCTGCTCCATAACTTGTCCGCCTGCTCTGAGCAGACGACAGACATCGCCGGAATTCAACCCGATCGAGTACAATCGGGTTGATTGACACCCCCTTGCTGGTGGCCGACTGGCCGTGAATCTCCAGGGGGCGGCGTTGAACCAGCAGCTAACAAGAGCTGCTGGTGCAATGCTGAATACAGAGAGCGTATTGCTCTCCGCATTCAGTGAGGTCTGGTGGACCTGATCCGCACTGTCGGATCAGGTCCGCCAGACCTTTGATAAATATCCCCCAGAGCATGCAATTTAAATAACTTTCCAAGTTACTTCCATTAACAAAATGCGCACAGTCTTTTTATATTTAAACTTTTTAAATCACCAGCTCCTACTGAGCATGTGCAATAATTCACAGAATAAACGTGTATGCATTTGTGATTGGCAGATGGCTGTCACATGGTAATTGTATGCATTTGTGATTGGCTGATGGATGTCACATGGTACAGGGGGAGTGGAAATAGAGATAACTTTTAAAATCTAGTACTCATTTGAAGTTTAGACTAAGTGCTATTGCATTGTCTTGTTATCTTGCATTTGTTGATTATGCAAATCTACTGTGTTGACTGGTCCTTTAATGGATAAAGTACAAGAGGACTTACCACACTTCAGCCAATTCACTCAGGGTCTCTCACATGACCCCCGCACCTGTGGCAATGAGCAGTAATAATACCGTGATCTGTCGTCTCCAAGTCAGCGTGTATTACGCCTCCACTGTTTGCAGCATGTGCACCCAGATCTGTGGCATGCGTGTAGCCTCACTTTGATTCAATCTAGTTTAAACCGGCATAGCCTGAGATAGCTAGGGCTTTCCACCACACCCCTTAATATGAAACATCCATAGTGCACAAAATGTAGCAATCTCAGCACAAAAGCAATTCAAGCCAGGAGAGAGTTGAAAGACTCCTGCAGCTGATGTGTTTCCTGCCTTAACAGCACTTTATCAGAGGGAAAGGATCATCTAAAACTCTAGTAAAGGACTGATAAGTGCAGACCTCAAAGAAAACTGTATCAAAATCCCTTTTCAATGGTATTTCACTTCTGTGAGGTCCTCACATTTTCCCATCAACAAAATAGACTCTGCTATAGAGGTTGTTCAGAGCCAGGAGATTATATCCATATGTCGTGGAAATGCCCAAAGGTAAAATTATTCTGGAACAAACTATCTGACTTTCTGGGCACTCTACTGGGTGAACCCATCTCCCTTTCAGTTTCCCAAGCTTTACTGAACAAACAAGTAAAATCCTTAAATCCAGCAATTAATACATTCATTAGGATTCTATGCACAGTCACCAGGAGATAGAGCAACACTAAACATGAAACCTACCTAAGATAATTGAAATACTTATTACTTTATAATTTCTATACTAGCTTTCAGGAATATACAAAACTCTCAGAATCCAGCAGAAATTGTAAATCAATATTTTGTTTTTTGTTGTTTCCCACTTTTTGTTTTATTTCTTTCTTTTTTCCTTGTTATCCATGAAATATTGTTAGTCGATTGATGTTTTGCCACATAAGTACGATAACACACTTAACAATGGATATTCTACCTTTTCTCTCAGAGACACAAACAAGAACTAATGTATGAACTTTATACAGACCACTAGTGAATTCTGGTCAGTGAGGAGAGGAAGTTGAGAGTCTATCATAATGAGATGTCATATTAATGATGCTATTCTCATTTTATCATCTTATATTCTCCAAAAATAGGTAACATACCCATTGAACCTGAGACATGATGAACGTCATTTATATCTTTGTTGTTATATCAATTGTTATACTGTTTTAAACACAATAAAAAATATTTTAACTAAAAAAATAATTGATGCCCACCTGGTAAATTAATTTCTTTCCTGGTGGTGAGAGTACACAATGCATAACTGCATGGGAATTACTCTTTCATGTCACTAGGAGGAGGCAAAGATTCCCAAACCCCAAAAGCTCAATAAAACCCCTCCCATCTCACTTTTAACTGATGTAAAGCCAAGCAAAAGAGGTAGGAAATTAAATGAGAGCAAAATAATAGGATCAGAGAAAAAATATGTGCGCAAAAAATAAACCAACACCAAAAAAACACAGGGTGGGTTCTCGTGGACTCTCAACACCATGAAAGAAAAGAAAAGTTTTCTTTCATACAGGTGGTGAGAGTCCACAATCCTGGGAAATAATACCAGAGCTGTGGAGTTCACTAGTAATGAGAAATAAGGGTGGAATAAAAAGAACATACTTTTTCACAGAGAAACTACATCTACAACCCAAATAGAACCCAAATAATAAACAGGGAAAATATGTAAATAAAATGACAGACAGGCACAAATTAAAACAGATCTGAGAAGAAGCAAAAACATCAAAAAATGGTAGAATTTAGTAAAAGTGTGCAAAGAAGACCAAGTAGCTGCCTTGCAAATTTGGTCAACTAAAGCCTCATTCTTAAAAGAAGAGGCAACTGATCTAGTAAAATAAACAGTAATCCGTTTAGGTGGAGGCTGACCGGCCTCCAAGGAAGCCTTATGGACCAAAAGCTTCAATCAAGAAGTCAAAGAAATTGCAGAAACATTCTGCCCTTTCCTGGAACCAGAAAACTGAGCAAACAAACTAGATATTTGTCTGAAATACTTAGAAGCATAAACATAATACTTTTGCTCTAATTATGAAGAAGTCTCTCCGAAAAATTCTAAAGATTTGGACACACAGAAGGGACAACAATTTCCCGACTTATATTGTCTGAAGACACAACCTTAGGTAAAAAGGCAAATTTGGTTTTAAAAACTGCCTTATCCTGATGAAAAATTAGATAAGGAGGATTACGTAAAGGAGAAGAAAATGCAGAAGCTCTTTTAGCAGAAAAGAATATAAAGAAGCTTAATATCCCCCTTATGCATATGCTCAAATGGTGGAGTCTGCAAAATCTTCAAAACCGAATTTAGATTCCAAGGAGGAGAAATTGGTTTAATAACAGGCGTAATTCATAGCAAAGCCTGAACAAAAACATGAATGTCAGGAAGATGAGCAATCTTTTTGTGGAACAAAACTGAAAGAGCAAAAATCTGACCCTTCACAGAACTGGCGGATAAACCCTTATACAAACCATCCTGCAAAAATTTCTAAAATAATGCCAGGAAAAACCATGAACCATACACCAAGAAATTTAAAGGGACACTGAACCCAAATGTTTTCTTTCGTGATTCAGATAAAGCATGCAATTTTAAGCAACTTTCTAATTTACGCCTATTATCACATTTTCTTCATTCTCTTGGTATCTTTATTTGAAATGCAAGAATGTAAGTTTAGATGCCGGACCATTTTTGGTGAACAACCTGGGTTGTCCTTGCTGATAGGTGGATACATTTATCCACCAATAAAAAAGTGGTGTCAAAAGTTCTGAACCAAACAAAAAGCTTAGATGCCTTCTTTTTCAAATAAAGATAGGAAGAGAACGAAGAAAATTTGATAATGGGAGTAAATTAGAAAGTTGCTTAAAATTGCATGCTCTATCTGAATCACAAAAGAAAAAAAAATGGGTTCAGTGTCCCTTTAAGGGTCTGTATTGAAGTTTCAATAACTGAATCCGAAAACCAAGGAGGACAACAGGACATCTGAACCAGATATGCATACCAAACTCTGTAAGATCAAGCTGGAGCAATTAGAATTACAGATGCCTTCTCTTGTCTGATTCTGGCAATCACTCTGGGAAATAGAACCAGAGTTGGAAAAAAATAGGCTAGTTGAAATAACCATGGAGCTACAAGAGAATCCACAAACACTGCTTGAGGATCACTAGACCCTGCACAGCACCTGGTAAGTTTGTGATTCAACCAAGAGGCCATCAGATCTATCTCTATCTTCTAATTGAAAACATCTATATTGATAGACCATTGTCCTGGATGTAGAGACTAATGACTGAGAAAATCAACTCCTGGAAACTGAACAGCAAAAATTAGACAGTAAATGACTTCTGCCCAGGAAAGAATTCTAGATACTTCCTTCACGGCTAGGGAACTGTGACTTCCCCCTGATGATGACATAGGCCACTGCTGTAATATTGTCTGTCTGAAAACGGAGAAAAGACTCCCTTTTCAACAGAGACCAACTCTTGATCTAGAACATTTATTGGTAACCTTGCCTCCCGGGAAGATCAAACCCCTTGACTGAGTACTATGACTGAGGATAATGAGTCTCAAAAAAAGAAAATTTATTCTTACCTTATAAATTTGTTTCCTCTTGGACATGACGAGTCCACGGATCATCTTCATTACTTATGGGATATTCTCCTCTGGCCTGCAGGAGGCGGCAATGAGCACCTACAGCAAAGCTGTTAAATAGTCCCTCCCTTCCCCTCCAACCCAGTCATTCGACCGAAGTTAGGAAGAAAAAGGAAAAAACAAAGGTGCAGAGGTGTCTGAAGTTTAGAAAAAATAACATCCAGTCTAAACAGACAGGGCGGGCCATGGACTCGTCATGTCCAAGAGGAAACAAATTTATCAGGTAAGAATACATTTTCTTTTCCTCTTAAGGACATGACAAGTCCACGGATCATCTTCATTAATTATGGGATACAATACCCAAGCCTAGAGGACACAGATGATACGGGAGGGACAAGACAGGATACCTAAACAGAAGGCACCACTGCTTGAAGAACCTTTCTCCCAAAAGCCGCCTCAGCTGAGGCAAAAGTATCAAATTTGTAGAATTTAGAAAAAGTGTGAAGAGAGGACCAAGTAGCAGCTTTACAAATCTGTTCAACAGAAGCTTCATTCTTGAATGCCCATGAAGAAGCCACAGCTCCAGTAGAATGTAATCCTCTCAGGAGGCTGCTTCCCAGCGGTTTCATAAGCAAAGCGAATGATACTCCTCAACCAAAAAGAAAGCAAAGTAGCCATCGCTTTTTGACACCTTCGTTTCCCTGAGAAAACAACAAATAAAGAAGAAGACTCACGAAAATCCTTCGTCGTCTGTAAATAAAACTTAAAAGTACGAACAACATCAAGATTGTGCAAAAGACGTTCCTTCTGAGAAGAAGGATTAGGACACAACGAAGGTACAACAATCTCCTGGTTAATGTTTCGATCCGAAACTACCTTAGGAATAAAACCCAACTTGGTACGCAAGACAACCTTATCTGCATGAAAAAACATAATTTATGCTTACCTGATAAATTTATTTCTCTTGTGGTGTATCCAGTCAACGGATCATCCATTACTTGTGGGATATTCTCCTTCCCAACAGGAAGTTGCAAGAGGATCACCCACAGCAGAGCTGCTATATAGCTCCTCCCCTAGCTGCCATATCCAGTCATTCGACCGAAAACAAGCAGAGAAAGGAGAAACCATAGGGTGCAGTGATGACTGTAGTTTAAAATTAAAAAACACCTGCCTTAAAATGACAGGGCGGGCCGTGGACTGGATACACCACAAGAGAAATAAATTTATCAGGTAAGCATAAAACATAATTTATGCTTACCTGATAAATTCCTTTCTTCTGTAGTGTGATCAGTCCACGGGTCATCATTACTTCTGGGATATTAACTCCTCCCCAACAGGAAGTGCAAGAGGATTCACCCAGCAGAGCTGCATATAGCTCCTCCCCTCTACGTCACTCCCAGTCATTCGACCAAGGACCAACGAGAAAGGAAAAGCCAAGGGTGAAGTGGTGACTGGAGTATAAATTAAAAAATATTACCTGCCTTAAAACAGGGCGGGCCGTGGACTGATCACACTACAGAAGAAAGGAATTTATCAGGTAAGCATAAATTATGTTTTCTTCTGTTAAGTGTGATCAGTCCACGGGTCATCATTACTTCTGGGATACCTATACCAAAGCAAAAGTACACGGATGACGGGAGGGATAGGCAGGCTCTTTATACAGAAGGAACCACTGCCTGAAGAACCTTTCTCCCAAAAATAGCCTCCGATGAAGCAAAAGTGTCAAATTTGTAAAATTTGGAAAAAGTATGAAGCGAAGACCAAGTTGCAGCCTTGCAAATCTGTTCAACAGAGGCCTCATTCTTAAAGGCCCAAGTAGAAGCCACAGCTCTAGTGGAATGAGCTGTAATCCTTTCAGGAGGCTGCTGTCCAGCAGTTTCATAAGCTAAACGAATTATGCTACGAAGCCAAAAAGAAAGAGAGGTAGCAGAAGCTTTTTGACCTCTCCTCTGCCCAGAGTAAACGACAAACAGAGAAGACGTTTGTCGAAATTCCTTAGTTGCCTGTAAGTAAAATTTTAGAGCACGGACTACATCCAGGTTGTGCAGTAGACGTTCCTTCTTCGAAGAAGGATTTGGGCATAAAGAAGGAACAACAATCTCTTGATTGATATTCCTGTTAGTAACTACCTTAGGTAAGAACCCAGGTTTAGTACGCAGAACTACCTTATCCGAATGAAAAATCAAATAAGGAGAATCACAATGTAAGGCTGATAACTCAGAGACTCTTCGAGCCGAGGAAATAGCCATTAAAAATAGAACTTTCCAAGATAACAACTTTATATCAATGGAATGAAGGGGTTCAAATGGAACGCCCTGTAAAACATTAAGAACAAGGTTTAGACTCCATGGTGGAGCAACCGTTTTAAACACAGGCTTAATCCTGGCCAAAGCCTGACAAAAAGCCTGGACGTCAGGAATTTCTGACAGACGTTTGTGTAACAGAATGGACAGAGCTGAGATCTGTCCCTTTAATGAACTAGCGGATAAACCCTTTTCTAAACCTTCTTGTAGAAAAGACAATATCCTAGGAATCCTAACCTTACTCCAAGAGTAACCTTTGGATTCACACCAATATAGGTATTTATGCCATATCTTATGGTAAATCTTTCTGGTAACAGGTTTCCTAGCCTGTATTAAGGTATCAATAACTGACTCAGAAAACCCACGTCTTGATAAAATCAAGCGTTCAATTTCCAAGCAGTCAGCTTCAGAGAAGTTAGACCTTGATGTTTGAAGGGACCCTGAATCAGAAGGTCCTGTTTCAGAGGTAGAGACCAAGGTGGACAGGATGACATGTCCACCAGATCTGCATACCAAGTCCTGCGTGGCCACGCGGGTGCTATTAGAATCACTGATGCTCTCTCTTGTTTGATTCTGGCAATCAATCGAGGAAGCATCGGGAAGGGTGGAAACACGTAAGCCATCCTGAAGTCCCAAGGTGCTGTCAGGGCATCTATCAGGACTGCTTCTGGATCCCTGGATCTGGACCCGTAACGAGGAAGCTTGGCGTTCTGTCGAGACGCCATGAGATCTATCTCCGGTTTGCCCCAACGTCGAAGTATTTGGGCAAAGACCTCCGGATGAAGTTCCCACTCCCCTGGATGAAAAGTCTGACGACTTAAGAAATCCGCCTCCCAGTTCTCCACTCCCGGGATGTGGATTGCTGACAGGTGGCAAGAGTGAGACTCTGCCCAGCGAATTATCTTTGATACTTCCATCATAGCTAGGGAGCTTCGTGTCCCTCCCTGATGGTTGATGTAAGCTACAGTCGTGATGTTGTCCGACTGAAACCTGATGAAACCCCGCGTTGTCAACTGGGGCCAAGCCAGGAGGGCATTGAGAACTGCTCTCAATTCCAGAATGTTTATTGGCAGGAGACTCTCCTCCTGACTCCATTGTCCCTGAGCTTTCAGAGAATTCCAGACGGCACCCCAACCTAGAAGGCTGGCGTCTGTTGTTACAATTGTCCAGTCTGGTCTGCTGAATGGCATCCCCCTGGACAGATGTGGCCGAGAAAGCCACCAAAGAAGAGAATTTCTGGTCTCTTGATCCAGATTCAGAGAAGGGGATAAGTCTGAGTAATCCCCATTCCACTGACTTAGCATGCACAGTTGCAGTGGTCTGAGGTGTAGGCGAGCAAAGGGTACTATGTCCATTGCCGCTACCATTAAGCCAATTACCTCCATGCATTGAGCCACTGACGGGTGTTGAATGGAATGAAGGGTGCGGCAAGCACTTTGAAGTCTTGTTAACCTGTCCTCTGTCAGGTAAATCTTCATTTTTACAGAATCTATAAGAGTCCCCAAGAAGGGAACTCTTGTGAGTGGAACGAGTGAACTTTTCTTTTCGTTCACCTTCCATCCATGTGACCTTAGAAATGCCAGTACTAACTCTGTATGAGATTTGGCAGTTTGAAAACTTGAAGCTTGTATCAGTATGTCGTCTAGGTACGGAGCTACTGAAATTCCTCGCGGTCTTAGTACCGCCAGAAGAGTGCCCAGAACCTTTGTGAAGATTCTTGGAGCCGTAGCCAATCCGAATGGAAGAGCTACAAATTGGTAATGCCTGTCTAGAAAGGCAAACCTTAGATACCGGTAATGATTTCTGTGAATCGGTATGTGAAGGTAAGCATCCTTTAAATCCACTGTGGTCATGTACTGACCCTCTTGGATCATGGGCAAAATTGTTCGAATAGTTTCCATCTTGAACGATGGAACTCTTAGAAATTTGTTTAGGATCTTTAAGTCCAGGATTGGTCTGAAAGTTCCCTCTTTTTTGGGAACCACAAACAGATTTGAGTAAAACCCCTGTCCCTGTTCCGATCGTGGAACTGGGTGGATTACTCCCATTAACAAGAGCTCTTGTACGCAGCGTAGAAACGCCTCTTTCTTTGTCTGGATTGTTGACAACCTTGACAGATGAAATCTCTCTCTTGGAAGAGAGGATTTGAAGTCCAGAAGGTATCCCTGAGATATTATTTCTAGCGCCCAGGGATCCTGGACATCTCTTGCCCAAGCCTGGGCGAAGAGAGAAAGCCTGCCCCCCACTAGATCCGATCCCGGATCGGGGGCCCTCAATTCATGACGTTTTAGGGGCAGCAGTAGGTTTCCTGGTCTGCTTGCCCTTGTTCCAGGACTGGTTAGGTTTCCAGCCTTGTCTGTAGCGAGCAACAGCTCCTTCCTGTTTTGGTGCAGAGGAAGTTGATGCTGCTCCTGCTTTGAAATTACGAAAGGAACGAAAATTAGACTGTCTAGTCTTAGTTTTGGCTTTGTCCTGAGGCAGGGCATGGCCTTTACCTCCTGTAATGTCAGCGATAATCTCTTTCAACCCGGGCCCGAATAAGGTCTGCCCTTTGAAAGGTATATTAAGCAATTTAGACTTAGAAGTAACATCAGCTGACCAGGATTTTAGCCACAGCGCCCTGCGTGCCTGAATGGCGAATCCTGAATTCTTCGCCGTAAGTTTAGTTAGATGTACTACGGCCTCCGAAATGAATGAATTAGCTAGTTTAAGGACTCTAAGCCTGTCCGTAATGTCGTCCAGAGTAGCTGAACTAATGTTCTCTTCCAGAGACTCAATCCAGAACGCCGCTGCAGCCGTGATCGGCGCAATGCATGCAAGGGGTTGCAATATAAAACCTTGTTGAACAAACATTTTCTTAAGGTAACCCTCTAATTTTTTATCCATTGGATCTGAAAAGGCACAGCTATCCTCCACCGGGATAGTGGTACGCTTAGCTAAAGTAGAAACTGCTCCCTCTACCTTAGGGACCGTTTGCCATAAGTCCCGTGTGGTGGCGTCTATTGGAAACATTTTTCTAAATATCGGAGGGGGTGAGAACGGCACACCGGGTCTATCCCACTCCTTAGAAACAATTTCGGTAATTCTCTTTAGGTATAGGAAAAACCTCAGTACTCGCCGGTACCGCAAAATATTTATCCAACCTACACATTTTCTCTGGTATTGCAACTGTGTTACAATCATTCAGAGCCGCTAACACCTCCCCTAGTAATACACGGAGGTTTTCCAGTTTAAATTTAAAATTTGAAATATCTGAATCCAGTCTGTTTGGATCAGAACCGTCACCCACAGAATGAAGTTCTCCGTCCTCATGTTCTGCAACCTGTGACGCAGTATCTGACATGGCCCTAATATTATCAGCGCACTCTGTTCTCACCCCAGAGTGATCACGCTTACCCCTTAGTTCTGGTAATTTAGCCAAAACTTCAGTCATAACAGAAGCCATATCCTGTAATGTGATTTGTAATGGCCGGCCAGATGTACTCGGCGCTACAATATCACGCACCTCCCGAGCGGGAGATGCAGGTACTGGCACGTGAGGCGAGTTAGTCGGCATAACTCTCCCCTCGTTGTTTGGTGAAATTTGTTCAATTTGTACAGATTGACTTTTATTTAAAATAGCATCAATACAGTTAGTACATAAATTTCTATTGGGCTCCACTTTGGCATTGCAACAAATGACACAGATATCATCCTCTGAATCAGACATGTTTAACACACTAGCAAATAAACTTGCAACTTGGATACAATTCAATTAAAAACGTACTGTGCCTTTAAGAAGCACAGAAAATCTATGACAGTTGAAAATTAATAAATTGAAACAGTTATAGCCTCAATCCTTGTAAACAACACAACTTTAGCAAAGGTTTAATCCCATTAACAAAGATAACAATTTCTGAAAGCAGGAAACAAATTACAGAATAAAAGTTTTTATTTCAGTCAAACTATAATTCTCACAGCTCTGCTGAGAGAAATTACCTCCCTCAAAATAAGTTTGAAGACCCCTGAGTTCTGTAGAGATGAACCGGATCATGCAGGAAATACAATGAGCTGCTGACTGAAATAACTGATGCATAGAAAAAGGCGCCAAAACCGCCCCTCCCCCTCACACACAGCAGTGAGGGAGAACAGAAACTGACAGAAAAAAACAGATTTAAGCAACTGCCAAGTGGAAAAATGGTGCCCAAACATTTATTCACTCAGTACCTCAGCAAATGAAAACGATTTTACATTCCAGCAAAAACGTTAAACATAATTTCTAGTTATTAAACAGCTTTATGTACTTCTTACAGTGTAATTCTCTGAAGTGTAAAGTATACATACATGACATTATATCGGTATGGCAGGATTTTCTCATCAATTCCATTGTCAGAAAATAAAAGCTGCTACATACCTCTATGCAGATTCATCTGCCCGCTGTCCCCTGATCTGAAGATTACCTCTCCTCAGATGGCCGAGAAACAGCAATATGATCTCAACTACTCCGGCTAAAATCATAGCAAAAACTCTGGTAGATTCTTCTTCAAACTCTGCCAGAGAGGTAATAACACACTCCGGTGCTATTTTAAAATAACAAACTTTTGATTGAAGATATAAAACTAAGTATAATCACCATAGCCCTCTCACACCTCCTATCTAGTCGTTGGGTGCAAGAGAATGACTGGGAGTGACGTAGAGGGGAGGAGCTATATGCAGCTCTGCTGGGTGAATCCTCTTGCACTTCCTGTTGGGGAGGAGTTAATATCCCAGAAGTAATGATGACCCGTGGACTGATCACACTTAACAGAAGAAATTATGTTTTCTCTTGTAAGGTGTATCCAGTCCACATATCATCCATTACTTGTGGGATACCAATACCAAAGTTAAAGTACACGGATGAAGGGAGGGACAAGGTAGGTACTTAAACGGAAGGTACCACTGCCTGTAAAACCATTCTCCCAAAAATAGCCTCCGAAGAAGCAAAAGTATCAAATTTGTAGAATTTTGAAAAAGTATGAAGCGAAGACCAAGTCGCCGCCTTGCAAATCTGTTCAACAGAAGCCTCATTTTTAAAGGCCTATGTGGAAGCCACAGCTCTAGTAGAATGAGCTGTAATCCTTTCTGGAGGCTGCTGGCCAGCAGTCTCATAGGCTAAGCGGATTATGCTTCTTAACCAAAAAGAAAGAGAGGTTGCCGAAGCCCTTTGACCTCTCCTCTGTCCAGAGTAGACAACAAACAAAGCAGATGTTTGACGAAAATCTTTAGTAGCTTGTAAGTAAAACTTTAAATCACGAACCACGTCCAGATTGTGTAATAGACGTTCCTTCTTCGAAGAAGGATTAGGACACAAAGACGGAACAACAATCTCTTGATTGATATTCTTATTAGATACCACTTCTCTCTTACTACCTCCATGCTTGTTGAGAGTTGCAAGAGAATGACTGGATATGGCAGTGAGGGGAGGAGCTATATAGCAGCTCTGCTGTAGGTGATCCTCTTGCAACTTCCTGTTGGGAAGGAGAATATCCCACAAGTAATGGATGATCCGTGGACTGGATACACCTTACAAGAGAAATTAGATAAGGGGAAGCGCATTGCAACGCCTAGAGCTCGGACACTCTACGAGCAGAAGAAATAGCAACAAGAAATAAAACTTTCCAGGACAGAAGTTTAATGTCTAAGGAATGCATAGGTTCAAATGGAACCCCTTGAAGAACATTAAGAACCAAATTAAGACTCCATGGAGGAGCAATAGGCTTAAATACAGGTCTGATCCTGACCAGAGCCTGACAGAAAGATTGAACATCTGGAACCTCCGCCAGACATTTATGTAGCAAAACCGACAAAGCCGAAATCTGACCCTTTAAGGAACTAGCCGACAAACCCTTCTCCAAACCCTCTTGGAGAAAAGCAAAAATTCTCGGAATCCTAATCTTACTCCATGAGTAGCCATTAGAGTCGCACCAATAAAGATATTTACGCCATATCTTATGGTAAATCTTTCTAGTTACCGGCTTACGAGCCTGAACCAAGGTCTCAATGACCGCATCCGAAAAACCTTGTTTTGACAAAATCAAACGTTCAATCTCCAAGCAATCAGCTTCAGAGAAACTAGATTCGGGTGAAGGAAGGGACCTTGAATGAGAAGATCCTTCCTCAACGGAAGTCTCCAGGGTGGTAGTGACGACATGCCTACCAGGTCCACATACCAAGTCCTGCGAGGCCAGGCAGGAGCAATGAGGATCACCGGAGCCCTCTCCTGTTTGATTCGAGCAATGACCCGAGGAAGAAGCGCAAATGGGGGAAACAGGTATGCCAGCTTGAAGGACCAAGGAACTGCCAGAGCATCTATCAGTTCCGCCTGCGGATCCCTGGACCTGGACCCGTACCTCGGAAGCTTGGCATTCTGTCGAGATACCATGAGATCCAACTCCGGTTGACCCCATTTGAGGATCAGACTTGAGAACACTTCCAGATGAAGTTCCCACTCGCCCGGGTGGAAAGTCTGTCTGCTTAAAAAATCCGCCTCCCAGTTGTCCACCCCTGGGATGTGAATCGCTGACAGATGACAAGAGCGGTTCTCTGCCCACTGAATGATCTTGGATACTTCTGACATCGCCAAGGAACTCCTCGTTCCTCCCTGATGATTGATGTAGGCGACAGTTGTTATGTTGTCCGACTGAAAACTGATGAACCGGGCCGAGGCCAACTGAGGACAGGTCAGAAGAGCATTAAAAATCGCTCTCAGTTCCAGAATGTTGATAGGAAGGAGAGACTCTGCATGGGTCCACACTTCCTGAGACTTCAGAGAACCCCAGACGGCTCCCCATCCTAAAAGACTGGCGTCTGTTGTCACAATTACCCAGGAAGGTCTGCGAAAGCAGGTTCCCTGAGAATGATGATCCAGAGACAACCACCAGTGAAGAGAGTCCCTTGTCTCCTTCTCCATGACTATTTGAGGAGACAGGTCCGCATAATCTCCATTCCACTGTCTGAGCATGCTCAGCTGCAGAGGTCTGAGATGGAACTGAGCAAATGGGACGATGTCCATCGCCACTACCATCAATCCGATTACTTCCATACACTGGGCCACAGATGGATTCGGAGTTGTTTGGAGTACTCGACAGGTATCTATAATCTTTAATTTCCTGACTTCTGTCAGAAAAATCCTCATTTGAACAGAATCTATTAAAGTTCCCAAAAAGGTAACCCTTGTCTTTGGAACTAGAGAACTCTTTTCTAAATTCTGCAAACAATTGGGATTGGATTCCCAAGAAAGAAATGCTTATGTAGCACTCTTTGCCCAGACTGATCGTAGAGGCAAAAAAACCAGAATTTATGCTTACCTGATAAATTACTTTCTCCAACGGTGTGTCCGGTCCACGGCGTCATCCTTACTTGTGGGATATTCTCTTCCCCAACAGGAAATGGCAAAGAGCCCAGCAAAGCTGGTCACATGATCCCCCCTAGGCTCCGCCTTCCCCAGTCATTCGACCGACGTAAAGGAGGAATATGCATAGGAGAAATCATATGATACCGTGGTGACTGTAGTTAGAGAAAATAAATCATCAGACCTGATTAAAAACCAGGGCGGGCCGTGGACCGGACACACCGTTGGAGAAAGTAATTTATCAGGTAAGCATAAATTCTGTTTTCTCCAACATAGGTGTGTCCGGTCCACGGCGTCATCCTTACTTGTGGGAACCAATACCAAAGCTTTAGGACACGGATGATGGGAGGGAACAAATCAGGTCGCCTAGATGGAAGGCACCACGGCTTGCAAAACCTTTCTCCCAAAAATAGCCTCAGATGAAGCAAAAGTATCAAATTTGTAGAATTTGGTAAAAGTGTGCAGTGAAGACCAAGTCGCTGCCTTACATATCTGATCAACAGAAGCCTCGTTCTTGAAGGCCCATGTGGAAGCCACAGCCCTAGTGGAGTGAGCTGTGATTCTTTCAGGAGGCTGCCGTCCGGCAGTCTCATAAGCCAATCGGATAATGCTTCTAAGCCAGAAAGAGAGAGAGGTAGAAGTTGCTTTTTGACCTCTCCTTTTACCAGAATAAACAACAAACAAAGAAGATGTTTGTCTGAAATCCTTAGTAGCTGCTAAGTAAAATTTGAGAGCACGAACTACATCCAAGTTGTGCAACAAACGTTCCTTCTTTGAAACTGGATTAGGACACAAAGAAGGCACGACTATCTCCTGGTTAATATTTTTGTTAGAAACAACTTTCGGAAGAAAACCAGGTTTAGTACGCAAAACCACCTTATCTGCATGGAACACCAGATATGGAGGAGAACACTGCAGAGCAGATAACTCTGAAACTCTTCTTGCAGAAGAAATTGCAACCAAAAACAAAACTTTCCAAGATAATAACTTTATATCAACGGAATGTAGGGGTTCAAACGGAATCCCCTGAAGAACTGAAAGAACTAGATTGAGACTCCAGGGAGGAGTCAAATTTTGTAAACAGGCTTGATTCTAACCAGAGCCTGAACAAAAGCTTGAACGTCTGGCACAGCCGCCAGCTTTTTGTGAAGTAAAACAGATAAAGCAGAAATCTGTCCCTTCAAAGAACTTGCAGATAATCCTTTCTCCAAACCCTCTTGAAGAAAGGATAGAATCCTAGGAATCTTTATCTTGTTCCATGGGAATCCTTTAGATTCACACCAACAGATATATCTTTTCCATATTTTATGGTAGATTTTTCTAGTTACAGGCTTTCTAGCCTGAACAAGAGTATCAATGACAGAATCTGAGAACCCTCGCTTTGATAAAATCAAGCGTTCAATCTCCAAGCAGTCAGTTGGAGTGAGGCCAGATTCGGATGTTCGAACGGACCTTGAACAAGAAGGTCCTGTCTCAGAGGTAGCTTCCATGGTGGAGCTGATGACATATTCACCAGGTCTGCATACCAAGTCCTGCGTGGCCACGCAGGAGCTATCAAGATCACCGATACCCTCTCTTGTTTGATCCTGGCTACCAGCCTGGGAATGAGAGGAAACGGTGGGAACACATAAGCTAGGTTGAAGGTCCAAGGTGCTACTAGTGCATCCACTAGAGCCGCCTTGGGATCCCTGGATCTGGACCCGTAGTAAGGAACCTTGAAGTTCTGGCGAGAAGCCATCAGATCCATGTCTGGGATGCCCCATAATTGAGTTATTTGGGCAAAGATTTCCGGATGGAGTTCCCACTCCCCCGGATGAAATGTCTGACGACTTAGGAAATCCGCCTCCCAGTTCTCCACTCCCGGGATGTGGATTGCTGACAGGTGGCAAGAGTGAGACTCTGCCCAGCGAATTATCTTTGATACTTCCATCATTGCTTCCCAATTTTCCACTCCTGGGATGTGGATTGCAGACAAGTGGCAGGAGTGAAGCTCCGCCCATTGAATTATCTTGGTCACTTCTTCCATCGCCAGGGAACTCCTTGTTCCCCCCTGATGGTTGATATACGCAACAGTCGTCATGTTGTCTGATTGAAACCTTATGAATTTGGCCTTTGCTAGCTGAGGCCAAGCCTTGAGAGCATTGAATATCGCTCTTAGTTCCAGAATGTTTATCGGTAGAAGAGATTCTTCCCGAGACCAAAGACCCTGAGTTTTCAGGGGTTCCCAGACCGCGCCCCAGCCCACCAGACTGGCGTCGGTCGTGACAATGACCCACTCTGGTCTGCGGAAGCTCATCCCTTGTGACAGGTTGTCCAGGGTCAGCCACCAACGGAGTGAATCTCTGGTCCTCTGATCTACTTGAATCGTTGGAGACAAGTCTGTATAATCCCCATTCCACTGTCTGAGCATGCACAGTTGTAATGGTCTTAGATGAATTCGCGCAAAAGGAACTATGTCCATTGCCGCAACCATCAAACCTATTACTTCCATGCACTGCGCTATGGAAGGAAGAAGAACAGAATGAAGTACTTGACAAGAGTTTAGAAGTTTTGATTTTCTGGCTTCTGTCAGAAAAATCCTCATTTCTAAGGAGTCTATTATTGTTCCCAAGAAGGGGACTCTTGTTGACGGAGATAGAGAACTTTTCTCTACGTTCACCTTCCACCCGTGAGATCTGAGAAAAGGCTAGGACAATGTCCGTATGAGCCTTTGCTTGTGGCAGGGACGACGCTTGAATCAGAATGTCGTCCAAGTAAGGTACTACTGCAATGCCCCTCGGTCTTAGCACCGCTAGAAGGGACCCTAGCACCTTTGTGAAAATTCTTGGGGCAGTGGCTAATCCGAATGGAAGTGCCACAAACTGGTAATGTTTGTCCAGAAAGGCAAACCTTAGGAACTGATGATGTTCCTTGTGGATAGGAATATGTAGATACGCATCCTTTAAATCCACCGTGGTCATGAATTGACCTTCCTGGATGGTAGGAAGAATTGTTCGAATGGTTTCCATTTTGAACGATGGAACCCTGAGAAATTTGTTTAAGATCTTGAGATCCAAGATTGGTCTGAATGTTCCCTCTTTTTTGGGAACTATGAACAGATTGGAGTAGAACCCCATCCCTTGTTCCTTTAATGGAACAGGATGAATCACTCCCATTTTTAACAGGTCTTCTACACAATGTAAGAATGCCTGTTTTTTATGAGGTCTGAAGACAATTGAGACCTGTGGAACCTTCCCCTTGGGGGTAGCTCCTTGAATTCCAGAAGATAACCTTGGGAGACTATTTCTAGGGCCCAAGGATCCAGAACATCTCTTGCCCATGCCTGAGCGAAGAGAGAAAGTCTGCCCCCCACCAGATCCGGTCCCGGATCGGGGGCCGACATCTCATGCTGTCTTTATAGCAGTAGCAGGTTTCTTGGCCTGCTTACCTTTGTTCCAGCCTTGCATTGGCCTCCAGGCTGGCTTGGCTTGAGACGTATTACCCTCTTGCTTAGAGGGTGTAGAACTTGAGGCTGGTCCGTTTCTGCGAAAGGGACGAAAATTAGGCTTATTTTTAGCCTTGAAAGACCTATCCTGAGGAAGGGCATGGCCCTTTCCCCCAGTGATATCTGAAATAATCTCTTTCAAGTCAGGGCCAAACAGCGTTTTCCCCTTGAAAGGAATATTAAGCAATTTGTTCTTGGATGACGCATCCGCTGACCAAGACTTTAGCCAAAGCGCTCTGCGCGCCACAATAGCCAACCCTGAATTTTTCGCCGCTAATCTAGCTAATTGCAAGGTAGCGTCTAGAGTAAAAGAATTAGCCAATTTAAGAGCACGAATTCTGTCCATAATCTCCTCATAAGAGGTATCTTTATCTAGCGACTTTTCTAGTTCATCAAACCAGAAACACGCGGCTGTAGTAACAGGAACAATGCATGAAATTGGCTGTAGAAGGTAACCTTGCTGAACAAACATCTTTTTAAGCAAACCTTCTAACTTTTTATCCATAGGATCTTTGAAAGCACAACTATCTTCTATAGGGATAGTAGTGCGTTTGTTTAAAGTAGAGACCGCCCCCTCGACCTTAGGGACTGTCTGCCATAAGTCCTTTCTGGGGTCGACTATAGGAAACAATTTCTTAAATATAGGGGGAGGGACAAAAGGTATTCCGGGCCTTTCCCATTCTTTGTTTACAATATCCGCCACCCGCTTGGGTATAGGAAAAGCTTCCGGGGGCACCGGGACCTCTAGGAACTTGTCCATCTTACATAATTTCTCTGGAATGACCAAATTGTCACAATCATCCAGAGTAGATAACACCTCCTTAAGCAGAGCGCGGAGATGTTCCAATTTAAATTTGAACGTAATAACATCAGGTTCAGCTTGTTGAGAAATTTTTCCTGAATCTGAAATTTCTCCCTCAGACAAAACCTCCCTAGCCCCTTCAGACTGGTGTAAGGGCATGTCAGAACCATTATCATCTGCGCCCTCATGCTCTTCAGTATCTAAAACAGAGCAGTCGCGCTTTCGCTGATAAGTGGGCATTTTGGCTAAAATGTTTTTAATAGAATTATCCATTACAGCCGTTAATTGTTGCATAGTAAGAAGAATAGGCGCACTAGATGTACTAGGGGCCTCTTGTGCGGGCAAGACTGGTGTAGACACATAAGGGGATGATGCAGTACCATGCTTACTCCCCTCACTAGAGGAATCATCTTGGGCATCATTTTCACTATCACATGCATCACATCTATTTAAATGAGAAGGAACTTTGGCTTCCTGACATACAGAACATAGTCTATCTGATGGTACAGACATGTTAAACAGGCATAAACTTGATAACAAAGTACAAAAAACGTTTTAAAATAAAACCGTTACTGTCACTTTAAATTTTAAACTGAACACACTTTATTACTGAATATGCGAAAAAGTATGAAGGAATTGTCCAAAATTCACCAAAATTTCACCACAGTGTCATAAAGCCTTGAAAGTATTGCACACCAAATTTGAAAGTTTTAACTCTTAAAATAACGGAACCGGAGCCGTTTTTACATTTAACCCCTATACAGTCCCTGGTATCTGCTTTGCTGAGACCCAACCAAGCCCAGAGGGGAATACGATACCAAATGACGCCTTCAGCACGCTTTTTCAGAGTATCAGAGCTCCTCACACATGCATCTGCATGCTTTGATTCCCAAAAACAACTGCGCATTAGTGGCGCGAAACTGAGGCTCAGCCTATGACTAGAGAAGGCCCCCAGTGAAAAACATAATTTATGCTTACCTGATAAATTCCTTTCTTCTGTAGTGTGATCAGTCCACGGGTCATCATTACTTCTGGGATATTACTCCTCCCCAACAGGAAGTGCAAGAGGATTCACCCAGCAGAGCTGCATATAGCTCCTCCCCTCTACGTCACTCCCAGTCATTCGACCAAGGACCAACGAGAAAGGAAAAGCCAAGGGTGAAGTGGTGACTGGAGTATAAATTAAAAAATATTTACCTGCCTTAAATAACAGGGCGGGCCGTGGACTGATCACACTACAGAAGAAAGGAATTTATCAGGTAAGCATAAATTATGTTTTCTTCTGTTAAGTGTGATCAGTCCACGGGTCATCATTACTTCTGGGATACCAATACCAAAGCAAAAGTACACGGATGACGGGAGGGATAGGCAGGCTCTTTATACAGAAGGAACCACTGCCTGAAGAACCTTTCTCCCAAAAATAGCCTCCGATGAAGCAAAAGTGTCAAATTTGTAAAATTTGGAAAAAGTATGAAGCGAAGACCAAGTTGCAGCCTTGCAAATCTGTTCAACAGAGGCCTCATTCTTGAAGGCCCAAGTGGAAGCCACAGCTCTAGTAGAATGAGCTGTAATTCTTTCAGGAGGCTGCTGTCCAGCAGTCTCATAAGCTAAACGAATTATGCTACGAAGCCAAAAAGAAAGAGAGGTAGCGGAAGCTTTTTGACCTCTCCTCTGCCCAGAGTAAATGACAAACAGAGAAGACGTTTGTCGAAATTCCTTAGTTGCCTGTAAGTAAAATTTTAGAGCACGGACTACATCCAGGTTGTGCAGTAGACGTTCCTTCTTTGAAGAAGGATTTGGGCATAAAGAAGGAACAACAATCTCTTGATTGATATTCCTGTTAGTAACTACCTTAGGTAAGAACCCAGGTTTAGTACGCAGGACTACCTTATCCGAATGAAAAATCAAATAAGGAGGATCACAATGTAAGGCTGATAATTCAGAGACTCTTCGAGCCGAGGAAATAGCCATTAAAAATAGAACTTTCCAAGATAGCAACTTTATATCAATGGAATGAAGGGGTTCAAACGGAACGCCCTGTAAAACATTAAGAACAAGGTTTAAACTCCATGGTGGAGCAACAGTTTTAAACACAGGCTTAATCCTGGCCAAAGCCTGACAAAAAGCCTGGACGTCAGGAACTTCTGACAGACGTTTGTGTAACAGAATGGACAGAGCTGAGATCTGTCCCTTTAATGAACTAGCAGATAAACCCTTTTCTAAACCTTCTTGTAGAAAAGACAATATCCTAGGAATCCTAACCTTACTCCAAGAGTAACCTTTGGATTCACACCAATATAGGTATTTACGCCATATCTTATGGTAAATCTTTCTGGTAACAGGTTTCCTAGCCTGTATTAAGGTATCAATAACTGACTCAGAAAACCCACGTCTTGATAAAATCAAGCGTTCAATTTCCAAGCAGTCAGCTTCAGAGAAGTTAGATTTTGATGTTTGAAGGGACCCTGTATCAGAAGGTCCTGTTTCAGAGGTAGAGACCAAGGTGGACAGGATGACATGTCCACCAGGTCTGCATACCAAGTCCTGCGTGGCCACGCAGGTGCTATTAGAATCACTGATGCTCTCTCTTGTTTGATTCTGGCAATCAATCGAGGAAGCAACGGGAAGGGTGGAAACACGTAAGCCATCCTGAAGTCCCAAGGTGCTGTCAGAGCATCTATCAGGACTGCTCCTGGATCCCTGGATCTGAACCCGTAACGAGGAAGCTTGGCGTTCTGTCGAGACGCCATGAGATCTATCTCTGGTTTGCCCCAACGTCGAAGTATTTGGGCAAAGACCTCCGGATGAAGTTCCCACTCCCCCGGATGAAAAGTCTGACGACTTAAGAAATCCGCCTCCCAGTTCTCCACTCCCGGGATGTGGATTGCTGACAGGTGGCAAGAGTGAGACTCTGCCCAGCGAATTATCTTTGATACTTCCATCATAGCTAGGGAGCTTCTTGTCCCTCCCTGATGGTTGATGTAAGCTACAGTCGTGATGTTGTCCGACTGAAACCTGATGAACCCCCGAGTTGTCAACTGGGGCCAAGCCAGGAGGGCATTGAGAACTGCTCTCAATTCCAGAATGTTTATTGGCAGGAGACTCTCCTCCTGACTCCATTGTCCCTGAGCCTTCAGAGAATTCCAGACGGCACCCCAACCTAGAAGGCTGGCGTCTGTTGTTACAATTGTCCAGTCTGGTCTGCTGAATGGCATCCCCCTGGACAGATGTGGCCGAGAAAGCCACCATAGAAGAGAATTTCTGGTCTCTTGATCCAGATTCAGAGAAGGGGATAAGTCTGAGTAATCCCCATTCCACTGACTTAGCATGCACAGTTGCAGTGGTCTGAGGTGTAAGCGTGCAAAGGGTACTATGTCCATTGCCGCTACCATTAAGCCGATTACCTCCATGCATTGAGCCACTGACGGGTGTTGAATGGAATGAAGGGTGCGGCAAGCACTTTGAAGTCTTGTTAGCCTGTCCTCTGTCAGGTAAATCTTCATTTCTACAGAATCTATAAGAGTCCCCAGGAAGGGAACTCTTGTGAGTGGAACGAGTGAACTTTTCTTTTCGTTCACCTTCCATCCATGTGACCTTAGAAATGCCAGCACTAACTCTGTATGAGACTTGGCAGTTTGAAAGCTTGAAGCTTGTATCAGAATGTCGTCTAGGTATGGAGCTACCGAGATTCCCCGCGGTCTTAGTACCGCCAGAAGAGCACCCAGCACCTTTGTGAAGATTCTTGGAGCTGTAGCCAATCCGAATGGAAGAGCCACAAACTGGTAATGCCTGTCTAGGAAGGCAAACCTTAGGTACCGATAATGATCTTTGTGAATCGGTATGTGAAGGTAAGCATCTTTTAAATCTACAGTGGTCATGTACTGACCCTCTTGGATCATAGGTAAAATTGTCCGAATAGTCTCCATCTTGAACGATGGAACTCTTAGGAATTTGTTTAGGATCTTTAAGTCCAGGATTGGTCTGAAAGTTCCCTCTTTTTTGGGAACCACAAACAGATTTGAGTAAAACCCCTGTCCCTGTTCCGATCGTGGAACTGGATGGATTACTCCCATTAACAAGAGCTCTTGTACGCAGCGTAGAAACGCCTCTTTCTTTGTCTGGATTGTTGACAATCTTGACAGATGAAATCTCTCTCTTGGAGGAGAGTATTTGAAGTCCAGAAGGTATCCCTGAGATATTATCTCTAGCGCCCAGGGATCCTGAACATCTCTTGCCCAAGCCTGGGCGAAGAGAGAAAGTCTGCCCCCCACTAGATCCGATCCCGGATCGGGGGCCCTCAATTCATGCTGTTTTAGGGGCAGCAGCAGGTTTCCTAGTCTGCTTGCCCTTGTTCCAGGACTGGTTAGGTTTCCAGCCTTGTCTGTAGCGAGCAACAGCTCCTTCCTGTTTTGGTGCAGAGGAAGTTGATGCTGCTCCTGCTTTGAAATTACGAAAGGAACGAAAATTAGACTGTCTAGTCTTGGCTTTGGCTTTGTCCTGAGGCAGGGCATGGCCTTTACCTCCTGTAATGTCAGCGATAATCTCTTTCAACCCGGGCCCGAATAAGGTCTGCCCTTTGAAAGGTATATTAAGCAATTTAGACTTAGAAGTAACATCAGCTGACCAGGATTTTAGCCACAGCGCCCTGCGTGCCTGAATGGCGAATCCTGAATTCTTCGCCGTAAGTTTAGTAAGATGTACTACGGCCTCCGAAATGAATGAATTAGCTAGTTTAAGGACTCTAAGCCTGTCCGTAATGTCGTCCAGAGTAGCTGAACCAATGTTCTCTTCCAGAGACTCAATCCAGAATGCCGCTGCAGCCGTGATCGGCGCAATGCATGCAAGGGGTTGCAATATAAAATCTTGTTGAACAAACATTTTCTTAAGGTAACCCTCTAACTTTTTATCCATTGGATCTGAAAAAGCACAGCTATCCTCCACCGGGATAGTGGTACGCTTAGCTAAGGTAGAAACTGCTCCCTCCACCTTAGGGACCGTTTGCCATAAGTCCCTTGTGGTGGCGTCTATTGGAAACATTTTTCTAAATATCGGAGGGGGTGAGAACGGCACACCGGGTCTATCCCACTCCTTAGTAACAATTTCAGTAAGTCTCTTAGGTATAGGAAAAACCTCAGTACTCGTCGGTACCGCAAAATATTTATCCAACCTACACATTTTCTCTGGTATTGCAACTGTGTTACAATCATTCAGAGCCGCTAACACCTCCCCTAGTAATACACGGAGGTTTTCCAGTTTAAATTTAAAATTTGAAATATCTGAATCCAGTCTGTTTGGATCAGAACCGTCACCCACAGAATGAAGTTCTCCGTCCTCATGTTCTGCCACCTGTGACGCAGTGTCTGACATGGCCCTAATATTATCAGCGCACTCTGTTCTCACCCCAGAGTGATCACGCTTACCTCTTAGTTCTGGGAATTTAGCCAAAACCTCAGTCATAACAGTAGCCATATCCTGTAATGTGATTTGTAATGGCCGCCCAGATGTACTCGGCGCTACAATATCACGCACCTCCCTCTGAGCGGGAGATGTAGGTACTGACACGTGAGGCGAGTTAGTCGGCATAACTCTCCCCTCGTTGTTTGGTGAAATTTGTTCAATTTGTACAGATTGACTTTTATTTAAAGTAGCATCAATACAGTTAGTACATAAATTTCTATTGGGCTCCACTTTGGCATTGCAACAAATGACACAGGTATCATCCTCTGAATCAGACATGTTTAACACACTAGCAAATAAACTTGCAACTTGGAAATACAATTCAATTAGAATAATATTAAAATGTACTGTGCCTTTAAGAAGCACAGAAGATCTATGACAGTTGAAAATTAATAAATTGTAACAGTTATAGCCTCAATCCTTGTAAACAACACAACTTTAGCAAAGGTTTAATCCCATTAGCAAAGATAACAAATTCTGAAAGCAGGAAACAAATTACAGAATAAACGTTTTTTATCTCAGTCAAACTATAATTCTCACAGCTCTGCTGAGAGAAATTACCTCCCTCAAAATAAGTTTTGAAAACCCCTGAGCTCTGTAGAGATGAACCGGATTATGCAGGGAATACAATGAGTTGCTGACTGAAATATTTGATGCATAGAAAAAGCGCCAAAAAACGGCCCCTCCCCCTCACACACAGCAGTGAGGGAGAACAGAAACTGTCAGAAAAACAGATTAAGCAACTGCCAAGTGGAAAAATAGTGCCCAAACATTTATTCACACAGTACCTCAGCAAATGAAAACGATTTTACATTCCAGCAAAAACGTTAAACATAATCTCTAGTTATTAAACAGCTTTATGTATTTCTTACAGTGTAATTCTAGTGAAGTACCATTCCCCAGAATACTGAAGTGTAAAGTATACATACATGACATTATATCGGTATGGCAGGATTTTCTCATCAATTCCATTGTCAGAAAATAAAAACTGCTACATACCTCTATGCAGATTCATCTGCCCGCTGTCCCCTGATCTGAAGTTTACCTCACTCCTCAGATGGCCGAGAACAGCAATATGATCTTAACTACTCCGGCTAAAATCATAGCAAAACTCTGGTAGATTCTTCTTCAAACTCTGCCAGAGAGGTAATAACACACTCCGGTGCTATTTTAAAATAACAAACTTTTGATTGAAGATATAAAACTAAGTATAATCACCATAGTCCTCTCACACATCCTATCTAGTCGTTGGGTGCAAGAGAATGACTGGGAGTGACGTAGAGGGGAGGAGCTATATGCAGCTCTGCTGGGTGAATCCTCTTGCACTTCCTGTTGGGGAGGAGTAATATCCCAGAAGTAATGATGACCCGTGGACTGATCACACTTAACAGAAGAAATAGTGATTGCGTAATATAAGTGCCACCCAACAGCATAGGTACTAACCGCCTACTCAGGCACACACCATATTAAACAAGTATCAAAACACGCAATCTATTGGTACATGGAATTGATAGAAAAACAGCTGCAGTATTGTGATATTTAATGTAACACATGCAAATTCATTGCGATATCACTCAAATATTTATTAAAATTTTGTAATAAATAGTCAGACCACAGTGCATCAAATAATATGCGAACATGTTTATATAATAATACTCACCCATTCAAGAAAATCTAATACACTACTGGTAAATTTATATGTACCAACAACCCTTCCTTTTACTAAGGGATTATTATCCAGAATCAATTTAATTGTACTCCAAGTGCAAGGAATGGGAATTTGATATAATTCCAACCCACTATGGTTGATAGGTACCACCAATATAAATAGCCCACTTGTTACTTGCCACTCCATACAGTTTAGACTGGTCGGTATAAATCTGTGAGTACTGATAATATATGTATGCGATAAAGGCCAGATCAATAATTAACAGGTCTCACAGTTTATTTTCATATCTTAGCAACTCATGATAGAGTGATTTTAAATGTGTGTATTCACCCATCTTTTAAGAGTTGAATAAAAGTTACATTTTAATATACATTTTTTTGCCTCTACGATCAGTCTGGGCAAAGAGTGCTACATAAGCATTTCTTTCTAGGGAATCTAATCCCAATTGTTCGCAAAGTTTAGCACCAAATGCTAGCACCACTCCTCATAAGGGAATACTAAACTGATACTGACATATAAAGTATCTTAAGTAACAAATACAATAGAGGAGTTTGCCTTTATAGTGCCCTTGCTATTTTGTGTATAGTGTTCTTTTCTAAATTCACCTTCCACCCGTGAGATCTCAGGAAGGCTATGACAATGTCGGTATGAGACTTTGCTTGATGGCAAGATGGTGGGTTTTAATGTTGGTGTGGGGGGGTATCGTATTTTTTTTTACAGGTAAAAGAGCTGATTACTTTGGGGCAATGCCCCACAAAAAGCCCTTTTAAGGGGCTTTTTGTAATTTAGTATAGGGTAGGGAATTTTATTATTTTGGGGGGATTTTTTATTTTATTAGGGGGACGTGTGCTAGGTTCAACGTGTGCTAGGTTCAACGTGTGCTGGGTACGGCATGTGCTAGGTACGGCGAGAGCTAGGTACCATGTGTGCTAGGTGCCATGTGTGCTAGGTGCCATGTGTGCTAGGTGCCATGTGTGCTAGGTGCCATGTGTGCTAGGTACAATGTGTGCTAGGTACCATGTGTGCTAGGTACCATGTGTGCTAGGTATCATGTGTGCTAGGTACCGCGTGTGCTAGGTACGGCGTGAGCTAGGTGCCATGTGTGCTAGGTGCCATGGGTGCTAGGTGCCATGGGTGCTAGGTGCCATGTGTGCTAGGCACCGTGTGTGCCAGGCAAGGCGGGTGCCGGGTACGGCGGGTGCTAGGTATAGCGTGACCTAGGTACAGTGCGTGGGCTAGGTACAACGTGTGTTAGGTATAATGTGTGTTAGGCACAGTGTGTGCGAGGTACAGCGTATGCTGGGTATAATGTGTGCTAGGTTCAATGTGTGCTAGGCAAGGTGGGTATTGGGTACGGCGTGTGCTTGGTATAGCGTGAGCTATGTACAGGGGGTGCCAGGTATCAGGTGTGCTAAGTACAATGTGTGCTAGGTATAATGTGTGCTGGGCACAGCGTGTGTTGGATACAGCGCGTGCTAGTGCCAGGTGCAATGAGTGCTAGATGCAATAAGTGCTTGGTGCAATGAGTGCTGGGTGCAATGAGCACTGGGTGCAATGAGCACTGGGTTCAGTGTGTACTAGGCACAATGAGTGCTAGGTACAGTGGGTGCTAGATACAATATGCACCTCACTTTTCTCTGGAATTTTTTGGTACATACATTTCAAGATGTTGACAGAACCTGTTCCTCAAATCTATATGGTTAAATCCATTAAGATATTTTACAGCAACTTCTCCTGACTTGTACTTTGGAGCATTAAATTTAATCTATAAGTTCCACCCCCCCCCCATATTTAGTTCAATCTTGGTGAATTATTTTCACCACATATCCCTGAAATTTACTTATGGTGTATCAATGTCTTGACAGTTACTGCAACCGGACCTGCGTGTTCGATACCTTTTGTTTGTGTATATTTGAACAGGGGTCCTGCGTGTCCCCAAGTGTTACCTTTCATTCTAAAACCGAATAAAAACTCATTTGAAAAAAAAAAAATTATAGTGGTGGCGACGTTGACGGCGGCAGATTAGGGGTTAATAAATTTAATGTTGTTGCGGTGACGTTGGGGGGGCAGATTAGGGGTTAATAAATCAAATGTAGGGTTGGGCGATGTTGGGGGCATCAGATTAGGGGTTCATAATTATAATGTAGGTGGCGGCGGTGTCCGGAGCGGCAGATTAGGGGTTAATAATATAATGTCGGGGGCGGCAGAAGAGGGGTTAATAAGTGTAAGATTAGGGGTGTTTAGACTCGGGGTTCATGTTAGGGTGTAGACATAATTTTTATTTCCCCATAGGAAACAATGGGGCTGCGTTAGGAGCTGAACGCTGCTTTTTTGCAGGTGTTAGGTTTTTTTCAGCCAGCTCAGCCCCATTGTTTCCTATGGGGAAATCATGCATGAGCACGTTCAGCCAGCTCACCGCTGACTTAAGCAACGCTGGTATTGAAGTGAGATGTGGAGCTAAATTTTGCTCAAAGCTCACTTTTCTGAGGCTAACGCCGGCTTGCAGAACACTCGTAATACCAGCATTGTCTTAAGTGAGCGGTGAGAAAAAAAGGCTTGTTAGCACCGCACAGCCTTACCGACAAAAACTCATAATCTAGCCGTATATTAGGTAGAACAGCACTCTCTGACATTGCCACCCCTGAACTGATATCCCAAACATCTGTTGGGATGTACCAGCTCAGAACTGGCCTGTCTCTTCCACTTACTTTTACTTCCTCTTCTATCTGTGACCCAGCTACTTCCCAGAGTCTCCCCATATAAATCCTCTCCATTTTCACTGCTAGAACTATGAACAACCTGCTCCATCATATCCATTTCCCTTTCAAGGGGTCGATTTATTATGATGCAGGCGGCATTTAATATTGCACAAGCATTTCTAGTGAAATGCTTGTGCAATGTTTCCCCCTGCAGCGTTGCCCCGCTAGCAGGGGGTGTCAACCATCCCGATCGTACCTTATCAGGATGATTGATGTCCGCTGCCGAAACTTATGTTTCCACCGAGCCGAACACCTCGCTCGGAAACTGCTGCATTAGCAGCATGTTAAATCGGTCCCCAAGTGTATGAATACCACGCAGTGCTGCAATTCGTTCCTCCAGAACTCTAATATGAACTTCTAAAGAGACAATATGATCAAACTTGCCACAGAGATATGATCCCTGAATTGGCAAACATATCGCAATCAGATTTTCACATGTTTTTACTTAAAAGACCACTCAATGCAGTATAATTGTATAATTAAAGGGACAGTCTACGGTAAAAATGATTTTTTCCTCAATGTGTTTCAAATTATGACTAAATCCCAACCAGTGGAAAAATATGTCACTAACCATATTCAAAATTAAAAAACTGCACTCTGAGGGGAAATGGGCCTCAACTTAATCTGAGAACCCCTCTCACTGAAGACTCAAATGCACATTTTAATTAATTTACGGGCGGCGCGGGTTGCAGCGCTTGTGCTGAAGCCTGCGCTGTAAATGTAATCTCGCCCTAAGATTACAAAAAATAAACAAAATTATCCAAAATAATAAAAATGAAACCTAATCTAATCCCCTATAAATACAAAAAAGCCACCCCAAAATAAAAACACCCCTAATCTATCAATAAACTACCAATAGCCCTTAAAAGGGCCTTTTGTGCGGGCGAAGTTTGATTATCAAAATACTATTTTATGGCACCCTAAGAATTTATATATTTCTATATTCAGCTCCTATCATATCCTAGGATATGGATCATAAAGCTTGGGACTAAACTAACATATAATCAACATAATATTGGTACAGAGGCCTATTCGTTAGCTGAGACCGCTGCAAAACTTCCACCATTATACTTGAAACTACCCACGCACCGCCTTAGCTGACGGAGAAATACTTCTTACACTTGCACCTTTAGCATTTTAATAGAGCAACAATTTCTTTTGGCGATGCACGCTTTAATGCGCTCCATGGACTTTCACCAGCAAGCTCTTGTTGCTGAACTGAGAGCTGCGGCGGACCCATCACAAAACACAACACTGTCTAGAGAAGTGAAGGAGGAGACAGACTGGTCGGAACCAGACCCGCCACAATGCAACACAGATTTACCCTAGGACCCTGCAGATTGGTATACAACAAGCATGGAGGACCTCGGTCCGAGGACAACGAAACAGCCGGAAATAGCTTTACAGATCAGTACCTCGCAGCACTCCCATGTCCTTACAGGGCCAGGGGCAACGGAACGCAACATATCTCGTGGTGCCGCAGACACCGCTGCTCGGAGTGACCAGAATACGCAGTTTCCAGCCGACAGTTTATACTTCCTATGGTCCTGAGACGGCTGATTCATCTGGAGGTGCTCCTGCAGATACTGGGGCCAAGTCAAGTGAGGCTGCTGAACCGGGAGCTGAGAGGAACACATTGTGCTTAGGGTGCTCCGTACTGCACATTTTAGGGCTAAATGAGTCTATTCATGGAGGAACTAAGGCACGATCTTACACTAGCACCAAACTCCCAAACCCATCTACATGGAGGTCTGGCTCTCTCACTAACCCTTTTACTAGCAGCTTCAACCTGTTTGTACAGCTGTTGGGTCAGTTTACTAATCCTCTTATCGGCACATTAGATCAGTCTCCACAGTGGAGATCCCCTCCATATATTTCCCCCGGGCTGGATCAACTACGCAGAAGTGGTGTTGGTTAAATAACACATTCTGGACCATCTCTCACAGGACAGTATATGTTCTCACTTTAGTAACAGCATTTATTATGGTGAACACAGAGTAATTAACCCACCTTAGTCTGTAAGGTTAATTTATTTTAAGTTAAATCTGGGGAATACTCTTGTTAGGACCTGATGCTCCCTTCCACATGTATATACTGTATATTTAAGTTTAATGGTTTTGTACTGTTGTTTTTCTATTTTTCCTTGTCTTTATTTTCTATCATTTATAATAGCCTTGACACTCATGTGAGCTACTGAATGGATATATTTTATTTTGTATTACTATTCCCACCTTAGTAAGACCTGAAGAGTGCAGTTTGCCCACCTCCATGTAATTCCCACAATCTTCCTCAGATCTATACTAATTTTAAAAGACTAGCAACAAATAACGCATTGCACTAAAAACATAATTTATGCTTACCTGATAAATTCCTTTCTCCTGTAGTGTAGTCAGTCCACAGGTCATCATTACTTATGGGATATTAACTCCTCCCCAACAGGAAGTGCAAGAGGATCACCCAAGCAGAGCTGCTATATAGCTCCTCCCCTCTACGTCACACCCAGTCATTCGACCGAGAACCAAACGAGAAAGGAGAAACTATAGGGTGCAGTGGTGACTGGAGTATAATTAAAAAATTTTGACCTGCCTTAAAAAACAGGGCGGGCCGTGGACTGACTACACTACAGGAGAAAGGAATTTATCAGGTAAGCATAAATTATGTTTTCTCCTGTTAAGTGTAGTCAGTCCACGGGTCATCATTACTTATGGGATACCAATACCAAAGCTAAGTACACGGATGACGGGAGGGACAGGCAGGATCTCTATACGGAAGGAACCACTGCCTGAAGAACCTTTCTCCCAAAAACAGCCTCCGAAGAAGCAAAAGTGTCAAATTTGTAAAATTTGGAAAAAGTATGAAGAGAAGACCAAGTTGCAGCCTTGCAAATCTGTTCAACAGAGGCCTCGTTCTTAAAGGCCCAAGTGGAAGCCACAGCTCTAGTAGAATGAGCTGTAATCCTTTCAGGAGGTTGCTGTCCAGCAGTCTCATAGGCTAAGCGTATTATGCTACGAAGCCAAAAGGATAGAGAGGTAGCAGATGCTTTTTGACCTCTCCTCTGTCCAGAATAAACGACAAACAGAGAAGAAGTTTGTCGAAAATCTTTAGTTGCCTGTAAATAAAATTTCAGGGCACGGACTACATCTAGATTGTGCAGAAGTCGTTCCTTTTTTGAAGAAGGATTAGGACACAATGATGGAACAACAATCTCTTGATTGATATTCTTGTTAGTGACTACCTTAGGTAAGAACCCAGGTTTAGTACGCAGAACTACTTTATCTGAATGAAAAATCAGATACGGAGAATCACAATGTAAGGCTGATAATTCAGAGACTCTACGAGCCGAGGAAATAGCCATTAAAAACAGAACTTTCCAAGATAACAGCTTGATATCAATGGAGTGAAGGGATTCAAACGGAACACCCTGTAAAACGTTAAGAACTAAGTTTAAGCTCCACGGCGGAGCAACAGATTTAAACACAGGCTTAATTCTGGCCAAAGCCTGACAAAAAGCCTGAACGTCTGGAACTTCTGACAGACGCTTGTGTAAAAGGATGGACAGAGCTGAGATCTGTCCCTTTAACGAACTAGCAGATAAACCCTTTTCTAAACCTTCTTGTAGAAAAGACAATATCCTAGGAATCCTAACCTTACTCCATGAGTAACCCTTGGATTCGCACCAGTGTAAGTATTTACGCCATATCTTATGGTAAATTTTCCTGGTAACAGGTTTCCTAGCCTGTATTAAGGTATCAATTACTGGCTCAGAAAATCCACGCTTTGATAAAATTAAGCGTTCAATTTCCATGCAGTCAGCTTCAGAGAAATTAGATTTTGATGTTTGAAAGGACCCTGAATTAGAAGGTCCTGTCTCAGAGGCAGAGACCAAGGTGGACAGGATGACATGTCCACTAGATCTGCATACCAGGTCCTGCGTGGCCACGCAGGCGCTATTAGAATCACTGATGCTTTTTCCTGTTTGATCCTGGCAATCAAACGAGGAAGCATCGGGAAGGGTGGAAACACATAAGCCATCCTGAAGGTCCAAGGTGCTGTCAAGGCATCTATCAGGACCGCTCCCGGGTCCCTGGACCTGGACCCGTAACGAGGAAGCTTGGCGTTCCGGCGAGACGCCATGAGATCCATATCTGGTTTGCCCCAACGTCGAAGTATTTGGGCAAAGACCTCCGGATGAAGTTCCCACTCCCCCGGATGAAAAGTCTGGCGACTTAGGAAATCCGCCTCCCAGTTCTCCACTCCTGGGATGTGGATCGCTGACAGGTGGCAAGAGTGAGACTCTGCCCAGCGAATTATCTTTGATACTTCCATCATCGCTAAGGAACTTCTTGTCCCTCCCTGATGGTTGATGTAAGCCACAGTCGTGATGTTGTCCGACTGAAACCTGATAAACCTCAGAGTTGCTAACTGAGGCCAAGCCAGAAGGGCATTGAGAACTGCTCTCAATTCCAGAATGTTTATTGGAAGGAGACTCTCCTCTTGAGTCCATGATCCCTGAGCCTTCAGGGAATTCCAGACAGCGCCCCAACCTAGAAGGCTGGCGTCTGTAGTTACAATTGTCCAGTCTGGCCTGCTGAAGGGCATCCCCCTGGACAGATGTGGCCGAGAAAGCCACCATAGAAGAGAATCTCTGGTCTCCTGATCCAGATTCAGCGTAGGGGACAAATCTGAGTAATCCCCATTCCACTGACTTAGCATGCACAATTGCAGCGGTCTGAGGTGCAGGCGTGCAAAAGGTACTATGTCCATTGCCGCTACCATTAAGCCGATTACCTCCATGCATTGAGCCACTGACGGGTGTTGAATGGAATGAAGGGCACGGCAAGCATTTAGAAGCTTTGTTAACCTGTCCTCTGTCAGGTAAATTTTCATTTCTACAGAATCTATAAGAGTCCCCAAGAAGGGAACTCTTGTGAGTGGTAAGAGAGAACTCTTCTCCTCGTTTACTTTCCACCCATGTGATCTTAGAAATGCCAGTACTAACTCTGTATGAGACTTGGCAGTTTGAAAGCTTGACGCTTGTATCAGAATGTCGTCTAGGTACGGAGCTACCGAAATTCCTCGCGGTCTTAGTACCGCCAGAAGAGAGCCCAGAACCTTTGTAAAGATTCTTGGAGCCGTAGCCAACCCGAAGGGAAGAGCTACAAACTGGTAATGCTTGTCTAGGAAGGCAAACCTTAGATACCGGTAATGTTCTCTGTGAATCGGTATGTGAAGGTAAGCATCCCTTAAATCCACTGTGGTCATGTACTGACCTCTTTGGATCATGGGTAAGATTGTCCGAATAGTTTCCATCTTGAATGATGGAACTCTTAGGAATTTGTTTAGGATCTTTAAATCCAATATTGGTCTGAAGGTTCCCTCTTTTTTGGGAACCACAAACAGATTTGAGTAAAACCCTTGTCCGTGTTCCGACCGCGGAACTGGATGAATCACTCCCATTAGTAAAAGGTCTTGTACACAGCGTAGAAACGCCTCTTTCTTTATCTGGTTTGTTGACAACCTTGAAAGGTGAAATCTCCCTTGTGGAGGAGAAGCTTTGAAGTCCAGAAGGTATCCCTGAGATATGATCTCCAACGCCCAGGGATCCTGGACATCTCTTGCCCAAGCCTGGGCGAAGAGAGAGAGTCTGCCCCCCACTAGATCCGTTACCGGATCGGGGGCCCTCACTTCATGCTGTCTTAGGGGCAGCAGCAGGCTTTCTGGCCTGCTTGCCCTTGTTCCAGGCCTGGTTAGGTTTCCAACCTTGTCTGTAGCGAGCAACAGCTCCTTCCTGTTTTGGAGCAGAGGAAGTTGAAGCTGCTCCTGCCTTGAAATTACGAAAGGCACGAAAATTAGACTGTCTAGCCCTGGGTTTGGCTCTGTCTTGAGGCAGGGCATGGCCTTTACCTCCCGTAATATCAGCGATAATTTCTTTCAAACCGGGCCCGAATAAAGTCTGCCCCTTGAAAGGTATGTTAAGTAGTTTCGATTTAGAAGTTACATCAGCTGACCAGGATTTTAGCCACAGCGCTCTGCGTGCCTGAATGGCGAATCCGGAATTCTTAGCCGTAAGTTTAGTTAAATGTACTACGGCATCAGAGATAAATGAATTAGCTAGCTTAAGGGTTTTAAGCTTAAGTGAAATCTCATCTAATGTCGCTGAGTCAAGGGTCTCTTCCAGAGACTCAAACCAAAATGCTGCCGCAGCCGTGACAGGCGCAATGCATGCAAGGGGTTGTAATATAAAACCTTGTTGAACAAACATTTTCTTAAGGTAACCCTCTAACTTTTTATCCATTGGATCTGAAAAGGCACAGCTATCCTCCACCGGGATAGTGGTACGCTTAGCTAAAGTAGAAACTGCTCCCTCCACCTTAGGGACCGTTTGCCATAAGTCCTGTGTGGTGGCGTCTATTGGAAACATTTTTCTAAATATAGGAGGGGGTGAGAAAGGCACACCGGGTCTGTCCCACTCCTTAGTAATAATTTCAGTAAGTCTCTTAGGTATAGGAAAAACGTCAGTACTCGTCGGTACCGCAAAATATTTATCCAACCTACACATTTTCTCTGGGATTGCAACTGTGTTACAATCATTCAGAGCCGCTAACACCTCCCCTAGCAATACACGGAGGTTTTCCAGCTTAAACTTAAAATTTGAAATGTCTGAATCCAATTTATTTGGATCAGATCCGTCACCCGCAGAATGAAGCTCTCCGTCCTCATGCTCTGCATATTGTGACGCAGTATCAGACATGGCCCTAGCATTATCAGTATACTCTGTTCTCATCCCAGAGTGATCTCGTTTACCTCTAAGTTCTGGCAATTTAGACAAAACTTCAGTCATAACATTAGCCATGTCTTGTAAAGTGATTTGTAATGGCCACCCTGATGTACTTGGCGTTACAATATCACGCACCTCCTGAGCAGGAGATGCAGGTACTGACACGTGAGGCAAGTTAGTCGGCATAACTTCCCCCTCGTTGTCTGGTGAATGTTGCTTAACATGTACAGATTGACTTTTATTTAAAGTAGCATCAATGCAATTAGTACATAAATTTCTATTGGGCTCCACCTTGGCTTTTGAACATATTGCACAAAGAGTTTCCTCTGTGTCAGACATGTTTAAACAAACTAGCAATTAGACTAGCAAGCTTGGAAATACTTTTCAATTAAATTTACAAGCAATATGTAAAAACGTTACTGTGCCTTTAAGAAGCACACAAAAAACTGACACAGTTGAATAAAAATGAACCGGATTAGTTATATAAACCAAATTTAGCAAAGGATTGCACACATTAGCAATGGATGATTAACCCTTAATATCAGAAAAAAAACGTATAACAATTGACAATATAAGCGTTTTTATCACAGTCAAGCACAGTCTCACAGGTCTGCTGTGAGTGATTACCTCCCTCAAAACTAGTTTTGAAGACCCCTGAGCTCTGTGGAGACGTCCTGGATCATGCAGGGAGAAAAAGACAGACTGTGACTGAATTTCTGATGCGTAGTAAAAGCGCCAAAATAGGCCCCTCCCACTCACACTACAACAGTGAGGGAAGCTCAGTAAACTGTTTTAATTTAAAACAACGACAGCCATGTGGAAAATAAAGCCCAAAACAATTTTCACCAAGTACCTCAGATAATTAAACGATTTAACATGCCAGTAAACGTTTAAAATCTAATATATGAAATGTCATTAAAAAGCCTGCTGCTAGTCGCTCACACTGCAAGTTAGGCTAAAAGTTATATGCATACAGTATTTTCCCAGTGAAGTGCCATTCCCCAGAAATACTTAAGTGTAAACATATATACATGTCAGCCTGATACCAGTTGCTACTACTTCATTTAAGGCTGTACTTACATTATATCGGTATTAGCAGTATTTTCAAAGTCAATTCCATTCCTCAGAAAATAATATACTGCAACATACCTCTTTGCAGGTGGACCTGCCCGCTGTCCCCTGATCTGAAGTTACCTTACTCCTCAGAATGGCCGAGAACAGCAAACGGATCTTAGTTACGTCCGCTAAGATCATATACAAAAACTCAGGTAGATTCTTCTTCAAATTCTGCCTGAGAAGGAAACAACACGCTCCGGTGTCGTTTAAAATAACAAACTTTTGATTGAAGATATAAAAAACTAAGTTTAATCACCACAGTCCTCTCACACATCCTATCTATTAGTTGGGTGCAAGAGAATGACTGGGTGTGACGTAGAGGGGAGGAGCTATATAGCAGCTCTGCTTGGGTGATCCTCTTGCACTTCCTGTTGGGGAGGAGTTAATATCCCATAAGTAATGATGACCCGTGGACTGACTACACTTAACAGGAGAAACACCACTCTTCCATTATACATTCTATTTTATAATAGAATACTGTGTGGATAAATAGTATGACGTCTATTCCCCACGTTTCCCTTTCCAAAACTGATATACGAACTATAGGTCCAAGTCACCCCAAGCCTAGTACATAGGTCATCAGACCACTCTAATGCATACATCTTTGCGGTCTGATAGGCTTGGATACTTGGGTTATTTTATAAATGGTTAAATGACTGTTCTCCTAGAACTTTCAACATAATGAAGTTATGGTGTGTACTTTTAAGTAACTAGTGCTAGAATTAGCCATACTATTTACTCCAAAAATCTTAAATTCATTGAATGGTGAACTTATCAATAAATTGGTTTAATCTATTCACACAAATCTTATTACTCTCCCTCCAGGAACTTAGCTTACATACTTTTATATATGGTACATCCAAATTTGTCTGTGTATGTATGTCTGTGTGTGTATGCGTATGAGTGTGTGTATGTATATCTATCTACATGTATGTATGCGTGTGTGTATGTGTGTGCACACACTCACTAGCGGCTACACTACGGCTTCAACAGGATGTATACCTATGAGCATTGAGCACCCCTACCTCTCGGTGCTAATATATGTCATTAGCAAGGTTAACTATATGTATAAAGGCAATTAGATATGAGAGATCTGTATAGCACTAAACATTGAACTTGTAATATGTATAAAGCTTTGATCCTCTTAGTCTTCATAGGATTAGACTTCATAGGATTCCATATTTATAAGGATTTAGGCTTTAGTATGCATCTAGAAGAGTGGTAAGTCTCTGTGATAGCAGTATATAGTACTATACATACTCAAGACTTCTTTTGGTGTTGCAGCTAAGTTTCCTACATTTAACATGCCTAACATTTACAGTGATATACTACTGGGTCTGCGGCCGGGACCTCAGAGTATTATCGCCTATTAGATGTGGCTCAATACTAGATAATATTAGCAGTTAAATATTTCAGTCGCTACACATCATATGGAGCATCACTCAGAATATCTAATTGATGCTAACACATCCTATCTAGGACTCTCTAGGTGTATTATATATAATAGATGAGTCCTATTTCGTTAATTATTGTACCTTGAACTAGCTATGTCCCTCCCTATTAGTCATCTAAACAGTAAGTCGTTCCTAATGGAGTCCACCTTTATAGCTATATAACATGACCTTCATTCACTCCCTCCACATTACTACTCTGGTATCCTAAATGGCTCCGCTCCTCATCCCCTCCCTTACTTCACTCAGAGCGGCTCTTGCCCGCTGGACTTTCTTTCCCCCTTCCTCGCTAATTTGGTCCAAGAGCGACCTAACAAAAACGAATCCACACTTGCCCCAATTTAACTAGAATAAACAACTTTATGAATGTTCTTTATGGCAAGGTGGGGACCATATATCCTAGTTATATAATATAAAACTGAGGTTCCATTATCCTTTAATGACAAACTAGTTGTGCATGTCTTGCAATATCACTTTCATTTACTTGTTACTTGATGTAAATTTCTTCATCTACATACTGGCAGTCTGAACACCAGACATAGCTGTATATTCCATAGTTATTGTACTTCTGTTCTCATAGAGACGCACAGAGTTTATACCTAGAGCTATTATCTCTCTACTTCTTAGCTATGTTTTTGTGCTAATAATGTATGTTTCAATGCTATGTTTTCATTGTCATTGGATTAATATTTCATGCAATATTTCTCACAACCGCAATAAAAATTATTTTAAAAAAAAAAAAGGGCCTTTTGTAGGGCATTGCCCTGAAGCAATCAGCTCTTTTACCTAAAATAAATTACAAAGTACCCAACCCACCCCTCCAAAATAAAAAAAAACTAAGTCTAAAATAAACCTAAGATACCAATTGCCCCATAAGGGGCATTTGTATGGGAATTGCCCTTAAAAGGGAAATCAGCTCTTTTGCGCCCATACAAATAAAAAATCCCTAATCTGCAATCAGCCAATAGAATTTAAGTATCTCTCATCCTATTGGATGAGAACAGTGAGTACCTAATTCAGAGTTAGACTTAGGTTTTCTTTTTATTTTTTGGGGTGTTTTTTTTTTTAGATTAGGGATTTTTTATCTTTATGGGCACAAAAGAGCTGATTGCCCATACAAATGCCTCTTTAGGGTCAATGGGTAGCTTAGGTTTATTCTTTTGGGTGGGGTTTGCTTTAAGGGGGGAATTTATAATTTTTGTAGGTAAAAGAGCTGTTTAACTTAGGGCAATGCCCTACAAAAGGCCCTTTGAAGGGCTATTGGTAGCTTATTGTTAGGTTAGGGGGTGTTTTTATTTTGGGGTAGTTTTTTTGTTTTTATAGGGCTATTTTTATTATTTTGGATAATTTCGTTTATTATTTTTGTAATCTTAGTGTTTTTTATTTTTTGTAACTTTAGTGTTTGTTTTTTTTGGTAATGTTATTTTTTTTTGTTTTTTTTTGTAGTGTTAATTTTTTTTAATTTTGTAACTTAGGTTTTATTATTTTTAGTTTATTTTACTTTATTAAAATAGTTATGTTAGGTGTATTTATAGTATCATTTTAGTTTTTTATTTATTTTATGATAGTTATATTGTAAATTTAATTTAAAGTATAGGGGATAGTTAGGTTTAGGGGTTAATAGTTTAATTTATTGATTAGCGATGTGGGGCTTGTGGTTTAGGGGTTAATAGATTTAGTATTTGCAATGTGGCGGGTGGCGGTTTAGGGGTTAATAGGTTTATTTAGTGTCGGCGATGTGGGTGGTTGGCGGATTAGGGGTTAATGCGTTTATTATAGTATTTGTGATGTGGGGGGCCGGTGGTTTAGGGGTTAATAGGTTTATTGAGTGTTGGCGATGTGGGGGGTCAGCGGATTACGGGTTAATGTTTATTATAGTATTTGCGATGTTGGGGGCCAGCGGTTTAGGGGTTAATATTTGTATTTAGTGTTGGCAATGTGGGGGGTCAATGGATTAGGGGTTACTAGGGTTATTATAGTATTTGCGATGCGGGGGGATGGCGGTTTAGGTGTAGTTTATGGGTGTTAGTATACTTTGTAACATTTTTGTTTTGCAAAACATTTTTGTTTCACAAAATCCATAACTACTGGTCTCTGATCGCGGAATGGATCGTTGCTGTATTAGCTATAACGTTAGAGTAATAGCCTGACCGCACAACCTGTAATACGGCGCAATGAAAATTTCACAATCAAAAGCCATTTTTTGAGTGCGGAATGGAGAGTTGCATAAAGGCTAAAACGCTAGCGGTATAGCCGTACCGCCGCGACTTATAATACGGGAGACCTGCATATTCTGCGCGCAAAGGCCAATTTTCAGCAGTATAGTCATACCGCAACACTTAATATTGCTGAAAGTAAGCTAGACATATTTAACATTTTATATGTGCTTTTCAATATTTCGTGTTTTTGATTACAGGGAAACCTCACAAGCTTTTCCAAAAAAAGTCTCTAATTACAAAGCGGCTTCAGAATGTTATTTGTATCCATTGTGTTCTCATGTAATATTTAGGTTATATAGAGATATTTCATCTGGTTTATCTAATTGCACTTTTTTTGCATGGGATCAAAAGACATTTCAGAGAGTTTCTAGGACACCTGTACAGATAAAAGACTGACAGTTTATCCCAGCTGCTCTTGTGTAGGACAACTTTATGTGGAACACATGAAGCCACAGTGTTGCTATTATTGAACTATTAAAGGAAAATATTCTGAGGCTGAATGGACGTGCAAGAAGGCAAACAAAGGTTGGTATTTATCGTTGTCCCTGGAGAGACACAGAGTCAGAACGAATGCAGCATTATTTGTTGTCTCTACAAGTCTTCCGTCCACCTGGTAGACATTAAAATGTAGTGTTATCCGTAAGACTGTAAATTCCCCAGAGAGATAACAGGGAGCAATGGGTAACATTTACTAAACAGTCCCTCCAGTTCCTGTGTTAAGAGAAATTAAACACTAAGGGCCACATTACAAGTGGAGTGCTAAATATTGTTTGCTTGCAAGAGATATTAGTGCTCTACTATGTAATACCAGCGCACAATAATCTTAACTGGTATTACAAGTAAATCACAATGCGAACACCAGCTCGCTTCCATAGGCTCCTATGGGAGCCTCGTTCTGATGCTGTCAGTGAGAGGGGTAAGTAGCGCAGCGATGGGCAGCATTTAAAATATATATATATGAATATATACATATATATATTTACCGGTATGTGTTAATATGTGTAGATACACATATTAACACATAAATATATATGTATATAAGCATATACATATATACTTACATTGTGGTCTATGGGAACACACAGTTCCCATAGACCACAATGTAAAGGCACTATTAAGTGCCAGGTTTTTTTCTAACACCCCACTCCCACCAACGTCAAAGCCCCAAAACTGCCTAGTGCAGTTTTTTTTTAAAAAATTCTACTTATTTTAAAAAAAATAATACACTATAATGCCCTCTATTATAAGGGCATTTGGGGCACTTTTAGAAAATTAACCAGAGATCAATAACCAGCCACTTGTAACTGCTGGTTAATTATAGCGAAGGGGCGCTATAAATTAACGCTCCACTTGTAATCTAGCCCTAAATAAATGCTAGATATAATTATGTGTTCAAAGTAATGATTAGTCTGAGATTAATATGCAGATTTTTTTTTTTAATTATATCAGTTTAAATATTAAAAACTAAATATAAAGTTGTATACTCTATAAAATAACTTTGAAGTTGTAATATAAAATGTTTAATTATATGTAATAAAATATTTGCAATTTACTTTATCTTATTATTTATTATGCTCCCTTGTCCTGTAATTTAACTTTGAAATTGTGAGCTTTCCAATTCTGGGAATTGGAAGTGCATGACGCAGACTTCACAAACCTAATCTAACACACATATTTTACAGTGCATTGTCCCTTAAATTTATGGTACAACTGTAGAAGTTTTGTAATTACAGGGTATCCTGGGTTTAAAGCATGTTCTCCTTGTCTAATCTCCACAGCCATTTAGCTGATATTGGTCTCTGATTCACTAAGGTTACTCATCTCTCTTTTTTTTTTTTAAGTAAATTGGCTCAATAAAAGAATGAGACTGGAGAGTCTGGTGAAGCATCTTATTGGGTTTTGCTGAATACACACAGAACTACGTATATATATATATATATATATATATATACGCAAACATGCACGTATGTGTACATAGTACAAGCATTGTCTGCTGATCTTGTATCAGTTTCTGTCAATAATTACAAGTGAGGTGAGAGTTGAAGACATAGATCTTATCAGCAGATGAGATTAAGTTCTGAACTAATCTCAGTTACACAACAGAATCTGGGAGGGATATAAACAAATGTAATTTCCTTTGTTCAACTTCCTCTCCACTAATGTGAAAGCAAGATTTTGTAACACTTACCTTGTGGTGTGTGACATCACTCACCTATGGCAGTCCCTCAGAGCACTTTCTTACCCTAATAATAAATAAAAAAGGTGATTGACTAGCTGAATTTAAACAAGACAACAGCAATGTAAAAATTAAAAATGTGTTAATGTTATATTAAAATTACACACACACTTTATGTATACAATAAGGGCCAGATTATCAGTGGTGCGCTAATTTACACTCATGCTAAACCGGTTAATTGCGCTACAAGTAAGCTTTTTTGCACTCGCCAGTTTGTGCTCGCGTTAGATTTGAAATTAAACTGTTTTAACTTGCACTCTAACCTGACGAGCGCAAAAATCCGAAGTTATAATACGCATGTGCATTCACGTATACCCCCAATGGAAATAAAAGTGGAAAAAAAAACCCTTACTCCCGCTCAAACACGATTGCATATTCTCATGTGAGCTAACCCGACATGAAAATATGATTATCTCACAATTTAATGTTCTGCACATAGCAGAATATGTGCTATTTATTCATAAATAAATATTTCTACATATATCTGATCGTATTTTGGTACAATATATATCTATACCTATATATCTATATGATTATATATAGGTATAGATATATTACAGAAATATATATAAATCAATATCTATTAAGAAATACATAGAACATATTCTGCTATGTACAGGACATTGGAATGTGAAATATTTACAGTAAATACATAGTTAAAACCTTTATTAAAAATGAATATTGCATAAATATGTTTTTCATGTTTTTATCTATATAACTGCAAAGGTCTCCAATGCGCATATATATATATATATATATATATATATATATATATATATATATATATATACACACATGCATATGTATTTATGTGTTTATATGTACATATATGTCTGTAAACACATATAAATACATAAATACATATATACATAATGTACACACACACACATATATATATATATATATATATATATATATATATATATATATAAAAAACAAAAATCATTACTTCTGGGATATTAACTCCTCCCCAACAGGAAGTGCAAGAGGATTCACCCAGCAGAGCTGCTATATAGCTCCTCCCCTCTACGTCACACCCAGTCATTCGACCAAGAACCAACGAGAAAGGAGAAGCCAAAGGGTGCAGTGGTGACTGGAGTATAATTTAAAAATTTTTATAGACCTGCCATAAAAAAACAGGGCGGGCCGTGGACTGACCACACTACAGGAGAAAGGAATTTATCAGGTAAGCATAAATTTTGTTTTCACCTGTTAAGTGTGGTCAGTCCACGGGTCATCATTACTTCTGGGATACCAATACCAAAGCTAAAGTACACGGATGACGGGAGGGACAGGCAGGCTCTTTATACGGAAGGAACCACTGCCTGAAGAACCTTTCTCCCAAAAACAGCCTCCGAAGAAGCAAAAGTGTCAAATTTGTAAAATTTGGAAAAAGTATGAAGAGAAGACCAAGTTGCAGCCTTGCAAATCTGTTCAACAGAAGCCTCATTCTTAAAGGCCCAAGTGGAAGCCACAGCTCTAGTAGAATGTGCTGTAATTCTTTCAGGAGGCTGCTGTCCAGCAGTCTCATAGGCTAACCGTATTATGCTACGAAGCCAAAAAGAGAGAGAGGTAGCCGAAGCTTTTTGACCTCTCCTCTGACCAGAATAAACGACAAACAGGGAAGACGTTTGTCGAAAATCCTTAGTTGCCTGTAGATAAAATTTCAGGGCACGGACTACATCTAGATTGTGTAGCAGACGTTCCTTCTTCGAAGAACGATTAGGACACAAAGATGGAACCACAATCTCTTGATTGATATTCCTGTTAGTGACCACCTTAGGTAGGAACCCAGGTTTAGTACGCAGAACTACCTTGTCTGAATGAAAAATCAGATAAGGAGAATCACAATGTAAGGCAGATAACTCAGAGACTCTTCGAGCCGAGGAAATCGCCATTAAAAACAGAACTTTCCAAGATAACAGCTTGATATCAATGGAATGAAGGGGTTCAAACGGAACACCCTGTAAAACATTAAGAACTAAGTTCAAACTCCATGGTGGAGCAACAGTTTTAAACACAGGCTTGATCCTAGCTAAAGCCTGACAAAAAGCTTGAACGTCCGGAACTTCTGACAGACGTTTGTGTAAAAGAATGGACAGAGCTGAAATCTGTCCCTTTAAGGAACTAGCGGATAAACCCTTTTCTAAACATTCTTGTAGAAAAGACAATATCCTCGGAATCCTAACCTTACTCCATGAGTAACTCTTGGATTCGCACCAATATAAGTATTTGCGCCATATCTTATGGTAAATCTTTCTGGTAACAGGCTTCCTAGCCTGTATTAAGGTATCAATAACTGACTCAGAAAAACCACGTTTTGATAAAATCAAGCGTTCAATTTCCAAGCAGTCAGCTTCAGAGAAATTAGATTTTGATGTTTGAAGGGACCCTGGATCAGAAGGTCCTGTTTCAGAGGTAGAGACCAAGGTGGACAGGATGACATGTCCACTAGATCTGCATACCAAGTCCTGCGTGGCCATGCAGGCGCTATTAGAATCACTGATGCTCTCTCCTGTTTGATTCTGGCAATCAATCGAGGAAGCATCGGGAAGGGTGGAAACACATAAGCCATCCCGAAGGTCCAAGGTGCTGTCAAAGCATCTATCAGAACCGCTCCTGGATCCCTGGATCTGGACGCGTAACGAGGAAGCTTGGCGTTCTGACGAGACGCCATGAGATCTATCTCTGGTTTGCCCCAACGTCGAAGTATTTGGGCAAAGACCTCCAGATGAAGTTCCCACTCCCCCGGATGAAAAGTCTGACGACTTAGGAAATCCGCCTCCCAGTTCTCCACTCCCGGGATGTGGATTGCTGACAGGTGGCAAGAGTGAGACTCTGCCCAGCGAATTATCTTTGATACTTCCATCATTGCTAGGGAGCTTCTTGTCCCTCCCTGATGGTTGATGTAAGCTACAGTCGTGATGTTGTCCGACTGAAACCTGATGAACCCCCGAGTTGTTAACTGGGGCCAAGCCAGAAGGTCATTGAGAACTGCTCTCAATTCCAGAATGTTTATTGGTAGGAGACTCTCCTCCTGATTCCATTGTCCCTGAGCCTTCAGAGAATTCCAGACAGCGCCCCAACCTAGTAGGCTGGCGTCTGTTGTTACAATTGTCCAGTCCGGCCTGCTGAATGGCATCCCCCTGGACAGATGTGGCCGAGAAAGCCACCATAGAAGAGAATTTCTGGTCTCTTGATCCAGATTCAGAGTAGGGGACAAGTCTGAGTAATCCCCATTCCACTGACTTAGCATGCACAATTGCAGCGGTCTGAGATGTAGGCGTGCAAAGGGTACTATGTCCATTGCCGCTACCATTAAGCCGATCACCTCCATGCATTGAGCTACTGATGGGTGTTGAATGGAATGAAGGACACGGCATGCATTTTGAAGCTTTGTTAACCTGTCTTCTGTCAGGTAAATCTTCATTTCTACAGAATCTATAAGAGTCCCCAAGAAGGGAACTCTTGTGAGTGGAAAGAGAGAACTCTTCTTTTCGTTCACCTTCCATCCATGCGACCTTAGAAATGCCAGTACTAACTCTGTATGAGACTTGGCAGTTTGAAAGCTTGAAGCTTGTATCAGAATGTCGTCTAGGTACGGAGCTACCGAAATTCCTCGCGGTCTTAGTACCGCCAGAAGAGCACCCAGAACCTTCGTGAAGATTCTTGGAGCCGTAGCCAATCCGAATGGAAGAGCTACAAACTGGTAATGCCTGTCTAGGAAGGCAAACCTTAGATACCGGTAATGATCTTTGTGAATCGGTATGTGAAGGTAAGCATCCTTTAAATCCACTGTGGTCATGTACTGACCCTTTTGGATCATGGGTAAGATTGTCCGAATAGTTTCCATTTTGAACGATGGAACTCTTAGGAATTTGTTTAGGATTTTTAAATCCAGGATTGGCCTGAAAGTTCCCTCTTTTTTGGGAACCACAAACAGATTTGAGTAAAACCCTTGTCCTTGTTCCGACCGCGGAACCGGATGGATCACTCCCATTAGTAAAAGATCTTGTACACAGCGTAGAAACGCCTCTTTCTTTATTTGGTTTGTTGACAACCTTGACAGATGAAATCTCCCTTTTGGGGGAGAGGATTTGAAGTCCAGAAGGTATCCCTGAGATATGATCTCTAACGCCCAGGGATCCTGGACATCTCTTGCCCAAGCCTGGGCGAAGAGAGAAAGTCTGCCCCCCACTAGATCCGTTCCCGGATCGGGGGCCCTCAATTCATGCTGTCTTAGGGGCAGCAGCAGGTTTCCTGGCCTGCTTGCCCTTGTTCCAGGACTGGTTAGGTCTCCAGCCTTGTCTGTAGCGAGCAACAGCTCCTTCCTGTTTTGGTGCAGAGGAAGTTGATGCTGCTCCTGCTTTGAAATTCCGAAAGGAACGAAAATTAGACTGTCTAGCCTTAGGTTTGGCTTTGTCTTGAGGCAGGGCATGGCCCTTACCTCCTGTAATGTCAGCGAGAATTTCTTTCAACCCGGGCCCGAATAAGGTCTGCCCTTTGAAAGGTATGTTAAGTAATTTAGATTTAGAAGTAACGTCAGCTGACCAGGATTTTAGCCACAGTGCTCTGCGTGCCTGAATGGCGAATCCGGAATTCTTGGCCGTAAGTTAGTTAAATGTACTACGGCATCCGAAATAAATGAATTAGCTAGCTTAAGTGTCTTAAGCTTGTTTGAAATCTCATCTATAGTTATTGAGTCAAGAGTCTCTTCCAGGGACTCGGACCAAAAAGCGGCCGCGGCCGTGACAGACGCAATACATGCAAGGGGTTGCAATATAAAACCTTGTTGAACAAACATTTTCTTAAGGTAACCCTCTAATTTTTTATCCATTGGATCTGAAAAGGCACAGCTATCCTCCACCGGGATAGTGGTACGCTTAGCCAGAATAGAAACCGCTCCCTCCACCTTAGGGACCGTCTGCCATAAGTCCCGTGTGGTGGCGTCTATTGGAAACATTTTTCTAAATACAGGAGGGGGGGAAAAGGGTACACCGGGCCTATCCCACTCCTTAGCAATTATCTGTAAGCCTCTTAGGTATAGGAAATACGTCAGTACTCGCCGGTACCGCATAGTATCTATCCAGCCTACATAATTTCTCTGGGATTGCAACGGTGTTACAATCATTTAGAGCTGCTAAAACCTCCCCTAACAGTACACGGAGGTTTTCGAGTTTAAACTTAAAATTAGAAATGTCTGAATCCATTCTATTGGGATCAGAACCGTCACCTGCTGATTGAAGCTCTCCGTCCTCATGTTCAGCATACTGTGACGCAGTATCAGACATGGCCCTATTATCAACAGCGCACTCTGTTCTCACCCCAGAGTGATCACGCTTACCTCTTAGTTCTGGTAATTTAGCCAAAACTTCAGTCATAACATTAGCCATATCCTGTAATGTGATTTGTAATGGCCGCCCTGATGTACTCGGCGCTACAATATCACGCACCTCCCGAGCGGGAGATGCAGGTACTGACACGTGAGGCGAGTTAGTCGCCACAGTCCTCTCACACATCCTATCTATTAGTTGGGTGCAAGAGAATGACTGGGTGTGACGTAGAGGGGAGGAGCTATATAGCAGCTCTGCTGGGTGAATCCTCTTGCACTTCCTGTTGGGGAGGAGTTAATATCCCAGAAGTAATGATGACCCGTGGACTGACCACACTTAACAGGAGAAATACATGTTAAGACATATATATATTATGTATGCGGCCTCAGAGCTCGGGTTAAAGGGACAGTCTACACCAGATTTTTTTATTGTTTAAAAAGATAGATAATCCCTTTATTACCCATTCCCTAGTTTTGCACAACCAACACAGTTAAATAAATACACTTTTTACCTCTGTGATTACCTTGTGTCTAATCCTCTGCAAACTGCCCCCTTATTTCAGTTCTTTTGACAGACATCCACTTTAGCCAATCAGAGCTGGCACACCTGAACTCCACGTGCGTGAGCACAGTCTTATCTATATGGCACACATGAACTAACACCCTCTAGTGGTGAAAAACTGTCAAAATGTCCTGAGAGAAGAGGCGGCTTTCAAGGGCTTAGAAATTAGCATATGAACCTTCTAGGTTTCGCTTTCAACTAAGATTACCAAGGGAACAAAGCAAAATTGGTGATAAAAAGAATTTTGAAAATTGTTTAAAATTACATTCTTTATCTGATTCATGAAAGTTTATTTTGGACTAGACTGTCCCTGTAACTGTTTCAAAAAACAAAAAAGTGTCACAAAATACATAAAAAATACATTGAAAATTACAGTTACATTAATAACACTATATAATAAAAAATATTAAAAAAGAAATACTGCACAAAAAAGTTATAAGGGCTCAAAGATATGAGGTTTCAGGTGTTAGAAAAAAAAAGGCCGGCAAAGGGCTTTAACATTGAGATACACACATGTACATGTCTATTTATACAGTATGTGTATATATGTATTTCCAAACATATGACGTCACAGGTGTCAGCAATGTGCAAAGGATAAAGGTGTTAAAAACACTTAACGGTCTATCAATGCGGCAATCTGCAAACACTATCAGTTTTTCAAAAGTGTTATCCAACATTCTTTAGCAACCACTAGCCTCTTTAAATTGGCAATATATTCACTAGTAATACAAGTTTCCATAAACCCTGTACTTAATAAGTCGCTACGGCTAACAGCACGAGGGACGCTCCGGGTCTAGTGAGTGATTGCATACTGTATGGGTTTCCCAGGATTGTACTGCACTATATTCACTTTCATCCTGTGAGTGGTTCTATTTCTCCTACATTGGTGTGTCCGGTCCACGGCTTCATCCTTACTTGTGGGAATATTCTCTTCCCTAACAGGAAATGGCAAAGAGAGCACAGCAAAAGCTGCCCATATAGCTCCCCCTCTGGCTCCGTCCCCCAGTCATTCTCTTTGCCGCTCTGAAAAAGTAGCATCTCCACGGGGATGGTAAAGAGTATGTGGTGTTAGTTGTAGTTTTATTTCTTCTATCAAGAGTTTATTATTTTAAAATAGTGCCGGTTTGTACTATTTACTCTACAACAGAAAGTGAAGATTTCTGTTAAAAGAGTAGCAACAGTAACTAGAATCCATTACTGTTCCCACGCAGGACTGTTGAAACCAGAGAACTTCAGTTGGGGGGAACAGTTTGCAGACTTTTCTTCTCCAGGTATGACTAGTCTATTTTTCTAACAAGACATGGTAATGCTAGAAGACTGTCATTTTCCCTCATGGGACCGGTAAGCCATTTTTTTACACTCATAACAGAATGAAGGCTTATAAATGGGCTCTATACTGGTTGACACTATGGTGGGCTAAATCGATTGATATATATAATATTTATATGATTTTTGGAGTGTTTTTGTGATTGAAACACTTTTGGGAACGTTTTTATTATGCCAGGCAGTTGGTTAGACAGCTAATCTAGTCAGGAAAGCCCCTTCACTCTGGTATGCAGAGGGAGGAGGCCTCATTTTCGCGCCTCAGTTGCGCAGTTACTTCTGAAAGCAGTGCATGCAGCTTCATATGAGAAGGTCCTGTGGACATAAAAAACGATTTCTAAAAGGCTTATTTCTGTGCTGAATAATCCCCAAGGAAGGTAAAGGCTGCAGCAAAGGCTGTAGCAGGGACTGTAGTGGGTTCAAACTGGTAAATTAAACAATTAGCTCCGGTTTGCTCATTTAAGGGGTTAGAGACTTTGGTGTGCAATATTTTCAAATCATTAAGACAATAGGGTGCAAATTTTGTAAAGATCGGATATTTCCTTCATAGTTTTTCAAGCATTCAGAAATAAAGTGTACTCTTTTTATTATTTAAAGAGACAGTAACGGTTTTGTTTAAAAACAATTTTATTGCTTTAATAGCCTGCCAAAGTCTGTCTAACATGTCTATACCTTCAGATAGCATATGTTCTGTGTGTATAGAGGCCAAGGTGGTTCCCCCTTTAAATGTATGTTCAAATTGTGCCATGGCGTCCATACAAAGTAAGGATAGTACTGTCACATTTAATAAGGTTGCCCAAGATGATTCTTCAAATGAAGGTAGTGGGGATAGTTCATCATCCTCTCCTTCTGTGTCAACACCAGTTATGCCCGCGCAGGCGACACCTAGTACATCTAGCGCGCCAATGCTTGTTACTATGCAGCAATTAACTGCAGTAATGGATTATTCTATAGCAAATCTTTTATCCAAACTGCCAGCATTTCCCAGAAAGCGTGATTGCTCAGTTTTAAATACAGAGGATGAGCAAGTGGGCGCTGACGATAATTTATCTGTTATACCCTCACACCAGTCTGAATTGGCCGTGAGGGAGGGTCTGTCTGAGGGTGAAATTTCTGATTCAGGAAAAGGTTCTCAGCAGGCAGAACCTGATATCGTGGCATTTAAATTTAAGTTAGAACATCTCCGCGCCCTGCTTAAGGAGGTGCTAACTACACTTGATGATTGTGACTCTTTGATGATTCCAGAGAAATTGTGCAAAATGGACAAATTCCTAGAGGTCCCTGTGCACGCTGATGCCTTTCCGATACCCAAGAGGGTGGCGGACATAGTGACCAAGGAGTGGGAGAAGCCAGGTATACCTTTTGTCCCACCTCCTATATTTAAGAAAATGTTCCCCATTGTCGACCCCAGAAGGGACGCATGGCAAACAGTCCCGAAGGTGGAGGGAGCGGTTTCTACATTGGCTAAGCGCACGACTATTCCAATTGAGGACAGTTGTGCTTTCAAAGATCCTATGGATAAAAAATTGGAAGGATTGCTTAAAAAGATATTTGTTCAGCAAGGTTTCCTTCTCCAACCAATTTCGTGCATTATTCCTGTCACCACGGCGGCGTATTTTTGGTTCGAGGAACTAGAACATTCGCTCCATATGGAGACTCCATATGTGGAAGTCATGGACAGAGTTCACGCACTAAAGTTGGCTAATTCTTTTATTTTAGATGCCGCTTTCCAATTAGCTAAATTAGAGGCAACAAATTCAGGTTTTGCAATAGTGGCGCGCAGAGCGCTTTGGCTAAAATCTTGGTCGGCGGATGTGTCGTCCAAGACAAAACTGCTTAATATCCCTTTCAAAGGTAAGACCCTTTTCAGGCCAGAATTGAAAGAGATTATTTCAGACATCACTGGGGGAAAAGGCCATCCCCTCCCACAGAATAGGCCTTTCAAGGCTAAGAACAAATCTAATTTTCGTTCCTTTCGCAATTTCAGGAACGGACCATCTCTAACTCTGCAGCCTCTAGACAAGAGGGTAACGCTTCCCAGCCTAAACCAGCGTGGAAACCAATGCAAGGCTGGAACAAGGGTAAACAGGCCAAGAAGCCTGCTGCTGCTACCAAGACAGCATGAAGGGGTAGCCCCCGATCCGGGACCGGATCTAGTAGGGGGCAGACTTTCTTTCTTTGCTCAGGCCTGGGCAAGGAATAGTCTCTCAGGGGTATCTTCTAGAGTTCAAGGAACTTCCTCCAAGGGGAAGGTTCCACATGTCTCGCTTATCTTCAGACCAGATAAAGAGACAGGCATTCCTACATTGCGTAGGAGACCTATTAAAGATGGGAGTGATACACCCAGTTCCAACAGTGGAACAAGGTCTGGGTTTTTACTCAAACCTGTTCGTAGTTCCCAAAAAAGAGGGAACTTTCAGGCCAATTCTGGATTTAAAAATTCTAAACAAATTCCTCAGAGTTCCATCATTCAAGATGGAAACCATTCGGACGATCTTACCAACAATCCAGGAGGGTCAATATATGACTACCGTGGACTTAAAGGATGCGTACCTGCATATTCCTATCCACAAAGATCATCATCAGTTCCTGAGGTTCGACTTCCTGGACAAACATTACCAAGTTGGTGGCTCTTCCATTCGGTCTAGCCACTGCTCCCAGAATTTTCACAAAGGTGCTAGGGTCCCTTCTAGCGGTTCTAAGGCCGAGGGGCATTGCTGTAGCATCTTACCTAGACGACATCCTAATCCAAGCATCGTCTCGTTCCAAAGCAAGGGCTCATACAGACATTGTTTTAGCCTTTCTCAGGTCTCACGGGTGGAAGGTGAACGTAGAAAAAAGTTCCCTGTTCCCGTCCACAAGGGTTCCTTTTCTGGGAACAATAATAGATTCTGTAGAAATGAAGATTTTCCTGACCGAGGTCAGAAAATTAAAGCTTCTAAACGCTTGTCAAGTTCTTCAATCTATTCCTCAGCCTTCCATAGCTCAGTGCATGGAGGTAATAGGATTAATGGTTGCAGCAATGGACGTGGTTCCTTTTGCTCAAATTCATCTAAGACCATTACAACTGTGCATGCTCAATCAGTGGAATGGAGATTATGCAGACTTGTCTCCCCAGATTCAAGTAGACCAGGTGACCAGAGACTCACTCCGCTGGTGGTTGACTCAGGATCACCTGTCTCAGGGAATGAGTTTCCGCAGACCAGAGTGGGTCATCGTCACGACCGACGCCAGTCTCTTAGGCTGGGGCGCGGTCTGGGACTCCCTGAAAGCTCAGGGTCTATGGTCTCGGGAAGAGTCTCTCCTCCCGATAAACATTTTGGAACTGAGAGCGATATTCAATGCGCTCCTGGCCTGGCCTCACCTAGCGAAGAGTATACAATGTAATGGCCCAGCACTAGTACCCAGGCAAATAGGTGCACGCTGTAGGGACCCTGCAATAGTCCCTTGTAGAATCCAGAGAAGCAGAAAACAGCAGCACCTTGTTAATGCAAAAAATCTTCCTTTATTGGTTTAACATCATGGCAGACAGGAGATACAACGTTTCGGTCATACACTGACCTTAATCATTTAAGATTTTTTGCATTAACAAGGTGCTGCTGTTTTCTGCTTCTCTCACCTAGCGAAGGCCAAATTCATAAGATTTCAGTCGGACAACATGACGACTGTAGCGTACATCAATCATCAGGGGGGAAAAAAGAGTTCCTTGGCGATGAGAGAGGTATCCAAGATCATCAATTGGGCGGAGGATCACTCCTGCCACCTATCTGCAATTCACATCCCAGGAGTAGACAACTGGGAGGCAGATTATCTGAGTCGTCAGGCTTTTCATCCGGGGGAGTGGGAACTCCACCCGGAGATCTTTGCCCAGTTAACCCAACTATGGGGCACTCCAGATTTGGATCTGATGGCGTCTCATCAGAACTTCAAGGTTCCCCACTACGGGTCCAGATCCAGGGATCCCAAGGTGACACTAGTGGATGCATTGGTGGCGCCTTGGTCGTTCAACCTAGCTTATGTGTTTCCACCGTTCCCTCTCCTTCCCAGGCTTGTAGCCAGGATCAAACAGGAGAAGGCCTCGGTGATTCTGATAGCTCCTGCGTGGCCACGCAGGACTTGGTATGCAGACCTGGTGAATATGTCATCGGCTTCACCATGGAAGCTACCTTTGAGACGGGATCTTCTAGTACAAGGTCCATTCGAACATCCAAATCTAGTCTCTCTGCAGCTGACTGCTTGGAAATTGAACGCTTGATTCTATCTAAGCGTGGTTTTTCAGATTCAGTTATAGATACTCTGGTCCAAGCCAGAAAACCTGTGACTAGGAAAATTTATCATAAGATATGGAAAAAATATATCTGTTGGTGCGAATCCAAGGGATTCTCTTGGAGTAAAATTAAAATTCCTAGGATACTTTCCTTTCTCCAAGAAGGTTTGGATAAAGGGTTGTCAGCGAGTTCTCTAAAAGGACAGATATCTGCTCTGTCTGTTTTGTTGCACAAACGTCTGGCAACAGTGCCAGATGTACAGGCATTTGTACAGGCCTTAGTAAGAATCAAGCCTGTCTACAGACCTATGACTCCACCATGGAGTCTAAATTTAGTTTTTTCAGTTCTTCAAGGGGTTCCGTTTGAACCCTTACATTCCATAGATATTAAGTTACTATCTTGGAAGGTTCTGTTTTTTGTTGCTATTTCTTCTGCTAGAAGAGTTTCTGAATTGTCTGCTTTGCAGTGTACTTCACCCTATCTGGTATTCCATACAGATAAGGTTGTTTTGCGTACCAAACCTGGTTTTCTTCCGAAAGTAGTTTCCAGCAGGAATATTAACCAGGAGATAGTTGTTCCTTCTCTGTGTCCGAATCCAGTTTCAAAGAAGGAACGTTTGTTACACAACTTAGATGTGGTCCGTGCTTTAAAATTCTATTTAGAAGCAACAAAGGATTTCAGACAGACTTCATCCTTGTTTGTCGTTTATTCTGGTAAGAGGAAAGGGCAGAAAGCTACTGCTACCTCTCTTTCTTTTTGGCTGAAAAGCATCATCCGATTGGCTTATGAGACTGCCGGACGGCAGCCTCCTGAACGAATTACGGCACACTCTACTAGAGCTGTGGCTTCCACATGGGCCTTCAAGAACGAGGCTTCTGTTGATCAGATCTGTAAGGCAGCGACTTGGTCTTCTCTGCATACTTTTGCCAAATTTTACAAATTCGATACTTATGCTTCTTCGGAGGCTGTTTTTGGGAGAAAGGTTTTGCAAGCCGTGGTGCCTTCCGTTTAGGTAACCTGACTTGTTCCCTCCCTTCATCCGTGTCCTAAAGCTTTGGTATTGGTTCCCACAAGTAAGGATGAAGCCGTGGACCGGACACACCAATGTAGGAGAAAACAGGATTTATGCTTACCTGATAAATTTCTTTCTCCTACGGTGTGTCCGGTCCACGGCCCGCCCTGGCTTTTAGTCAGGTTTAAATTTTTTTGTCTCTATACACTACAGTCACCACGGCACCCTATAGTTTCTCCTTTTTTTCCTAACCGTCGGTCGAATGACTGGGGGGCGGAGCCAGAGGGGGAGCTATATGGGCAGCTTTTGCTGTGCTCTCTTTGCCATTTCCTGTTAGGGAAGAGAATATTCCCACAAGTAAGGATGAAGCCGTGGACCGGACACACCGTAGGAGAAAGAAATTTATCAGGTAAGCATAAATCCTGTTTCTGTGTGACTTGTCCGGTGTATATGCCTACTTCACTAGAGAAGTTTTTTTTCCCCTTTTACATATCAGCTGAAACCGTGCGGTAAATCTGTCTCCCATGGCGCCCAACTGGATTTACCGCACGGCTATTGGCTAAGAGCTGAAAACATCACCTCTTAGCAAAAAAAATTTTTGTCCGTGGGCTGCCGTAGCAGCTAAGAACGGCGATCGGTTGAAACGAATAAATGCACTTTCTGCATGAAGTATCTAATACTTCATGAATATAAGTGCCCTCTATTTGTTTCAACAGTCAACCCTAGCATTTCAAAAACACTATGGTTGAATTTCACTTAAATTCACAAGCTCTGTTTCCGTATATACTGTACATGTGATTTTATATATATTGTTTACTTGTTTATACAACATTTATTTAAGTGTAAAATGTTTTATACCACATTTGAAGCATCATTTTTTCTCTTTCCTCTTTCAGCTCTGTGTGGGCGCAGTGGGAATTAGTTTATTTCAGTATCTGGAATAAACTTCTCTTTTTTTCTATAGATATATATATTAAACAAAAATACCATGAGATATATGTAGAAATATGTATTTATGAAAAATAGAACATATTCTTCTATGTGAAGAACACTGGAATGTGAAATATTAATATTTTCATGTCAGGTTACCGTACTTGAGAATATGCGATCGGGTTTGCGCACGAGTAGGGCTTTTTTTCCACTTTTTTTGCTCCATTGACTTGACTATGGGGTGATATGTTAACGTGATCGCGGTATTTGAAGTTCAGCTTTTTGTGCACATAGGTTAGCGCACAATCACATTTTTTTTACTTTCAACTTGTAATACGAGCGCTACCCGATTTCTGCAAAAAGATTACTTCTAGCGGCATTAGTGCATGTGCTTTAAATACTGCTCCACTTTGAATTAAAAGTATAATTAAAGTAAGGCAGAAATATTAATGCCATAGTGCTCTTTATAAAAATGTTACTGTACATAACCTGCAGTAATAAACACATTTTGTTTGTTCAGGGTAAGGTTTACTTTAAAATATGTTGTTTTAATCGTTATGTCGTTATCAGTGTATTTTTTCCAAATAGATTCATGCAAGCCTGTTTTATCCTTAGCAATGCTAAATCTCAAAAAAACAGAATTTATGCTTACCTGATAAATTACTTTCTCTTGCGGTGTATCCAGTCCACGGATTCATCCTTTACTTGTGGGATATTCTCATTCCCTACAGGAAGTGGCAAAGAGAGCACACAGCAAAGCTGTCCATATAGCTCCCCCCTTAGCACCACCCCCCAGTCATTCGACTAAAGGTTAGGAAGAAAAAGGAGAAACCATAGGGTGCAGTGGTGACTGTAGTTTAAACAAAAATTTTTTACCTGACTTAAATGCCAGGGCGGGCCGTGGACTGGATACACCGCAAGAGAAAGTAATTTATCAGGTAAGCATACGTTCTGTTTTCTCTTGCAAGGTGTATCCAGTCCACGGATTCATCCTTTACTTGTGGGATACCAATACCAAAGCTTTAGGACACGGATGAAGGGAGGGAACAAGACAGGTACCTTAAACGGAAGGCACCGCTGCTTGCAAAACCTTTCTCCCAAAAATAGCCTCCGAAGAAGCAAAAGTATCGAATTTGTAAAATTTGGCAAAAGTATGCAGTGAAGACCAAGTCGCTGCCTTACAAATCTGTTCAACAGAAGCCTCATTTTTGAAAGCCCATGTGGAAGCCACTGCTCTGGTAGAATGAGCAGTAATTCTTTCAGGAGGCTGCTGGCCAGCAGTCTCATAGGCTAAACGGATGATGCTTTTCAGCCAAAAGGAAAGAGAGGTAGCAGTTGCTTTCTGACCTCTCCTCTTACCAGAATAGATAACAAACAAGGAAAGTGTTTGTCTGAAATCCTTAGTTGCTTGTAAATAGAACTTTAAAGCACGAACTACATCAAGATTGTGTAATAGACGTTCCTTCTTCGAAGATGGATTAGGACACAGAGAAGGAACAACTATTTCCTGGTTAATATTCTTGTTAGAAACAACTTTAGGAAGAAAACCAGGCTTGGTACGCAAAACTACCTTATCTGCGTGGAACACCAGGTAAGGTGAATCACACTGTAAGGCAGATAATTCGGAAACTCTTCGAGCAGAAGAGATAGCTATCAAAAACAAAACTTTCCAAGATAACAACTTAATGTCTATGGAATGTAAAGGTTCAAACGGAACCCCTTGAAGAACTGAAAGAACTAGATTCAAACTCCATGGCAGCGCCACAGGTTTATAGACAGGCTTGATTCTGACTAAAGCCTAAGCAAACACTTGAACGTCTGGTACCTCTGCCAGACGCTTGTGTAACAGGATAGACAAAGCAGATATTTGTCCTTTTAAGGAACTAGCTGACAATCCTTTCTACAATCCTTCTTGGAGAAAGGACAATATCCTGGGAATCCTAATCTTACTCCATGAGTAACCCTTGGATTCACACCAACAAAGATATTTCCGCCATATCTTATGGTAGATTTTCCTGGTGACAGGCTTTCTAGCCTGAATCAGAGTATCTATAACTGACTCAGAGAACCCACGCTTTGATAGAAGTAAGCGTTCAATCTCCAAGCAGTCAGACGTAGAGAAACTAAATTTGGATGCTTGAACGGACCCTGTATTAGAAGATCCTGCCTCATTGGCAGTGTCCATGGTGGGACAGATGACATGTCCACTAGGTCTGCATACCAAGTCCTGCGTGGCCACGCAGGCGTTATCAGAATCACCGAAGCCTTCTCCTGCTTGATTCTGGCAACCAGAAGCGGGAGGAGAGGAAACGGTGGAAAAACATAAGCCAGATTGAAGGACCAAGGCGCTGCTAGAGCATCTATCAATACCGCCTTGGGATCCCGGGACCTGGACCCGTAGAGAGGAAGTTTGGTGTTCTGACGGGACGCCATCAGATCCAACTCTGGGGTGCCCCATAGCTGAGTCAGCTGGGCAAATACCTCTGGGTGGAGTTCCCACTCCCCAAGGAGAAAAGTTTGACGACTTAGAAAATCTGCCTCCCAGTTGTCTACTCCTGGGATGTGAATTGCTGAGAGATGGCAGGAGTGATCCTCCGCCCACCTGATTATTTCGTTGTCCGACTGAAATCTGATGAATTTGGCCGCCGCTAGTTGAGGCCATGCCTGAAGAGCGTTGATATCGCCCTCAGTTCCAGAATGTTTATCGGGAGAAGAGTTTCTTCCAGGGACCATGAGCCCTGAGCTTTCAGGGAGTCCCAGACCACACCCCAGCCTGACAGACTGGCGTCGGTCGTTACAATGATCCTCTCCGGCCTGCGGAAACATATTCCCTGAGATAGGTGATCCTGAGACAACCACCAGAGAAGAGAATCTCTGGTCTCCTGGTCCAACTGAATTTGAGGAGACAAATCTGCATAATCCCCATTCCACTGTTTGAGCATGCATAGTTGCAGTGGTCTGAGGTGTATCCGAGCAAAAGGGACTTTTCCATTGCCGCTACCATTAGTCCGATTGTCTCCATGCACTGAGCTCCAGATGGCCGAGGAATGGAATGAAGAGCTCGGCAAGAAGTTAACAGTCTTAACTTTCTGACCTCCGTCAGAAATTCTAGGTAAGGCGCCACTGCTAAGCCCGCGGTCTTAGAACCGCCAGGAGGGACCCTAGCACCTTTGTGAAAATTCTGGGAGCAGTGGCCAACCCGAAAAAGAAAGACCCACAAACTGATATTGCTTGTCCAGAAAGGCGATCCTGAGAAACTGGTGATGATCTTTGTGGATAGGAATGTGCAGATACGCATCCTTTAGATCCACGGTAGTCATATATTGACCCTCCTGGATCATTGGTAAGATTGTCCGAATGGTCTCCATCTTGAATGATGGGACTCTGAGGAATTTGTTTAGAATTTTGAGATCCAGGATTGGTCTGAAAGTTCCTTCTTTTTTGGGAACCACAAACAGGTTTGAGTAAAACCCCAGTCCTTGTTCTGCAATTGGAACTGGGTGGATCACTCCCATTGTATGTAGATCTTCTACACAGCGTAAAAACGCCTCTTTCTTTGTCTGATCTGTAGACAGACGAGAAATGTGGAACCTTCCCCTTGGAGGAGAGTCCTTGAATTCTAGAAGGTATCCCTGGGCTACAATCTCTAATGCCCAAGGATCGTGTACATCTCTTGCCCAGGCCTGAGCGAAGAGAGAGAGTCTGCCCCCTACTAGATCCGGTCCCGGATCGGGGGCTACCCCTTCATGCTGTCTTGGTGGCAGCTGCAGGCTTTTTGGCCTGTTTACCCTTATTCCAGCCCTGGTAAGGTTTCCAGGTTGCCCTGGGCTGTGAAGCGTTACCCTCTTGCTTTGCAGCGGGAGAGGATGAATCGGGACCGTTCCTGAAATTTCGAAAGGAACGAAAATTAGCCTTATTCTTTGTCTTAAAGGGCTTGTCCTGAGGGAGAGCATGGCCTTTTCCCCCGGTGATATCTGAAATAATCTCTTTCAATTCAGGCCCGAAGAAGGTCTTTCCTTTGAAAGGAATGTTTAAAAGCTTGGATTTAGACGACACATCGGCCGACCAGGACTTGAGCCATAGCGCCCCGCGCGCCAAAATGGCAAAACCTGAATTTTTCACCGCTAACTCAGCTATTTGGAAAGCGGCGTCAGTGATAAAAGAATTAGCTAGCTTTAGAGCCTTAATTCTATCCATAATTTCCTCATATGAGGTCTCCGTCTGGAGCGAGTCTTCCAGCGCCTCAAACCAGAAAGCCGCTGCAGTAGTTACAGGAATAATGCAGGCAATAGGTTGGAGAAGAAAACCTTGTTGAACAAAAATTTTCTTAAGTAAACCCTCTAATTTTTTATCCATAGGGTCTTTAAAAGCACAACTGTCTTCAATTGGTATGGTTCTGCGTTTAGCTAGTGTAGAAACAGCCCCCTCCACCTTAGGGACCGTCTGCCACGAGTCCCGCACAGGGTCAGGTATGGGGAACATTTTCTTAAAAACAGGAGGGGGAACAAAGGGAATACCTGGTCTATCCCACTCCCTAGTAACGATATCCACAATCCTCTTAGGGACCGGAAACGTATCCGTGTAAATAGGGACCTCTAAGTACTTGTCCATTTTACACAATTTCTCTGGGATCACCAAAGGGTCGCAGTCATCCAGAGTAGCTAATACCTCCCTAAGCAAAACGCGGAGGTGTTCTAGTTTAAATTTAAAAGCCAATGTATCTGAATCTGTCTGAGGAGGAACCCTTCCTGAATCAGAGACTTCTCCCTCAGACATCAAATCCCTCGCTCCCACTTCAGAGCGTTGTGAGGGTATATCGGATACGGCTACCAAAGCGTCAGAATGCTCATAATCTGTTCTTAAAACGGAGCTATCACGCTTTGCAGGTAACACGGGCAGTTTAGATAAGAAAGCTGTAAGAGAATTATCCATGACTGCCGCTAAGTCTTGTAATGTAAAAGGGTTAGACGCACTAGAGGTACTAGGCGTCGTTTGCGCGGGCGTAACTGGTTGTGACACTTGGGGAGAGGCAGACGGGCTACCCTCGTTACCTTCAGTCTGAGAATCATCTTGGGCTACATTCTTAAGAGCAACAATATGATCTTTAAAGTGTATAGACATATCAGTACAAGTGGGACACATTCTGAGAGGGGGTTCCACCATGGCTTCTAAACACATTGAACAAGGATTTTCCTTAGTGTCAGACATGTTTAACAGACTAGTAATATACACAAGCAGGCTTGGAAATCACTTTAATCAAATAAAAAATACAATTTGAAAAAAACGTTACTGTGCCTTTAAGAGATAAAAAGAGCACACAATTTTACAAAACAGTGAAAAATGCAGCAATCTTTCTGAAATTTTCACAGCATGTAGCTAAAGCCTTAATAAGATTGCACCACAAGTTTCAAAACGATTAACCACTTAATGCCCAAACCGGAGCAGCCTAAAGCCAACACCCAGTTAAATTACTACAGCACCTTGCCACAGCCTTGCTGTGGCCCTACCTGCCCTTAGGGATCAGATTTGGGGGAATATAGCTTCTTTTAGGCCCTCAAACATCAGCAGGACCCTCCATGTGAAACAGCATTAACTTCTCTGCAATTCTAAGTGCGCATCTGAGGCACGAAATTAGGCCCCTCCCACTCTACTCCGGAGCTGTGAGGCCTAGTAAATCACTCCTAAGTGACTTAAAAACAGCCATGTGGTAATAACCCCAGAAAGAACCCAGAAGGGCTTTCAAAGTGTCTTGCAAAATGATTTTTTCTTAGCCAAACAATCGATTGCCCTGAATAAGTGTCAAGCAGTATATTAGCCCTATTATGTAAGCATTCAATTCCTTACTAAGTCTGTGAACATAGCTTACCCTCCCCTCATGGGGATATTGTCAGTCTCTTCTAGCATTATCTCAGTCTTGTCTAGAAATAAATGACTGAACATACCTTATTGCAGATCACCCTGCAAACTGTTCCCCCCAACTGAAGTTTTCTGGTACTCCTCAGTCCTGTGTGGGAACAGCAGTGGATTTTAGTTACAACATGCTAAAATCATTTTCCTCTCAGCAGAAATCTTCATCACTTTTCTGCTATAGAGTAAATAGTACAAGCCGGTACCATTTAAAATAACAAACTTTTGATTGAAGATAATAAAACTACAATTCTAACACCACATTCACTTTACACTACCGAGAGAGACCCTAGTGCTTAGAGCCGGCAAAGAGAATGACTGGGGGGTGGAGCTAGGGGGGGAGCTATACGGACAGCTTTGCTGTGTGCTCTCTTTGCCACTTCCTGTAGGGAATGAGAATATCCCACAAGTAAAGGATGAATCCGTGGACTGGCTACACCTTGCAAGAGAAATTTGTATCATTCCTATAATTCCTTGGACATTTTTATGGATATAGATAGATAGATTGGAAAATATCACTTTAGTTTACTAGTCCAGAGGGAAAATGCTATTAGTCAACTCAATGTTAATGATTTGAAAAAGCACAATTTTTACTCAGGAGTGCGCACGTGTCTTCATTGCTCTATTGCAGCAGTGTTTTGCAACATTGTATAACAAAGCTACAAATAATGTTGCAAAACACTGCTACCATAGAGTATATATATCCCTATAGACAGTTATAGATATCTATTTTACATTAAAGGGACAGTAAACCTAAAAAAAAATGTTATATAATTCTGCACATAGTGCAGAATTATATAACATTATTTTAGTGCTATCGTTATATAACCTTTTTTACCATTTTAATTTTTTAAAAGATGCCAGTTTTACAGACCCGCTCTCTGCTGAGTGGGTCTGTTTTTTTTACACAGCGCATCGGGCCAGCTGTATAGTCACAGCCCGGCCCGACTGCGCCATAACATTAAGTGCAGCTCGCTCCTGCTGTCAGACAGAGCAGGAGCGAGCTGCACTTAATGTTATGGTGCGGTCGGGTCGGGCTGTGACTATACAGCTGGCCCGTTGCGCTGTGTAATAAAAACAAACCCGCTCAGAAGAGCGCAGAGAGCGGGTCTGTAAAACGGGCATATTTTTAAAAATTCAAATGAAAAAAAAAAAGGTTATATAACGATAGCACTAAAATAATGTTATTTAATTCTGCACTATGTGCAGAATTATATAACATTATTTTTTAGGTTTACTGACACTTTAACATTATATATATATATATATATATATATATATATATATATATATATATTTATATTAAAAATTACATTATATTCTATGTGAAGAACATAGGAATGTCAAATATGTGCTTTAGGTCTAAGTTGAAGAATTGCTAAGCACAATGCACGTTATTGAAATATTAAATATAAATTATTCAAAAATATTAAAAATTATCAAAAATTATACATACTTTTAATAGTATGTAGAATAATTTTTAATAATTATTCATTTTTTAAAAATATATATTTTATATTTATTATTTCAATAACGCGCATTGAGGTTAGGAATTCCTCATGTGTGCTAACCCGACACTGTGTTTGACCTAAAGAGCAAATTACGTGCGTAACACATATTATAAATTCCTATGTTCTTCTCATAGAAAATAATGTAATTTTTTAATTAGATATATATTTCTATAAATATCTGATAATGTTATTTTAAAATAGATATCAATACCTATAGGAATAGATAGACAAGTATAGGTACATACAGATATATATATATATATATATATATATATATATACACACACACACAGTATATATGTTTGTAAAATAAAAATTACATTATTCTGTATGTGAAGAACATTGGAATGTGAAATATGAACAACTCCTGTCGGGTTGGTGTGCAAGTGATAGGTGTTAGGTTGCGATATCTCAAAGTCCTTTAATTAGCACATGGCTAATTTCACTCATGCACAAACCTTTTCATTTCAACTTGTAATACGTGTGCAATCCGACCCGCACATAAAGACTACTTCTAGCTTGAGCAAAAGCCCTAAATAGTGCCCCACTTGTAATCTGGCCTTTAGAAGGCAAAGCTCCTGGCACTTATAAGCATGGAAGTGGTTTCATGGAGGTATGTATTAGTAGAAATGCATTAGCTTTAATATGTACAGAGACAAGTTTGTTTTTGAAAGTACTTTTAGGTGCCATTAAAGATGAATGACCTGATGAAAATAACTTTAAGCACCATTTGAAATGCCATGGAAATTATCACACGTCACCAGCCCTTTGAGATTTCTTCAGTGCGTACACATTGGCTGAAAAGATAAACAAGATGCTTTTCAAGTTATATGTCTCTGTACTGCAAAACAATGAACATTTTTAAGTCAAATATTGCTAACAAAATTATATTTTAAAATGCTTTTCATACATTTATATTGTATGCAATTGCATATAATTTAAATTGCAGTGCCTAATTGCTGATAAACACACACACACGTGTGTGTGTGTATATATATATATATATATATGTGTGTATATTACTTATTTAAAGGGACATTTTGCCTACTGAAACTGCTTCTTAATCTGTTAAGAGTTTACTTTATTCCAAACGCTGTTATCAGCTACTTGCCTAAGTACACTATCCTTAAGTACACTATCAGCTACTTGCCTAAGTACACTGCATTTTCCCAATGCAGAGTTCTACACAGAAAACTTTGCCAGCTAGATGGTATCATGAAGTAGCTGGGTGCGGGCAGTGTAATACTTTGGCTAGCAGAAAATGTCATAATATTACAAAGCACAATTCAATTGCATAATTAAAAAAAACAGAATTTATGTTTACCTGATAAATTTCTTTCTCCAACGGTGTGTCCGGTCCACGGCGTCATCCTTACTTGTGGGATATTCTCTTCCCCAACAGGAAATGGCAAAGAGCCCAGCAAAGCTGGTCACATGATCCCTCCTAGGCTCCGCCTACCCCAGTCATTCGACCGACGTTAAGGAGGAATATTTGCATAGGAGAAACCATATGGTACCGTGGTGACTGTAGTTAAAGAAAATAAAATATCAGACCTGATTAAAAAAACCAGGGCGGGCCGTGGACCGGACACACCGTTGGAGAAAGAAATTTATCAGGTAAACATAAATTCTGTTTTCTCCAACATAGGTGTGTCCGGTCCACGGCGTCATCCTTACTTGTGGGAACCAATACCAAAGCTTTAGGACACGGATGAAGGGAGGGAGCAAATCAGGTCACCTAAATGGAAGGCACCACGGCTTGCAAAACCTTTCTCCCAAAAATAGCCTCAGAAGAAGCAAAAGTATCAAACTTGTAAAATTTGGTAAAAGTGTGCAGTGAAGACCAAGTCGCTGCCCTACATATCTGATCAACAGAAGCCTCGTTCTTGAAGGCCCATGTGGAAGCCACAGCCCTAGTGGAATGAGCTGTGATTCTTTCGGGAGGCTGCCTTCCGGCAGTCTCGTAAGCCAATCTGATGATGCTTTTAATCCAAAAAGAGAGAGAGGTAGAAGTTGCTTTTTGACCTCTCCTTTTACCTGAATAAACAACAAACAAGGAAGATGTTTGTCTAAAATCCTTTGTAGCATCTAAATAGAATTTTAGAGCGCGAACAACATCCAAATTGTGCAACAAACGTTCCTTCTTTGAAACTGGTTTTGGACACAGAGAAGGTACGATAATCTCCTGGTTAATGTTTTTGTTAGAAACAACTTTTGGAAGAAAACCAGGTTTAGTACGTAAAACCACCTTATCTGCATGGAACACCAGATAAGGAGGAGAACACTGCAGAGCAGATAATTCTGAGACTCTTCTAGCAGAAGAAATCGCAACTAAAAACAAAACTTTCCAAGATAATAACTTAATATCAACGGAATGTAAGGGTTCAAACGGAACCCCCTGAAGAACTGAAAGAACTAAATTGAGACTCCAAGGAGGAGTCAAAGGTTTGTAAACAGGCTTGATTCTAACCAGAGCCTGAACAAAGGCTTGAACATCTGGCACAGCTGCCAGCTTTTTGTGAAGTAATACCGACAAGGCAGAAATCTGTCCCTTCAGGGAACTTGCAGATAATCCTTTTTCCAATCCTTCTTGAAGGAAGGATAGAATCCTAGGAATCTTAACCTTGTCCCAAGGGAATCCTTTAGATTCACACCAACAGATATATTTTTTCCAAATTTTGTGGTAAATCTTTCTAGTCACAGGCTTTCTGGCCTGAACAAGAGTATCGATCACAGAATCTGAGAATCCTCGCTTCGATAAAATCAAGCGTTCAATCTCCAAGCAGTCAGCTGGAGTGAAACCAGATTCGGATGTTCGAACGGACCCTGAACAAGAAGGTCTCGTCTCAAAGGTAGCTTCCAAGGTGGAGCCGATGACATATTCACCAGATCTGCATACCAAGTCCTGCGTGGCCACGCAGGAGCTATCAAGATCACCGACGCCCTCTCCTGCTTGATCCTGGCTATCAGCCTGGGGATGAGAGGAAATGGCGGGAACACATAAGCTAGTTTGAAGGTCCAAGGTGCTACTAGTGCATCCACTAGAGCCGCCTTGGGATCCCTGGATCTGGCCCCGTAGCAAGGAACTTTGAAGTTCTGACGAGAGGCCATCAGATCCATGTCTGGAATGCCCCACAGGTGAGTGACTTGGGCAAAGATTTCCGGATGGAGTTCCCACTCCCCCGGATGCAATGTCTGACGACTCAGAAAATCCGCTTCCCAATTTTCCACTCCTGGGATGTGGATAGCAGACAGGTGGCAGGAGTGAGACTCCGCCCAAAGAATAATTTTGGTTACTTCTTCCATCGCTAGGGAACTCCTTGTTCCCCCCTGATGGTTGATGTACGCAACAGTCGTCATGTTGTCTGATTGAAACCGTATGAACCTGGTCCTCGCAAGCTGGGGCCAGGCCTGGAGCGCATTGAATATCGCTCTCAGTTCCAGAATATTTATCGGTAGAAGAGATTCTTCCCGAGACCAAAGACCCTGAGCTTTCAGGGATCCCCAGACCGCGCCCCAGCCTATCAGACTGGCGTCGGTCGTGACAATGACCCACTCTGGTCTGTGGAACATCATCCCTTGAGACAGATTGTCCAGGGACAGCCACCAACGGAGTGAGTCTCTGGTCCTCTGATTTACTTGTATCTTCGGAGACAAGTCTGTATAGTCCCCATTCCACTGACTGAGCATGCACAGTTGTAATGGTCTTAGATGAATGCGCGCAAAAGGAACTATGTCCATCGCCGCCACCATCAACCCGATCACTTCCATGCACTGAGCTATGGAAGGAAGAGGAACGGAATGAAGTATCCGACAAGAGTCCAGAAGCTTTGTTTTTCTGGCCTCTGTTAGAAAGATCCTCATTTCTAAGGAGTCTATAATTGTTCCCAAGAAGGGAACCCTTGTTGACGGGGATAGAGAACTCTTTTCCACGTTCACTTTCCAGCCGTGAGATCTGAGAAAGGCCAGGACAATGTCCGTGTGAGCCTTTGCTTGAGGAAGGGACGACGCTTGAATCAGAATGTCGTCCAGGTAAGGTACTACTGCAATGCCCCTTGGTCTTAGCACCGCTAGAAGGGACCCTAGTACCTTTGTGAAAATCCTTGGAGCAGTGGCTAATCCGAAAGGAAGCGCCACGAACTGGTAATGTTTGTCCAGGAATGCAAACCTTAGGAACCGATGATGTTCCTTGTGGATAGGAATATGTAGATACGCATCCTTTAAATCCACCGTGGTCATAAATTGACCTTCCTGGATGGAAGGAAGGATAGTTCGAATGGTTTCCATCTTGAACGATGGAACCTTGAGAAATTTGTTTAAGATCTTGAGATCTAGGATTGGTCTGAACGTTCCCTCTTTTTTGGGAACTATGAACAGATTGGAGTAGAACCCCATCCCTTGTTCTCTTAATGGAACAGGATGAATCACTCCCATTTTTAACAGGTCTTCTACACAATGTAAGAACGCCTGTCTTTTTATGTGGTCTGAAGACAACTGCGACTTGTGGAACCTCCCCCTTGGGGGAAGTCCCTTGAATTCCAGAAGATAACCCTGGGAGACTATTTCTAGCGCCCAAGGATCCAGAACATCTCTTGCCCAAGCCTGAGCGAAGAGAGAGAGTCTGCCCCCCACCAGATCCGGTCCCGGATCGGGGGCCAATAATTCATGCTGTCTTGGTAGCAGTGGCAGGTTTCTTGGCCTGCTTTCCCTTGTTCCAGCCTTGCATTGGTCTCCAAGCTGGCTTGGCCTGAGAAGTATTACCCTCTTGCTTAGAGGACGTAGCACCTTGGGCTGGTCCGTTTTTACGAAAGGGACGAAAATTAGGTCTATTTTTTGCCTTGAAGGGCCGATCCTGAGGAAGGGCGTGGCCCTTACCCCCAGTGATATCAGAGATAATCTCTTTCAAGTCAGGACCAAACAGCGTTTTCCCCTTGAAAGGAATGTTTAGTAGCTTGTTCTTGGAAGACGCATCAGCCGACCAAGATTTCAACCAAAGCGCTCTGCGCGCCACAATAGCAAACCCAGAGTTCTTAGCCGCTAACTTAGCCAATTGCAAAGAGGCGTCTAGAGTGAAAGAATTAGCCAATTTGAGAGCATTGATTCTGTCCATAATCTCCTCATAAGGAGGAGAGTCACTATCGAGCACCTTAAGCAGTTCATCAAACCAGAAATATGCGGCTGTAGTGACAGGGACAATGCATGAAATGGGTTGTAGAAGGTAACCCTGTTGAACAAACATCTTTTTAAGCAAACCTTCTAATTTTTTATCCATAGGATCTTTGAAAGCACAACTATCCTCTATGGGAATAGTGGTGCGTTTGTTTAAAGTAGAAACCGCTCCCTCGACCTTGGGGACTGACTGCCATAAGTCCTTTCTGGGGTCGACCATAGGAAACAATTTTTTAAATATGGGGGGAGGGACGAAAGGAATACCGGGCCTTTCCCATTCTTTATTAACAATGTCCGCCACCCGCTTGGGTATAGGAAAAGCTTCTGGGAGCCCCGGCACCTCTAGGAACTTGTCCATTTTACATAGTTTCTCTGGGATGACTAAATTTTCACAATCATCCAGAGTGGATAATACCTCCTTAAGCAAAATGCGGAGATGTTCCAATTTAAATTTAAATGTAATCACATCAGATTCAGCCTGCTGAGAAATGTTCCCTAAATCAGTAATTTCTCCCTCAGACAAAACCTCCCTGGCCCCCTCAGATTGGGTTAGGGGCCCTTCAGAGATATTAATATCAGCGTCGTCATGCTCTTCAGTAACTAAAACAGAGCAGCCACGCTTCCGCTGACAAGGGTTCATTTTGGCTAAAATGTTTTTGACAGAATTATCCATTACAGCCGTTAATTGTTGCATAGTAAGGAGTATTGGCGCGCTAGATGTACTAGGGGCCTCCTGAGTGGGCAAGACTCGTGTAGACGAAGGAGGGAATGATGCAGTACCATGCTTACTCCCCTCACTTGAGGAATCATCTTGGGCATCATTGTCATTATCACATAAATCACATTTATTTAAATGAATAGGAATTCTGGCTTCCCCACATTCAGAACACAGTCTATCTGGTAGTTCAGACATGTTAAACAGGCATAAACTTGATCAGAAAGTACAAAAAACGTTTTAAAATAAAACCGTTACTGTCACTTTAAATTTTAAACTGAACACACTTTATTACTGCAATCGCGAAAAAACATGAATGAATTGTTCAAAATTCACCAAATTTTCACCACAGCGTCTTAAAGCCTTGAAAATATTGCACACCAATTTTGGAAGCTTTAACCCTTAAAATAACGGAACCGGAGCCGTTTTAAGCTTTAAACCCCTTTACAGTCCCTGGTATCTGCTTTGCTGAGACCCAACCAAACCCAAAGGGGAATACGATACCAAATGACGCCTTCAGAAGTCTTTTATAAGTATCAGAGCTCCTCTCACATGCGACTGCATGCCATGCCTCTCAAAAACAAGTGCGCAACACCGGCGCGAAAATGAGACTCTGCCTATGCTTTGGGAAAGCCCCTAAAGAATAAGGTGTCTAAAACAGTGCCTGCCGATATTATTAAATCAAAATACCCAGAATAAATGATTCCTCAAGGCTAAATAAGTGTTAATATCAATCGATTTAGCCCAAAAAAAGTCTACAGTTTAAATAAGCCCTTGTGAAGCCCTTATTTACAATCTTAATAAACATGGCTTACCGGATCCCATAGGGAAAATGACAGCTTCCAGCATTACATCGTCTTGTTAGAATGTGTCATACCTCAAGCAGCAAGAGACTGCAAACTGTTCCCCCAACTGAAGTTAATTGCTCTCAACAGTCCTGTGTGGAACAGCCATGGATTTTAGTTACGGTTGCTAAAATCATTTTCCTCATACAAACAGAATTCTTCATCTCTTTTCTGTTTCTGAGTAAATAGTACGTACCAGCACTATTTGAAAATAACAAACTCTTGATTGAATAATGAAAAACTACAGTTAAACACTAAAAAACTCTAAGCCATCTCCGTGGAGATGTTGCCTGTACAACGGCAAAGAGAATGACTGGGGTAGGCGGAGCCTAGGAGGGATCATGTGACCAGCTTTGCTGGGCTCTTTGCCATTTCCTGTTGGGGAAGAGAATATCCCACAAGTAAGGATGACGCCGTGGACCGGACACACCTATGTTGGAGAAATATATATTTTTTTTATTAAAATTAGATTTTTTAAATTTAAATTTATTTTTTTAAATAAAATGCTTTTTCAGGACAAATCTATCTAAATATAGTTTCTATTTAAGAATCCTGAAATATAGATTATTTTTTGTTATATAGCAAAATGCTGTATATTCATGGCTGTTATGTTTAATTTGTTTGGTAAATTAATTCTATTAATGCCATAGATAAAGTCATGCTCTCCCAGAGGTTTCTGTGAATTTGTGTCTGCAGAAATAACACGCCCCTTCTTTACTGCAAAATGTTATAAAATAAACATAGAGGCTTGAGAAACCTTAAAGTGACATAATCATAAAACAAAACTTTTGGGTTTCAGATATAGCATACAATTTTCAGATTTACTTCTATTATCAGATTTGCTTTATTCTCTTGGTATCCTTTGTTGAAGGAAAGCAATGCTCTACTAGGGCCTAGCTAAACACATTGGGTGAGACATTGACAAGCAGGTAGCTCACAGCTATCCTACCTATATATGCATTTCAACAATGGATACCAAGAGAAAAAAGGAAATAAGATAAAAGAAGTAAATTGGAAAATTGATAAAAACTGCATGTTCTTTCTGAATCATGGAAGTTTATTTTTTGTCTCCGTTTAATGCCATTGCTCCCCTGCAAATCTATGTATACAGAATCAGCCCATACTAAGTTACAAAAAGCTCACTGAATAGAAGATTGTTTGGAGTTGAATAGATCTGCAGAAGGACCCAAGTGTGAGTAGGAAGGGGTAATGGTTATTTTTCTTTAATTAAATAATAGTATTTAAATTAAAGGTAATCATTATTTTTCACCTTCCAATAAAGCAGAGCTGAAAAGTTGATCAAATATGAATGATTAACTTACTAAACTGGAGATAGTTCACCTCCCAATAATTTCATTCATTTCATTGATAAAATGTATAAGAAATAGCATTTTCAGGTTTATTTGTTTATATGAATTAGCTGGTTTTGTGCCTTTCCTATTACAATGGGTTGAGTTTCAGGTAATATTTAATATCTCATTATGTTATCACTATGTGTAGAGAGAACAATGGAAAATGATCATTTCATTAATTAACTATACTGCACCCCACTGGCAGTGTAACTTCTTCTGCTGGATGTGTTTACTTAGGCTATTCAATAGCCTAGACTCCAGTATACAAACTTTTACTATCCGTGGGGGATACCACAGGCTAAATCAGCTATTTCAAATGCCAAAATAGGGGTAAAGGAGCTACTTGTAAATAATTTAATTCACTCCAGCAGGTAGAATGGATCATTTGGAACAATTTAAAGGGGAGAACATTTTTGGGTGAACTGTCCCTTTAATGATAACTTGTGCAATAAACATTGAAAAAATGTATATTAGCTTGTTTGAGTTTAATATTAGCTTAAATCTTAGCTGGGTGGTTAGTGAAATTAGCTGGGTGTTGTGCTAAAAAGCTCCAGGGGAGAACACTGCAAGGACTTGTTATACCAGCTGCATAGCATTAAATCCATTGGAAACTGCACATTTACAGTAGGTTTAATCTAGGAATTAAATAATTCATATTTAAGTGCCTAAATATGGACCTATTATATATATATACATATATATATATATATATATATATACACACACACATACGCATACACACACACACATATATGTGTGTATATATAGTATATGTGTATATATACATATACACACATATACATACACACTGTATATATATATATATATATATATATATACATACACACACACACACACATATACTCACACGGACTCATCAATGGCATTATGCTTTTCAGAATAATAGGTTAAAGTGATGGTAAACTTCATTGTTTATAGTAACAATATTTGTTATCATAAAGTAAAAGATGGGCACTTTCATTCATGAAATGCATTGTAAGCGCTTAATTTTTTTAATAATTACCCTTTCATGTTTTTATATATTGCGCTGTTCCTCCACCCGTAACGGATACTCTTTTTCTGTCTTATATGTTAATAAAAACGCATGCACAAACAAAACCAGGGGCATTATTATTAACTTGCTGGACACCAAAGGGGGCGCAATACGATTGGCTATAGCCTGAATCGCCAGTGAAGACAGAAATAGAGTATCCATTACAGGTGGAGGAGCGGCGCAATATATAAGAACATAAAAGGATAATTATTAAAAAAATTAAGCGTTTACAATGCATTTCATGAATAAAAGTGTCCATTGTTTACTTTATGATTACAAATATTGTAACTATAAACAATGAAGTTTACCATCACTTTAAGGTAATATTTTGCATTCAATTTTTACTCTGCAGCTGGTGAAACAAAGCACTGGAAACGCATTAAGGGAAAACCAAGTTTGCAGTTCAGAGTCACTTTAACAGGTGTAGGATTATTATTTATATTGCTACTCTGTTCGTGCCTGGCAGCTGAAGGGTTATTAAATAATAATACAAAATATAATCATTTCTATTGCATAGAGTAAATAGGGATGAAAGGGTTTAAATTAAATCCGGAAGTCTTTTTAACAATAGTGGGGATTTCTTAGGAATACACATATTGTCAGTTGTTAGTTTCCAGTTGAAATGTCAGAATGCATGTAAGACAATGGGAACAAACGTCCTTTTGTTCTCAGCAAACTGTTCCTAATGATCCTCTCTGTAAACAGTTGCACCAACTAAGTCCTAACAAGCCCTCCATTGAGACAGCTTTCAAAAGGACAAGCAGACCATAATGAGAGAGAAATACAGACATCAGCGTAAGAGAGGAAAGAGACAGAGTGAACAAGAGTAGAGATAGAAATGAAGAGAGTAAGCGTGAGCAAAGAGTGTTAAAGACGGGGGAAACTGATCTGTGTAAGAGAAAGAGGAAAAAAATTATGCTTACCTGACAAATTTCTTTCTTTCTTAAAGGGACAGTCAACACCAGAATTTTTGTTTAAAAAAGATATATAATCCCTTAATTACCAATTCCCCAGTTTTGCATAACCAACACAGTTATAATAACACACGTTTTACCTCTGTAATTACTTTTTATCTAAGCCTCAGCAGACTGCCCCCTTATTTCAGTTCTTTTGACAGACTTGCATTTTAGCCAATCAGAGCTGTCTCCATGGTAAATTCACGAGCATGAGCTCAATGTTATCTATATGAAACACGTGAACTAATGCCCTCTAGTGGTGAAAAACTTTCAAAATGCATTTAGATTAGGGGCAGCCTTCAAGGCCTAAGAAATTAGCATATGAACCTCCTAGGTTTAGCTTTCAACTAAGAATACCAAGAGAACAAAGCAAAATTGGTGATAAAAGTAAATTGGAAGTTGTTTTAAATTACATGCCCTATCTGAATCATGAAAGTTTTTTTGTACTTGACTGTCCCTTTAAGACACGGTAAGTCCACAGAATCATCAATTACAGTTGGGAATATCACTCCTGGCCAGCAGGAGGAGGCAAAGAGCACCACAGCCAAACTGTATCACTCCCTTACCCACAACCACCAGTCATTCTCTTTGCCTCTGTTCATGGAGGAGGTGAAGTTTTTGGTGTCTGAAGAAAAACTGAAAGGGACAGTCTATTTTTATTGTTTTAAAAGATAGATAATCCCTTTATTACCCATTCCACAGTATTGCATAACCAACACAGTTAAATTAATTATACGTTTTACCTTTGTTATTACCTTGTATCTAAGCCTCTTCTGACAGCCCCCTTATCACATGGCTAATTATTTATCATCTATTAACCTGCATTTTAGCCAATTTGTGCTTATTTATCTACAACCCACGGGTGTGAGCACAATGTTATCTATATGGCACACATTAATTAGCAGTCTCTTGTGAAAAGCTAATAAACAAGCATGTGAAGAGGCTGTCTGTAGTGGCTTAGGAACAGGTAGACATTTAGAGGTTTAAATGTTTAAGTATATTAATATAACAATGTTGGTTGATCAAAGCTGGGGAATGGGTAGTAAAAGCGTTATCTATCTTTGTAAACAATAACAAATTTCCTGTAGTCTGTCCCTTTAAAGCAGACTATTGACTGCGTTCTAGATGTGAAGTAGAGACACCTATTTTACAATATAATGCTAAGAAAAAAACACTCACAGATGATGTGTGATTTCTCTCCATGCCGGTGTTCGCACAAAATAGTGAACCCGAGAAATTAGCAAACTACGTCACTTCCTGTGACGTGGCATCAGCTGTTTCAAAATTTCTCACTTTAATGCGCATGGGTGTCGCATCATGGCATTCTTGGCCACAAATGTCAGCAATTCAGTGTCAAATTCCTTGATCGTATTTAACATGCATGCGCGTTATTTTTAACGATTTCTATACCTCACCCTGATAACTTTGCCAACCGCGGCAGGAGATAAATACAAGACAATCATCATTTACTGCATACTGAGTTTATATGTTTCACACATTCGTATTTAGATGCCTGAACTGAGTATATATTGCAGACAACACTAAACTGTGCAGATGCTGACTGCACACATGCATCTGCAGAGTTTAGCAGAGTTAGTGAGGGCCTTAAATGTTAGGGCCATGAGTGTGTGTTTTATTCTGTAGGCTAGAGGAAGACAGTGAATGGATTGGCAGAGAGGTGCATCAGATGATGAAGGATATATGGGCCTCTAGTTATGAAGCTCCGTATTTACCTGCATTCGCCGGCCCAATACGCTCGCCTAACATCGCCGCCGTAGACCTGAATACGTTCGCCAAAATTATCAAGAAAGCTGTCAAGAAGCGGCGCACAAAGTACGGAGCGATGAGCAGCGGACTGTTGTTAACTGACAGTCATCGATCTCGCTGCTCATCGGCTTCTTCACAGCTTTCTTGCTACCCTGTCACTAAGCACCCACACTATACTATACTGTTTTACCCCCTAAACCGCCGCTCACGGACTCTGCCGCAACTAAATAAACTTATTAACCCCTAAACCGTCGCTCCTGGACCCCTCCGCAACTATAATAAATATATTAACCCCTAAACCGCCGCTCCTGGACCCCGCCGCCACTATAATAAATATATGAACCCCTAAACCGCCGCTCCCGGACCCCACCGCCACCTACATTATACCTATTAACCCCTAATCTGCCGCCCCCTATACCGCCGCCACCTAAAGTTATTAACCCCTATCCTGCCGATCCCGGACGCCGCCGCAAATAAATCGCACCCGGAGCCCTCCGCCACCTACATTACATTTATTAACCCCTATCCTGCCCCCCCTACACCCCCACCACCTACAGTACATTGATTAACCCCTAATCTACCCCCCTACACTGCCGCCACTATAGTAAATTAATTAACCCCTAAACCTAAGTCTAACCCTAATCCTAACACCCCCCTAACTTAAATATTATTTAAATTAATCTAAATAAATATTCCTATAATTAATTACATTATTCCTATTTAAAACTAAATACCTGTAAAATAAACCCTAAGATAGCGACAATATAATTAATAATTACATTGTAGCTATTTTAGGGTTTATTTTTATTTTACAGGCAACTTTGTATTTATTTTAACTAGGTACAATAGCTATTAAATAGTTATTAACTATTTAATAGCTACCTAGCTAAAATAACTACAAAATTACCTGTAAAATAAATCCTAACCTAAGTTACAATTACACCTAATACTACACTATCATTAAATAAATTAAATTAATTAACTACAATTACCTAACATTAAATAAAATTAACTAAAAATAACTAAAGTACAAAAAAAAAGTAATCTAAATTACAGAAAATAAAAAAATTACAAGAATTTTAAACTAATTACACTTAATCTAAGCCCCCTAATAAAATAAAAAAGCCCCCCAAAATAATAAAATTCCCTACCCTAAACTAAATTACAAATAGCCCTTAAAAGGGCCTTTTGCGGGGCATTGCCCCAAAGTAATCAGCTCTTTTACCAGCCCTTAAAAGGGCCTTTTGCGGGGCATTGCCACAAAGTAATCAGCTCTTTCAACTGTAAAAAAAAGAAATACAACCCCCCCCAACATTAAAACCCACCACCCACACACCCCTACTCTAAAACCCACCCGATCCCCCCTTAAAAAAACCTAACACTACCCCCTTGAAGATCACCCTACCTTGAGCCGTCTTCGCCCAGCCGGGCACAAGCGGTCATCCGATCCGTCCTGAAGTCTTCATCGAATCCGGGCAGAAGAGGTCCTCCAAGCGGCAGATGTCTCATCCAAGCAGCATCTTCTATCTTCAATCAACCGGAGCGGAGCCATCTTGAATCCAGCCGACGCTGAGCCATCCTCTTCTTCCGATGTCCTAACACTGAATTAAGGTTCCTTTAAATGACGTCATCCAAGATGGCGTCCCTCGAATTCCGATTGGCTGATAGGATTCTATCAGCCAATCAGAATTAAGGTAGGAAAAATCCGATTGGCTGATGTAATCAGCCAATCAGATTGAAGTTCAATCCGATTGGCTGATTGGATCAGCCAATAGAATTGACCTTGCATTCTATTGGCTGATCCAATTAGCCAATCGGATTGAACTTCAATCTGATTGGCTGATTACATCAGCCAATCGGATTTTTCCTACCTTAATTCCGATTGGCTGATAGAATCCTATCAGCCAATCGGAATTCGAGGGACGCCATCTTGGATGACGTCATTTACAGGAATCTTCATTCAGTGTTAGGACATCGGAAGAAGAGGATGGCTCCGCGTCGGCTGGATTCAAGATGGCTCCGCTCCACTCCGTTTGATTGAAGATAGAAGATGCCGTTTGGATGAAGACATCTGCCGCTTGGAGGACCTCTTCTGCCCGGATTCGATGAAGACTTCTGGACGGATCGGATGACCGCTTGTGCCCGGCTGGGTGAAGACGGCTCAAGGTAGGGTGATCTTCAAGGGGGTAGTGTTAGTTTTTTTTAAGGGGGGATCGGGTGGGTTTTAGAGTAGGGGTGTGTGGGTAGTGGGTTTTAATATTGGGGGTTGTATTTCTTTTTTTTTACAGGTAAAAGAGCTGATTACTTTGGGGCAATGCCCCGCAAAAGGCCCTTTTAAGGGCTGGTAAAAGAGCTGATTACTTTGGGGCAATGCCCCGGAAAAGGCCCTTTTAAGGGCTATTTGTAATTTAGTTTAGGGTAGGGAATTTTATTATTTTGGTTTTTTTTTAATTTTATTAGGGGGCTTAGATTCGGTGTAATTAGTTTAAAATTCTTGTAATTTTTTTTTATTTTCTGTCATTTAGATTTTTTTCTTTAGTTATTTTTAGTTAATTTTATTTAATGTTAGGTAATTGTAGTTAATTAATTTAATTTATTTAATGATAGTGTAGTGTTAGGTGTAATTGTAACTTAGGTTAGGATTTATTTTACAGGTAATTTTGTAGTTATTTTAGCTAGGTAGCTATTAAATAGTTAATAACTATTTAATAGCTATTGTACCTAGTTAAAATAAATACAAAGTTGCCTGTAAAATAAAAATAAACCCTAAAATAGCTACAATGTAATTATTAATTATATTGTAGCTATCTTAGGGTTTATTTTACAGGTAAGTATTTAGTTTTAAATAGGAAAAATGTAGTTAATTATAGGAATATTTATTGAGATTAATTTAAATAATATTTAAGTTAGGGGGGTGTTAGGGTTAGACTTAGGTTTAGGGGTTAATTCATTTAATATAGTGGCGGCAGTGTAGGGGGGTAGATTAGGGGTTAATCAATGTACTGTAGGTGGCGGCAGATTAGGGGTTAATAGGTATAATGTAGGTGGCGGAGGGGTCCGGGGCCGCTAGCAGGGGGGTGTCAATCAACCCGATCGTACTCGATCGGATTGATTTCCGGCGATGTCTGTCTGCCTGCTCAGAGCAGGCGGACAGGTTATGGAGCAGCAGTCTTTGTGACCGCTGCTTCATAACTGCTGTTTCTGGCGAGTCTGCAGGCTCGCCAGAAACACGGGGCATCAAGCTCCATTCGGAGCTTGATACATATGCCCCAATGTGAACATCTCTGAAAGAAATAACATCTGTGTGATATCTAGTGTACCCTGGCTATGCTTGTGGCCGGACTGTTAGCCAACGGACATTTGGCCGACGGATAATACTCCTGACAGACAAGTGGCTGTCAGATAACAGTCCAGCCACGAGATAGATAGATAGATTTGATAGATAGATAGATTTATAAATAGATTTGATAGATAGATAAATTTGATAGATAGATTCGACAGATGGTTAGGTTCCCAGAGGCGGTTGCGGCGCCCAAGGCTCTGATTAGAACAGTGCACTCTGGAGCATATCTGCCCTCGGCCGAACTCGGAACATGCTTCAGCATTTTGTCCGTCGGACAGAATGCTGTCGGACAAATGTCCGTCAGCATTTTGTCAGAGCACCGGCTATGCTATACATTTAAGAATGTACCTACTAATAGCCTGAGGGTTAAGTGAGTGCTCTTGTACTTACCTGAAAAGCACCTACTCTACCATGCTTACCCAGCTGCAGACAGACTGCATCCAGTAGAGAATCCATCCAGTGCTACAGAGGATCTCTGAGAGGAGTACAACGACAACCCAACAGGAGGAGGATACGGGACAGGTCCATGTGAAACCTGTGGCAGACTTGTGACTAAATCCCATAGGAAAATATAATGTCACTACTCAGTACTCCATACACCCCTGTGTCCAAGGTCAGCTGTATGAGGAGGATAACGGGTCTGACATAGGTCTGAGAATCCCTCTCCACTACGAATCTCGAGCACCTCAATTCTCAAGCTTCTCCTGTGGAAGCAGATAAGACTGAGATATGCAGGCTCTTGGTATTTGGTGTATCTTTGCCTCCTCCTACTGGCCAGGAGTTCAAATCCACATGTCAATGCTGGTGGACTCTCACCAGCTTATGAAAGAACTTTTTATCTTCAACTGTTATCTCAGACAGAGATAAATCAATAACCCAACAAAGCACACATGCCCACTATACAAATAATGCCCATTAAAATCTCTTAGAGGGACATATATACATCTCTATCTTTTTGAGCACAACAGGTTAATTTTGCACCAATTATAAGGCAATAAGAGGTTTATCTTTTTTGTGATCTGGAATTAAGCTTGCAGGAGGTGCAAAGTATAGAGGTGTCAGGAACAGGCCAATGTTGTAACTTTATAGAGAGAACCACATGTCAGCACACACAGTTAAATCCATAAGAGAAGTCAAAAGCCAGGTTTAAGTTCAATATCCATTAGGAACCAAGTATTCATCAGGAACCAAACATCACAGAAAAGAGAGCAGGCAGAAGTTTCTGTTCCAGAGTTCAGTAGCCAATAAATCAGTGCTTAGATCAGGGTACAGGCAGGGATGAGGCTTGGATGTAAGTCAGTACGTAAGCAGGGGTTAAAACCAGGAAAAGAATAGAGAGACACGAACGCCAGGACTTCCATAAAAATAACCAAACAAAAGACTGGCGTCTGCACCGGCCTTTTAACACCTCTTCCATAGATCTTGGTGCCAAAACCCCTGCAAGGTAACTTCAGCCATCCGGGTCACTTCAGACATCCAGGTCACCAATAGCAAAAACTTTATTACAGGTATCACAGATAAGTAAAAGGAAGAAGCCTGCAGCTCGGTGTGCTAAATTAGAGAGCCACTCCAGAAACCCTTCAGGCACTGAGATCCCCATAGAGCACCCACACTAATTCCAGCACTTAGCCTCCTTTCTTTAGTCCAACTAATAATTCTGAAAGCACGACCCTGGACTCTTCTACATGCCCTAGGATTACATTAGTTCCTACCAAATATAGGTATGAGCTGGGAGCCCTTAAACCTATTAACATCACTGCACATTATTAAAAATGCTTAATCAATATAAAGGCCCTCCAATGGAAGATGTAAACCCACGGTTATCTCCATTTTGTTTGTCTTTTATTATGTGCATTTTTTTAAATACGTTATCAGGAGATTAAAGGGACATTATACACTCATTTTTTCTTTGCATAAATGTTTTGTAGATGATCTATTTATATAGCCCATAAAGTTTTTTAAAAAAAAAAATGTATAGTTTTGTTTATTTTTAAAGAACATTGCTCTGATTTTCAGACTCCTAACCAAGCCCCAAAGTTTTATGTGAATACTGTCAGCTACCTTCTCCAGCTTGCTCCTGTTTGTGTAAAGGGTCTTTTCATATGCAAAAGAAGGGGGAGGAGGGTAGTGTCTTATTTGCCACTTGCAGTGGGCTTTCCAGCTACCTTTTCAACAGAGCCAAACTGACAGCTTCTAAGTAAGTTTTTAAACAGTTTTATACTGGATTTTTATATAAGTATCTGTGCATCTTATTATTTATAGTAGTGTCTATTACATGCAGTTATATGAAAATGAGTGTATACTGTCCCTTTAACATGGCAAATAACATTTTTATTTTTTGGGAGACAAGGATTCATGCTTTAGGGGTATTATCGACAGTAGCATTTTGTGATAATGATCTCTGAGAAAATACACTGATAATACTGACCAGCATGAAATAACTGATAGCTTTGTGCAAAAATGCTTAAAGGGACAGCAAAGTCAACATTAAACTTTTATGATTTGGATAGAGCATGCAATTTTAAACAACTTTTCAATTCACTTCTGTTATCAAATTTGCTTCATTCTCTTGGCATCTTTTATTAAAGAGTAAAACTAGGTAGGCTCAAAAGAGCTTAGGAGTGTGCATGCGTCTTTAGTACTCTATGGCAGCAGTGTTTTGCAATATTATTTGTAGCTCTGTTATACATTGTTGCAAAACACTGCTGCCATAGAGTACTAAAATACGTGCACACTCCTGAGCTCTTATGAACCTACCTAGTTTTACTCTTCAATAAAAGATACAAAGAGAATGACGCAAATCTGATAACAGAAGTAAATTGGAATGTTGTTTAAAATTGCATGCTCTATCTGAATCATGAAAGTTTAATTTTGACTTTACTGTCCCTTTAAGTTAAATAATAATACTCGTATAGTGGCAACTTTTGAAGTACATGAGTGAATGTGCATAACGTAATAGGTTATATGCACCTGTATTCTCTGTATGGGGGACAAGTGTTATAGCACAATTTGCAAAGCTAAATTGCAGGAAAAGCAGAGGGAATAATGACTGAATGATTGTGATGTTAATTACACATTTCATAAGGGGTGTAAAACTCCTAATGAATATCTCCAATTATGGAAAGATGAAACTCCCACTCAAGACAATCCAAGTAATTTATATCCTTGTCCAAAACGGCAAAGCTCTTAAAAATCAATCTAAATGTGAGGTCATGATTATCTGGGTAGTTTTTAAGGGATACTTCAACTCAACATTTAATATAACATAAAGAGCCATATTACAAGCGGAGCTGTGTTTAACTCTCCCGCTTGCACGCTAACTCCGCTAGAAGTAAGCTTTCTGTGCGCGCCAGGTAGCACTCGTATTACAAGTTTAAAGTAAACAGTTTTTCCGCACAAGCACTAAACCGATGCGCGCAAAAAGCTGAACTTAAAATATCAGACTCACAATAACGTATTTTCCTATACAAGTCAATGGAGCAAAAAAACACCCTACTCGCACGCAGACAAAAAACACCCTACTCACACGCAGACATGATCGCATATTCTCAAGTACGCTAACCCGACATGAAAATATAAATTTTTCAAATTCCAGTGTTCTTCACATAGCAGAATATGTTCTATGTATTCATAAATACATTATATATATATATATATATATATATCCATATAAATAAAAAAATATCTATTTAGAAATACATAGAACATATTCTGCTATGTGTAGAACATTGGAATGTGAAAAATTTACAATAAATACACAGTATAACATTTTATTAAATATGAATATTGCAGAAATATTCTTTTACATGTTTTAATCTACTTAAAGTGAATGTAAATTCAGTCTATTCACTGAACGCCACAGTAATCAACTTTAGAAAATAGATGAACTTTAATTCATCATTTTGTATGCAATACTTTCTTTTGTCTAAAAAACAGAATTTATGTTTACCTGATAAATTTCTTTCTCCAACGGTGTGTCCGGTCCACGGCGTCATCCTTACTTGTGGGATATTCTCTTCCCCAACAGGAAATGGCAAAGAGCCCAGCAAAGCTGGTCACATGATCCCTCCTAGGCTCCGCCTACCCCAGTCATTCGACCGACGTTAAGGAGGAATATTTGCATAGGAGAAACCATATGGTACCGTGGTGACTGTAGTTAAAGAAAATAAATTATCAGACCTGATTAAAAAACCAGGGCGGGCCGTGGACCGGACACACCGTTGGAGAAAGAAATTTATCAGGTAAACATAAATTCTGTTTTCTCCAACATAGGTGTGTCCGGTCCACGGCGTCATCCTTACTTGTGGGAACCAATACCAAAGCTTTAGGACACGGATGAAGGGAGGGAGCAAATCAGGTCACCTAAATGGAAGGCACCACGGCTTGCAAAACCTTTCTCCCAAAAATAGCCTCAGAAGAAGCAAAAGTATCAAACTTGTAAAATTTGGTAAAAGTGTGCAGTGAAGACCAAGTCGCTGCCCTACATATCTGATCAACAGAAGCCTCGTTCTTGAAGGCCCATGTGGAAGCCACAGCCCTAGTGGAATGAGCTGTGATTCTTTCGGGAGGCTGCCGTCCGGCAGTCTCGTAAGCCAATCTGATGATGCTTTTAATCCAAAAAGAGAGAGAGGTAGAAGTTGCTTTTTGACCTCTCCTTTTACCTGAATAAACAACAAACAAGGAAGATGTTTGTCTAAAATCCTTTGTAGCATCTAAATAGAATTTTAGAGCGCGAACAACATCCAAATTGTGCAACAAACGTTCCTTCTTTGAAACTGGTTTTGGACACAGAGAAGGTACGATAATCTCCTGGTTAATGTTTTTGTTAGAAACAACTTTTGGAAGAAAACCAGGTTTAGTACGTAAAACCACCTTATCTGCATGGAACACCAGATAAGGAGGAGAACACTGCAGAGCAGATAATTCTGAGACTCTTCTAGCAGAAGAAATCGCAACTAAAAACAAAACTTTCCAAGATAATAACTTAATATCAACGGAATGTAAGGGTTCAAACGGAACCCCCTGAAGAACTGAAAGAACTAAATTGAGACTCCAAGGAGGAGTCAAAGGTTTGTAAACAGGCTTGATTCTAACCAGAGCCTGAACAAAGGCTTGAACATCTGGCACAGCTGCCAGCTTTTTGTGAAGTAATACCGACAAGGTAGAAATCTGTCCCTTCAGGGAACTAGCAGATAATCCTTTTTCCAATCCTTCTTGAAGGAAGGATAGAATCCTAGGAATCTTAACCTTGTCCCAAGGGAATCCTTTAGATTCACACCAACAGATATATTTTTTCCAAATTTTGTGGTAAATCTTTCTAGTTACAGGCTTTCTGGCCTGAACAAGAGTATCGATAACAGAATCTGAGAATCCTCGCTTCGATAAAATCAAGCGTTCAATCTCCAAGCAGTCAGCTGGAGTGAAACCAGATTCGGATGTTCGAACGGACCCTGAACAAGAAGGTCTCGTCTCAAAGGTAGCTTCCAAGGTGGAGCCGATGACATATTCACCAGATCTGCATACCAAGTCCTGCGTGGCCACGCAGGAGCTATCAAGATCACCGACGCCCTCTCCTGATTGATCCTGGCTACCAGCCTGGGGATGAGAGGAAATGGCGGGAACACATAAGCTAGTTTGAAGGTCCAAGGTGCTACTAGTGCATCCACTAGAGCCGCCTTGGGATCCCTGGATCTGGCCCCGTAGCAAGGAACTTTGAAGTTCTGACGAGAGGCCATCAGATCCATGTCTGGAATGCCCCACAGGTGAGTGACTTGGGCAAAGATTTCCGGATGGAGTTCCCACTCCCCCGGATGCAATGTCTGACGACTCAGAAAATCCGCTTCCCAATTTTCCACTCCTGGGATGTGGATAGCAGACAGGTGGCAGGAGTGAGACTCCGCCCATAGAATGATTTTGGTCACTTCTTCCATCGCTAGGGAACTCCTTGTTCCCCCCTGATGGTTGATGTACGCAACAGTTGTCATGTTGTCTGATTGAAACCGTATGAACTTGGTCCTCGCTAGCCGAGGCCAGGCCTTGAGAGCATTGAATATCGCTCTCAGTTCCAGAATATTTATCGGTAGAAGAGATTCTTCCCGAGACCAAAGACCCTGAGCTTTCAGGGATCCCCAGACCGCGCCCCAGCCCATCAGACTGGCGTCGGTCGTGACAATGACCCACTCTGGTCTGCGGAACGTCATCCCTTGAGACAGATTGTCCAGGGACAGCCACCAACGGAGTGAGTCTCTGGTCCTCTGATTTACTTGTATCTTCGGAGACAAGTCTGTATAGTCCCCATTCCACTGACTGAGCATGCACAGTTGTAATGGTCTTAGATGAATGCGCGCAAAAGGAACTATGTCCATCGCCGCTACCATCAACCCGATCACTTCCATGCACTGAGCTATGGAAGGAAGAGGAACGGAATGAAGTATCCGACAAGAGTCTAGAAGTTTTGTTTTTCTGGCCTCTGTTAGAAAGATCCTCATTTCTAAAGAGTCTATAATTGTTCCCAAGAAGGGAACCCTTGTTGACGGGGATAGAGAACTCTTTTCCACGTTCACTTTCCAGCCGTGAGATCTGAGAAAGGCCAGGACAATGTCCGTGTGAGCCTTTGCTTGAGGAAGGGACGACGCTTGAATCAGAATGTCGTCCAGGTAAGGTACTACTGCAATGCCCCTTGGTCTTAGCACCGCTAGAAGGGAGCCTAGTACCTTTGTGAAAATCCTTGGAGCAGTGGCTAATCCGAAAGGAAGCGCCACGAACTGGTAATGTTTGTCCAGGAATGCAAACCTTAGGAACCGATGATGTTCCTTGTGGATAGGAATATGTAGATACGCATCCTTTAAATCCACCGTGGTCATGAATTGACCCTCCTGGATGGAAGGAAGAATAGTTCGAATGGTTTCCATCTTGAAAGATGGAACCTTGAGAAACTTGTTTAAGATCTTGAGATCTAAGATTGGTCTGAACGTTCCCTCTTTTTTGGGGACTATGAACAGATTGGAGTAGAACCCCATCCCTTGTTCTCTTAGTGGAACAGGATGAATCACTCCCATTTTTAACAGGTCTTCTACACAATGTAAGAACGCCTGTCTTTTTATGTGGTCTGAAGACAACTGAGACCTGTGGAACCTCCCCCTTGGGGGAAGTCCCTTGAATTCCAGAAGATAACCCTGGGAGACTATTTCTAGCGCCCAAGGATCCAGAACATCTCTTGCCCAAGCCTGAGCGAAGAGAGAGAGTCTGCCCCCCACCAGATCCGGTCCCGGATCGGGGGCCAATATTTCATGCTGTCTTGGTAGCAGTGGCAGGCTTCTTGGCCTGCTTTCCCTTGTTCCAGCCTTGCATTGGTCTCCAAGCTGGCTTGGCTTGAGAAGTATTACCCTCTTGCTTAGAGGACGTAGCACTTTGGGCTGGTCCGTTTTTACGAAAGGGACGAAAATTGGGTCTATTTTTCGCCTTGAAAGGCCGATCCTGAGGAAGGGCGTGGCCCTTACCCCCAGTGATATCCGAGATAATCTCTTTCAAGTCAGGGCCAAACAGCGTTTTCCCCTTGAAAGGAATGTTTAGTAGCTTGTTCTTGGAAGACGCGTCAGCCGACCAAGATTTCAACCAAAGCGCTCTGCGCGCCACAATAGCAAACCCAGAATTCTTAGCCGCTAACCTAGCCAATTGCAAAGTGGCGTCTAGGGTGAAAGAATTAGCCAATTTGAGAGCATTGATTCTGTCCATAATCTCCTCATAAGGAGGAGAATCACTATCGAGCGCCTTTATCAGTTCATCAAACCAGAAACATGCGGCTGTAGTGACAGGGACAATGCATGAAATTGGTTGTAGAAGGTAACCCTGCTGAACAAACATCTTTTTAAGCAAACCTTCTAATTTTTTATCCATAGGATCTTTGAAAGCACAACTATCCTCTATGGGTATAGTGGTGCGTTTGTTTAAAGTAGAAACCACTCCCTCGACCTTGGGGACTGTCTGCCATAAGTCCTTTCTGGGGTCGACCATAGGAAACAATTTTTTAAATATGGGGGGAGGGACGAAAGGAATACCGGGCCTTTCCCATTCTTTATTAACAATGTCCGCCACCCGCTTGGGTATAGGAAAAGCTTCTGGGAGCTCCGGCACCTCTAGGAACTTGTCCATTTTACATAGTTTCTCTGGGATGACCAACTTTTCACAATCATCCAGAGTGGATAATACCTCCTTAAGCAGAATGCGGAGATGTTCCAACTTAAATTTAAATGCAATTACATCAGGTTCAGCCTGTTGAGAAATGTTCCCTGAATCAGTAATTTCTCCCTCAGACAAAACCTCCCTGGCCCCCTCAGATTGGGTTAGGGGCCCTTCAGAGATATTAATATCAGCGTCGTCATGCTCTTCAGTAACTAAAACAGAGCAGCCACGCTTACGCTGACAAGGGTTCATTTTGGCTAAAATGTTTTTGACAGAATTATCCATTACAGCCGTTAATTGTTGCATAGTAAGCAGTATTGGCGCGCTAGATGTACTAGGGGCCTCCTGAGTGGGCAAGACTCGTGTAGACGAAGGAGGGAATGATGCAGTACCATGCTTACTCCCCTCACTTGAGGAATCATCTTGGGCATCATTGTCATTATCACATAAATCACATTTATTTAAATGAACAGGAATTCTGGCTTCCCCACATTCAGAACACAGTCTATCTGGTAGTTCAGACATGTTAAACAGGCATAAACTTGATAATAAAGTACAAAAAACGTTTTAAAATAAAACCGTTACTGTCACTTTAAATTTTAAACTGAACACACTTTATTACTGCAATTGCGAAAAAACATGAAGGAATTGTACAAAATTCACCAAATTTTCACCACAGTGTCTTAAAGCCTTAAAAGTATTGCACAGCAAATTTGGAAGCTTTAACCCTTAAAATAACGGAACCGGAGCCGTTTTAACACTTTAACCCCTTTACAGTCCCTGGTATCTGCTTTGCTGAGACCCAACCAAGCCCAAAGGGGAATACGATACCAAATGACGCCTTCAGAAAGTCTTTTCTAAGTATCAGAGCTCCTCTCACATGCGACTGCATGCCATGCCTCTCAAAAACAAGTGCGCCACACCGGCGCGAAAATGAGACTCTGCTTATGCTTTGGGAAAGCCCCAGAGAAATAAGGTGTCTAATACAGTGCCTGCCGATATTATAATATCAATAAACCCAGATAAAATGATTCCTCAAAGCTAAATATGTTTTAAAACTGAATCGATTTAGCCCAGAAAAGTCTACAATCTTAATAAGCCCTTGTAAAGCCCTTATTTACCATCGTAATAAACATGGCTTACCGGATCCCATAGGGAAAAATGACAGCTTCCAGCATTACATCGTCTTGTTAGAATGTGTCATACCTCAAGCAGCAAGAGACTGCACACTGTTCCCCCAACTGAAGTTAATTGCTCTCAACAGTCCTGTGTGGAACAGCCATGGATTTTAGTTACGGTGCTAAAATCATTTTCCTCATACAAACAGAAATCTTCATCTCTTTTCTGTTTCTGAGTAAATAGTACATACCAGCACTATTTTAAAATAACAAACTCTTGATTGAATAATAAAAACTACAGTTAAACACTAAAAAACTCTAAGCCATCTCCGTGGAGATGTTGCCTGTACAACGGCAAAGAGAATGACTGGGGTAGGCGGAGCCTAGGAGGGATCATGTGACCAGCTTTGCTGGGCTCTTTGCCATTTCCTGTTGGGGAAGAGAATATCCCACAAGTAAGGATGACGCCGTGGACCGGACACACCTATGTTGGAGAAAGTACCTTTTTATCTCCTAGATCGCAGTAAAGTTCCTCCGCCCGCCATCTTTGATATTTGAGTGAAAGATTTGGATCCGTAAATTTGACCAATCATTGATCCCCCCAGGGGGACAAACCCCTTTTTAAAAACGTCACACTCTCCTAATGCGCATATGTTAAAGCCGAAATTTTCTACTCAGCTTAGACGACACGCGTTCACTCACTCTCCTAATGAGCATGCGTTAAAGCCAAAATTTTCTACTCAGCTTAAACAGCGACGCGCGTTCACCCACACTCTCCTAATGCGCATGCGTTAAAGCCGAAATTTTCTACTCAGCTTAGATGGTGACGCACGTTCACATTCATGATACAATAGTTTAGAACATCACTTGGAGTGATATGTGTGATGCTATAAGATCTGTCATGTCCTGGTGATAAGCAGCATCATTATATTCTTATGGGATGTTAAAATAATTGTTTTTGGCAATTGGGTAAAGTATTGTGTAAACTTGACCTTTCCCAGCTGTTTGTAACAAGATGTACTGAAGCAGTCTAACTGTGAGGAGTTGTTATAGCTGATGTAGCCTATACTGTCACTGCTACGATATCGGCTTAGAACGCATGCGCTGTTGCAGAACTAGACGGGAGCGCGCTTCAAGGATACCTACAGAGCAGGTGGGACCGCTCTATACGTCACACTGAGGAGAAGTAGGAAGTAGCGGCTGGGAGGAGTTGGGCTAGCTAACGGCATAAAGTTGGTAATATAAATATATACGCATACATACATACATATAAATCTTTAGACATGTATATTCATTTCTTATGCCAATTTACAGATCATTAGTTAGGCCTCATCTGGAATACTGTGTAGAGTTCTGAAGATTATATCTTCAGAAAGACATAAATAAGCTAGAAACTGTCCAAAGGAGGGCTACTAAAAGGGTACATAGTCTAAAATATAAAGCACAAAAAGACTCTTTTTAAATATGTATAGTTTTGAGGAGAGAAGGGATAGAGGTGACATGACAGAAACCTTCAAATATATGAAAGGAATTAATAAAGTGAAAGCTTGAAAGCATTTTCCACACAAAAAACAAATGTCAAAACAAGGGGTCACAATCTTAAGTTAAAGGGTAGAAGATTCAATAAAAATGTGTGGAAGCTTTTTTTTTTGACAGAAAGGGTGGTGGATTCATGGAATAAACTTCCAATTAAGGTGGTAAACACAAAGACCTTAACGTGATTCAAAAATGCCTGGGACATGCATAAGTAGGCTGACTATATTGCCGCTTTAAAAAGGGACAAATGAAAAATACATATGTCAGGGTTCTTATACAAAACATTTCTTTAAACTGCCCTGACATATGTATTTTTCATATGTGTCCCTTTTTAAAGCGGCAATATGGTCACCCTATGCATAAAGCTATCCTAAGAAAAAAGTAACTTGTAATATGGGTAGACTTGATGAGCCTTTTTGGTTCTTATATACCGTCAAATTCTATGGCCTAGATTACGAGTTGTGCGTTAGCCTTAAAAAGCAGCGTTAAGAGGTCCTAACGCTGCTTTTTAACGCCCGCTGGTATTACGAGTCTTGCAGGTACAGGTGTACCTCTCACTTTTTTGGCCAGACTCGGAAATACCGCAAATCCACTTACGTCAATTGCGTATCCTATATTTTTAATGGGACTTGCATAGCGCCGGCATTACGAGTCTGACCAAAAGTGAGCGGTAAACCCTCTCCTGTCAAGCCTGGTATCGCATTAAAAAGTCAGTAGTTAAGAGTTTTACACTACAACGCCGTAGCATAAAACTCTTAACTAAAGTGCTGAAAAGTACACTAACACCCATAAACTACCTATTAACCCCTAAACCGAGGTCCTCCCCCCGCATCACAAACACTAAAAAAAAATATTTTAACCCCTAATCTGACGAACCGGACATCGCCGCCACTATAATAAATATATTAACCCCTAAACCGCCACACTCCCACATCGCAAACACTATTTAAATATTATTAACCCTTAATCTGCCGGCCCTAACATAGCCGTCACCTACCTACATTTATTAACCCCTAATCTGCCGCCCCAACGTCGCCGCCACTATAATAAAGTTATTAACCTCTAAACTTAAGTCTAAACCTAACCCTAACACCCCCTAACTTAAATATAATTTAAATAAATCTAAATAAAATTACTACAATTAACTAAATTATTTCTATTTAAAACTAAATACTTACCTATAAAATAAACCATAAGCTAGCTACAATATAACTAATAGTTACATTGTAGCTAGCTTAGGGTTTATTTTTATTTTACAGGCAACTTAGTATTTATTTTAACTAGGTAGAATAGTTATTAAATAGTTATTAACTATTTAATAACTACCTAGTTAAAATAAAGACACATTTACCTGTAAAATAAAACCTAACCTAAGTTACAATTACACCTAACACTACACTACAATTAAATTAATTACCTAAATTAAATACAATTAATTACAATTAAATACAATTATCTAAAGTACAAACTCCCCTAAATTACAGAAAATGCACTAATCCCCCTAATAAAATAAAAAAGAACCCCCAAAATAAAAAAGCCCTACCCTACACTAAATTACAAATAGCCCTTAAAAGGGCCTTTTGCGGGGCATTGCCCCAAAGCAATCAGCTCTTTTACCTGAAAAAAATTACAATTCCCCCCCCAACATTAAAACCCACCACCCACACAACCAACCCTACTCTAAAACCCACCCAATCCCCCCTTAAAAAACCCTAACACTAACCCCCTGAAGATCACCTTACCTGGAGACGTCTTCACCCAACTGGGCCGAAGTCCTCAACAAAGCCGGGAGAAGTCTTCATCCAAGCCGGGCGAAGTGGTCCTCCAGACGGACAGAAGTCTTCATCCAGACGGCATCTTGTATCTACATCCATCCGGCGCGGAGCGGTTCCATCTTCAAGACATCCGACGCGGAGCATCCTCTTCTTTCCATGGCAGACAACTGAATGAAGGTTCCTTTAAATGATGTAATCCAAGATGGCGTCCCTTCAATTCCGATTGGCTGATAGAATTCTATCAGCCAATCAGAATTAAGGTAGAAAAAATCTTATTGGCTGATGCAATCAGCCAATAGGATTGAACTTCAATCCTATTGGCTGATCCAATCAGCCAATAGGATTGAGCTGGCATTCTATTGGTTGTTCCAATCAGCCAATAGAATGCCAGTTCAATCCTATTGGCTGATTGCATCAGCCAATAGGATTTTTTCTACCTTAATTCCGATTGGCTGATAAAATTCTATCAGCCAATCGGAATTGAAGGGACACCATCTTGGATGACGTCATTTAAAGGAACCTTCATTCAGTCGTCGGCCGTGGACAGAAGAGGATGCTCCGTGTCGGATGTCTTGAAGATGGACCTGCTCCGCGCCGGATGGATGAAGATAGAAGATGCCGTCTGGATGAAGACTTCTGCCCGTCTGGAGGACCACTTCTGCCCGGTTGGATGAAGACTTCTGCCCGTCTGGAGGACCACTTCTGCCCGGTTGGGTGAAGACGTCTCCCGGTAAGGTGATCTTCAGGGGGTTAGTGTTAGGTTTTTTTAAGGGGGTATTGGGTGGGTTTTAGAGTAGGGTTGGTTGTGTGGGTGGTGGGTTTTAATGTTGGGGGGGGAATTGTAATTTTTTTTTTAGGTAAAAGAGCTGATTACTTTGGGGCAATGCCCCAAAAGGGGGATTAGATTAGGTGTAATTAGTTTAAAAATCTTGTAATTTCTTTATTATTTTCTGTAATTTAGTGTTTGTTTGTTTTTTGTACTTTAGATAATTGTATTTAATTGTAATTAATTGTATTTAATTTAGATAATTCATTTAATTGTAGTGTAGTGTTAGGTGTAATTGTAACTTAGGTTAGGTTTTATTTTACAGGTAAATTTGTCTTTATTTTAACTAGGTAGTTATTAAATAGTTAATAACTATTTAATAACTATTCTACCTAGTTAAAATAAATACTAAGTTGCCTGTAAAATAAAAATAAACCCTAAGCTAGCTACAATGTAACTATTAGTTATATTGTAGCTAGCTTAGGGTTTATTTTATAGGTATTTAGTTTTAAATAGGAATTATTTAGTTAATTGTAGTAATTTTATTTAGATTTATTTTAATTATATTTAAGTTAGGGGGTGTTAGGGTTAGACTTAGGTTTAGGGGTTAATAACTTTATTATAGTGGCGGTGACGTTGGGGCGGCAGATTAGGGGTTAATAAATGTAGGTAGGTTGCAGCGACATTGGGGGCGGCAGAGTAGGGGTTGATAAATAAAATGTAAATGTCAGTGATGTTGGGGGCAGCAGATTAGGGGTTCATAAATATAATGTAGGTGGCGGCGGTGTCCGGAGCGGCAGATTAGGGATTAATAATATAATGCAGGTGGCGGCGATGTTGGGGGCGGCAGATTAGGGGTTAATAAGTATAAGATTAGGGGTGTTTAGACTCGGGGTTCATGTTAGGGTGTTAGGTGTAGACATAAATGTATTTTCTCCATAGGAATCAATGGGGCTGCGTTAGGAGCTTTACGCTGCTTTTTTGCAGGTGTTTTTTTTCAGCCGGCTCTCCCCCATTGATTCCTATGGGGAAATCGTGCACAAGCACGTTTTACCAGCTCACCGCTAACGTAAGCAGCGCTGGTATTGAGGCGAGATGTGGAGCAAAATTTTGCTCTACGCTCACTTTTTTGCGGCTAACGCCAGGTTTATAAAAACCCGTAATACCAGCGCTGTCTGTAAGTGAGAAGTGAGTATAAACTGCTCGTTAGCACCGCACAGCCTCTAACGCAAAACTTGTAATCTAGGCATAAGTTTCTATATAAGTATGTATCGCTATGGTAAAACCCTTTTCTTGCCTTTTTTCTTACAACTAAGACCTCATAACTTTTTTGTGCTATATTTTTTTTAAATAATTTTTATTAGTGTTATTATGAGTGTAACTGTACTTTGTAATGTATTTTTGATGTGTTTTGTGACACTTTTTTGTTTTGTGAAACAGTTAACCAGAGCTCTTAGGTCGCGTTATCCCGGCAAGCGTTAACTTCAATTGCACTTAAGCAATCGTGTTTACTTTCAACTTGTAATACGTGCAAAATACCCGATGCACGCAAACACCCACGATAAACGCCTTCTGGAGCATTAACAGCTGCCCAGGTAGCTGCTCTCTCGTAACACAAGATTTCCCTCTTGTTGCAGCAGCTCTCCTGTTCGACAACTTGAAGGCAGTTCAAGCATAACAGATCTGTAGAAAGGATGATAAAGAAGAAGGCGCCAACATAGTGTGTATCAGTAAAAAAATATCAATCCCCACGCACAATATTTAGCGTACTTACAAGAAGTAAAGCACTTGATAAGTGCCACAACCGCCTTCTGGAGCATTAACAGCTGTCCAGGTAGCTGCTCTCTCGTAACACAAGATTTCCCTCTTGTTGCAGCAGCTCTCCTGTTAGCAAGCAGCACATAGGATCCCTGTGGCTGTTTGTCTTGTTACTCCCTCCACCGGAATAGCCGTCCTGTAGTATCAGTTACACCGCTAGGTATAAACAGGATAACAGCAGGACACACCAGGGGAATATACTGCAATAATTTTCTCAAGCCGTGATGTAAAAAGGTTTAAAACAATGTTTATTTAAAAACAAATAATTCCACAACGCGTTTCCCGGTCTTCCAGACCGCTTCCTCAGGTGTATAAACACATTTAACATTCACAGCTTAAAATAGCCTAAGCCGGCGTCTATACCCATAAAGGGCGCATGCGTGTAGGAGTACGCAATACCAATCAATTTGTGGGTGTGTATCTAAGTCTATGTGATTGGTTCTCACCTGTATTGAGACGACCAATCGAACAGTGGGTGTGTAACGGCTCCAAAAATAAACGGAGCAGGTCTTAAAATGAATCATTCATTGGAAACTTAGTTATTTTATAACAAAGACAAGGGATGTTCACATTAACGGACCCTGAACTTAGTTACATTCTTACAAAAAGCTATTTACAATATAGGGCACCGCTATTACAAGTGATGGTCACATTTGTTATGGTGACATCAAGGTTCCGTTATTGTAAATAGCTTTTTTGTAAGAATGTAACTGGGTATAGACGTCGGGTTAGGCTATTTTAAGCTGTGAATGTTAAATGTGTTTATACACCTGAGGAAGCGGTCTGGAAGACCGGGAAACGCGTTGTAGAATTATTTGTTTTTAAATAAACATTGTTTTAAACCTTTTTTACATCACGGCTTGTGAAAATTATTGCAGTATATTCCCCTGGAGTGTCCTGCTGTTATCCTGTTTATACCTAGCGGTGTAACTGATACTAGAGGACGGCTATTCCGGTGGAGGGAGTAACAAGACAAACAGCCACAGGGATCCTATGTGCTGCTTGCTAACAGGAGAGCTGCTGCAACAAGAGGGAAATCTTGTGTTACGAGAGAGCAGCTACCTGGACAGCTGTTAATGCTCCAGAAGGCGGTTGTGGCACTTATCAAGTGCTTTACTTCTTGTAAGTAAGCTAAATACTGTGCGTGGGGATTGATATTTTTTTACTGATACACACTATGTTGGCGCCTTCTTCTTTATCATCCTTTCTACAGATCTGTTATGCTTGAACTGCCTTCAAGTTGTGGAAGAAGATTTTGCAGCCACAATAAGAATCTACTTATACCAGTGGACTTTTAAGGGACAGTCAACACTTCCGTTAACATGATTTGGTATTGAAAATAAAAAACCGAAGACCTGCCTGCACTATAACCCTCCTGCCTTGCCGCCTTGCTTCTTTCCTAATCAGTGTCGCTACCTTCTCTAATAAACGGTAAATATGGCAGCCGAACTCCCCCCACCGTTACGTAGCTGCCTTCTCCTTCAACTGATAAGCAAATCAGAATCCAGTCCTCGGACAGAAATTGCACGCGCGTGCAATTTCTGTTCTAGGACTGGATTCTTATTTGCTTATCAGTTGAAGAAGAAGGCAGCTACGTAACGGTGGGGGGAGTTCGGCTGCCATATTTACCGGGTATTAGAGTAGTTAGCGACGCTGATTAGGACAGAAGCAAGGCGGCAAGGCAGGAGGGGTATAGTGCAGGCGGATCTCCATTTTTTTATTTTCAATATCAAATCATGTTAAATGAAGTGTTGACTGTCCCTTTAAGGTCTATTTGTGATTTTACCAGACTGTTATAGCCTAAAAACATAATTTATGCTTACCTGATAAATTCCTTTCTTCTGTAGTGTGATCAGTCCACGGGTCATCATTACTTCTGGGATATTACTCCTCCCCAACAGGAAGTGCAAGAGGATTCACCCAGCAGAGCTGCATATAGCTCCTCCCCTCTACGTCACTCCCAGTCATTCGACCAAGGACCAACGAGAAAGGAAAAGCCAAGGGTGAAGTGGTGACTGGAGTATAAATTAAAAAATATTTACCTGCCTTAAAAACAGGGCGGGCCGTGGACTGATCACACTACAGAAGAAAGGAATTTATCAGGTAAGCATAAATTATGTTTTCTTCTGTTAAGTGTGATCAGTCCACGGGTCATCATTACTTCTGGGATACCAATACCAAAGCAAAAGTACACGGATGACGGGAGGGATAGGCAGGCTCTTTATACAGAAGGAACCACTGCCTGAAGAACCTTTCTCCCAAAAATAGCCTCCGATGAAGCAAAAGTGTCAAATTTGTAAAATTTGGAAAAAGTATGAAGCGAAGACCAAGTTGCAGCCTTGCAAATCTGTTCAACAGAGGCCTCATTCTTGAAGGCCCAAGTGGAAGCCACAGCTCTAGTAGAATGAGCTGTAATTCTTTCAGGAGGCTGCTGTCCAGCAGTCTCATAAGCTAAACGAATTATGCTACGAAGCCAAAAAGAAAGAGAGGTAGCGGAAGCTTTTTGACCTCTCCTCTGCCCAGAGTAAATGACAAACAGAGAAGACGTTTGTCGAAATTCCTTAGTTGCCTGTAAGTAAAATTTTAGAGCACGGACTACATCCAGGTTGTGCAGTAGACGTTCCTTCTTTGAAGAAGGATTTGGGCATAAAGAAGGAACAACAATCTCTTGATTGATATTCCTGTTAGTAACTACCTTAGGTAAGAACCCAGGTTTAGTACGCAGGACTACCTTATCTGAATGAAAAATCAAATAAGGAGAATCACAATGTAAGGCTGATAATTCAGAGACTCTTCGAGCCGAGGAAATAGCCATTAAAAATAGAACTTTCCAAGATAACAACTTTATATCAATGGAATGAAGGGGTTCAAACGGAACGCCCTGTAAAACATTAAGAACAAGGTTTAAACTCCATGGTGGAGCAACAGTTTTAAACACAGGCTTAATCCTGGCCAAAGCCTGACAAAAAGCCTGGACGTCAGGAACTTCTGAGAGACGTTTGTGTAACAGAATGGACAGAGCTGAGATCTGTCCCTTTAATGAACTAGCAGATAAACCCTTTTCTAAACCTTCTTGTAGAAAAGACAATATCCTAGGAATCCTAACCTTACTCCAAGAGTAACCTTTGGATTCACACCAATATAGGTATTTACGCCATATCTTATGGTAAATCTTTCTGGTAACAGGTTTCCTAGCCTGTATTAAGGTATCAATAACTGACTCAGAAAACCCACGTCTTGATAAAATCAAGCGTTCAATTTCCAAGCAGTCAGCTTCAGAGAAGTTAGATTTTGATGTTTGAAGGGACCCTGTATCAGAAGGTCCTGTTTCAGAGGTAGAGACCAAGGTGGACAGGATGACAAGTCCACCAGGTCTGCATACCAAGTCCTGCGTGGCCACGCAGGTGCTATTAGAATCACTGATGCTCTCTCTTGTTTGATTCTGGCAATCAATCGAGGAAGTAACGGGAAGGGTGGAAACACGTAAGCCATCCTGAAGTCCCAAGGTGCTGTCAGAGCATCTATCAGGACTGCTCCTGGATCCCTGGATCTGGACCCGTAACGAGGAAGCTTGGCGTTCTGTCGAGACGCCATGAGATCTATCTCTGGTTTGCCCCAACGTCGAAGTATTTGGGCAAAGACCTCCGGATGAAGTTCCCACTCCCCCGGATGAAAAGTCTGACGACTTAAGAAATCCGCCTCCCAGTTCTCCACTCCCGGGATGTGGATTGCTGACAGGTGGCAAGAGTGAGACTCTGCCCAGCGAATTATCTTTGATACTTCCATCATAGCTAGGGAGCTTCTTGTCCCTCCCTGATGTTTGATGTAAGCTACAGTCGTGATGTTGTCCGACTGAAACCTGATGAACCCCCGAGTTGTCAACTGGGGCCAAGCCAGGAGGGCATTGAGAACTGCTCTCAATTCCAGAATGTTTATTGGCAGGAGACTCTCCTCCTGACTCCATTGTCCCTGAGCCTTCAGAGAATTCCAGACGGCACCCCAACCTAGAAGGCTGGCGTCTGTTGTTACAATTGTCCAGTCTGGTCTGCTGAATGGCATCCCCCTGGACAGATGTGGCTGAGAAAGCCACCATAGAAGAGAATTTCTGGTCTCTTGATCCAGATTCAGAGAAGGGGATAAGTCTGAGTAATCCCCATTCCACTGACTTAGCATGCACAGTTGCAGTGGTCTGAGGTGTAAGCGTGCAAAGGGTACTATGTCCATTGCCGCTACCATTAAGCCGATTACCTCCATGCATTGAGCCACTGACGGGTGTTGAATGGAATGAAGGGTGCGGCAAGCACTTTGAAGTCTTGTTAGCCTGTCCTCTGTCAGGTAAATCTTCATTTCTACAGAATCTATAAGAGTCCCCAGGAAGGGAACTCTTGTGAGTGGAACGAGTGAACTTTTCTTTTCGTTCACCTTCCATCCATGTGACCTTAGAAATGCCAGTACTAACTCTGTATGAGACTTGGCAGTTTGAAAGCTTGAAGCTTGTATCAGAATGTCGTCTAGGTATGGAGCTACCGAGATTCCCCGCGGTCTTAGTACCGCCAGAAGAGCACCCAGAACCTTTGTGAAGATTCTTGGAGCTGTAGCCAATCCGAATGGAAGAGCCACAAACTGGTAATGCCTGTCTAGGAAGGCAAACCTTAGGTACCGATAATGATCTTTGTGAATCGGTATGTGAAGGTAAGCATCTTTTAAATCTACAGTGGTCATGTACTGACCCTCTTGGATCATAGGTAAAATTGTCCGAATAGTCTCCATCTTGAACGATGGAACTCTTAGGAATTTGTTTAGGATCTTTAAGTCCAGGATTGGTCTGAAAGTTCCCTCTTTTTTGGGAACCACAAACAGATTTGAGTAAAACCCCTGTCCCTGTTCCGATCGTGGAACTGGATGGATTACTCCCATTAACAAGAGCTCTTGTACGCAGCGTAGAAACGCCTCTTTCTTTGTCTGGATTGTTGACAATCTTGACAGATGAAATCTCTCTCTTGGAGGAGAGTATTTGTAGTCCAGAAGGTATCCCTGAGATATTATCTCTAGCGCCCAGGGATCCTGAACATCTATTGCCCAAGCCTGGGCGAAGAGAGAAAGTCTGCCCCCCACTAGATCCGATCCCGGATCGGGGGCCCTCAATTCATGCTGTTTTAGGGGCAGCAGCAGGTTTCCTAGTCTGCTTGCCCTTGTTCCAGGACTGGTTAGGTTTCCAGCCTTGTCTGTAGCGAGCAACAGCTCCTTCCTGTTTTGGTGCAGAGGAAGTTGATGCTGCTCCTGCTTTGAAATTACGAAAGGAACGAAAATTAGACTGTCTAGTCTTGGCTTTGGCTTTGTCCTGAGGCAGGGCATGGCCTTTACCTCCTGTAATGTCAGCGATAATCTCTTTCAACCCGGGCCCGAATAAGGTCTGCCCTTTGAAAGGTATATTAAGCAATTTAGACTTAGAAGTAACATCAGCTGACCAGGATTTTAGCCACAGCGCCCTGCGTGCCTGAATGGCGAATCCTGAATTCTTCGCCGTAAGTTTAGTAAGATGTACTACGGCCTCCGAAATGAATGAATTAGCTAGTTTAAGGACTCTAAGCCTGTCCGTAATGTCGTCCAGAGTAGCTGAACCAAAGTTCTCTTCCAGAGACTCAATCCAGAATGCCGCTGCGCCGTGATCGGCGCAATGCATGCAAGGGGTTGCAATATAAAACCTTGTTGAACAAACATTTTCTTAAGGTAACCCTCTAATTTTTTATCCATTGGATCTGAAAAAGCACAGCTATCCTCCACCGGGATAGTGGTACGCTTAGCTAAGGTAGAAACTGCTCCCTCCACCTTAGGGACCGTTTGCCATAAGTCCCTTGTGGTGGCGTCTATTGGAAACATTTTTCTAAATATCGGAGGGGGTGAGAACGGCACACCGGGTCTATCCCACTCCTTAGTAACAATTTCAGTAAGTCTCTTAGGTATAGGAAAAACCTCAGTACTCGTCGGTACCGCAAAATATTTATCCAACCTACACATTTTCTCTGGTATTGCAACTGTGTTACAATCATTCAGAGCCGCTAACACCTCCCCTAGTAATACACGGAGGTTTTCCAGTTTAAATTTAAAATTTGAAATATCTGAATCCAGTCTGTTTGGATCAGAACCGTCACCCACAGAATGAAGCTCTCCGTCCTCATGTTCTGCCACCTGTGACGCAGTGTCTGACATGGCCCTAATATTATCAGCGCACTCTGTTCTCACCCCAGAGTGATCACGCTTACCTCTTAGCTCTGGTAATTTAGCCAAAACCTCAGTCATAACAGTAGCCATATCCTGTAATGTGATTTGTAATGGCCGCCCAGATGTACTCGGCGCTACAATATCACGCACCTCCCTCTGAGCGGGAGATGTAGGTACTGACACGTGAGGCGAGTTAGTCGGCATAACTCTCCCCTCGTTGTTTGGTGAAATTTGTTCAATTTGTACAGATTGACTTTTATTTAAAGTAGCATCAATACAGTTAGTACATAAATTTCTATTGGGCTCCACTTTGGCATTGCAACAAATGACACAGGTATCATCCTCTGAATCAGACATGTTTAACACACTAGCAAATAAACTTGTAACTTGGAAATACAATTCAATTAAAATAATATTAAAACGTACTGTGCCTTTAAGAAGCACAGAAGATCTATGACAGTTGAAAATTAATAAATTGAAACAGTTATAGCCTCAATCCTTGTAAATAACACAACTTTAGCAAAGGTTTAATCCCATTAGCAAAGATAACAAATTCTGAAAGCAGGAAACAAATTACAGAATAAACGTTTTTTATCTCAGTCAAACTATAATTCTCACAGCTCTGCTGAGAGAAATTACCTCCCTCAAAATAAGTTTTGAAGACCCCTGAGCTCTGTAGAGATGAACCGGATCATGCAGGGAATAAAATGAGTTGCTGACTGAAATATTTGATGTGTAGTAAAAGCGCCAAAAAACGGCCCCTCCCCCTCACACACAGCAGTGAGGGAGAACAGAAACTGTCAGAAAACAGATTAAGCAACTGCCAAGTGGAAAAATAGTGCCCAAACATTTATTCACTCAGTACCTCAGTAAATGAAAACGATTTTACATTCCAGCAAAAACGTTAAACATAATCTCTAGTTATTAAACAGCTTTATGTATTTCTTACAGTGTAATTCTAGTGAAGTACCATTCCCCAGAATACTGAAGTGTAAAGTATACATACATGACATTATATCGGTATGGCAGGATTTTCTCATCAATTCCATTGTCAGAAAATAAAAACTGCTACATACCTCTATGCAGATTCATCTGCCCGCTGTCCCCTGATCTGAAGTTTACCTCTCCTCAGATGGCCGAGAAACAGCAATATGATCTTAACTACTCCGGCTAAAATCATAACAAAAACTCTGGTAGATTCTTCTTCAAACTCTGCCAGAGAGATAATAACACACTCCGGTGCTATTTTAAAATAACAAACTTTTGATTGAAGATATAAAACTAAGTATAATCACCATAGTCCTCTCACACATCCTATCTAGTCGTTGGGTGCAAGAGAATGACTGGGAGTGACGTAGAGGGGAGGAGCTATATGCAGCTCTGCTGGGTGAATCCTCTTGCACTTCCTGTTGGGGAGGAGTAATATCCCAGAAGTAATGATGACCCGTGGACTGATCACACTTAACAGAAGAAACATATATATATTACCATTTGTTGGTGTCTCTAAGTTATATCCTTTAAGTATTTAATATGATTACATTTTTCACATGTTGATGATACGGATATGTATCTATATTGAAGGAACACCTGTTCCTCTACTGGGTTTTTATTTTGTTTATTGATATTTCAATTAGTGCACGATATATTTGTATATATATATATTTGTAGTGCTTATACGCATTATTGCGATACCAATTAATATTTAAGTAGGAGGCGCATCTGACATTCACTTGTTTGTTTATTTACCCACGATAAACCCCTTTACGCTCATGTGTAACTGTTAGCGGTCCACTTGTAATCTGGCCCGAAATGTTTAATCCCTTAACATCAGCAACATACTCTGCATATTTATGAGTACAAAGAAAGACTCTATGATCTTACTATGTATAGCTTAGAGGATAGAAGGGAAAGAGGTGAGATGAAAGAAACTTTCAAATATACGAAGGGACTTAATAATACTTAAAAGTAAAAGCTGAAAGCATTTTCCACAAAAAAATAAATGCCAAAACAAGGGGTCACAATCTAAAGTTAGAGGGTAGCAGATTCAGAAGAAATTTGAGGAAGCATTTTTTTTTACAGAAAGGGTGGTGGATTCGTGGAATAAACTTCCAATAGAAGTGGTAAACACAAAGACTGTAAAGGAAGTAAAAAATGCCTGGGACATGCATAAGGCTATCCTAAGAAAAAAATATGTAATATGGGTAGACTTGACGGGCCTTTTTGGTTCTTATCTGCTGTCAAATTTTATGTTTCTATGTTTCTATTGCTGACAGCGGCACCACGACCACGATATTACGAACCATTAAGCGTTACATACATCCGACGTACAGGGTACTTTGGCTGTTGTTAAGGGATTAAAGAGAATAAACTACATTGCAATATACAATCATTATTTATGTTGCCTGCTTTAGCTGCACAAACAACATATGAAAGTGGGCTTATTCCACTTCCTCTAGAAATTGTGGGGTGTCTGCATCCTACTTGTGTATGATGAAATTTAGCTGACCAAGAACATAGGTTCCACAAAGCTTTTCCCTGTGCTGTTCTTCAACATCAAAAACTTGTTAATTGTGCTAAATGACAGTGTTAAATGTTTTCTTATGTGGTGTTTAGTTAGTAATATTATTTAATGTCCCTTTAAGTAAATACTAAATTCTTTCAAGAAATGTGTATTTATGCATAGCTTATGTGTAAAGTGACGTGTCCAGTGACTTCTTATACCAGTTGCAGATGTATGGGAAATTACTTTTTTACGCTTTTTCTTGTATTTGAAATATATTACCTATAATGAAAATTTCAGTATCAATGTACAGGTATACCCCGCTCATACAGCGGGTTAGGGACCGGAGCCCTGCTGTAAAGTGAAAACCGCCTTAAAGTGAAACAAGGCAGTTTTAGCTTTCTTTTCATTTGCAAGTGTGTTTAAAAACTTGAAAACATGTTGGAACTAACATATATTAGGGGTGCAATAGTGCTACGTTTAGTTTAACACTAGCACAGCACAGTATTAAGTTACTATTCAATAAATACTGTACCTGTAAAATAGTGACAATTACTGTAGTAAAATTTGCCAGACTATAGCACTGAGACACATATTGCACTGTAATGCTGTTAACAGAGTGAACTGAGCATAACAAAAACATAATTTATGTAAGAACTTACCTAATAAATTCATTTCTTTCATATTAGCAAGAGTCCATGAGCTAGTGACGTATGGGATATACATTCCTACCAGGAGGGGCAAAGTTTCCCAAACCTTAAAATGCCTATAAATACACCCCTCACCACACCCACAATTCAGTTTAACGAATAGCCAAGAAGTGGGGTGATAAGAAAGGAGTGAAAGCATCAAAGATAAGGAATTGGAATAATTGTGCTTTAAACAAAAAAATCATAACCACCACAAAAAGGGTGGGTCTCATGGACTCTTGCTAATATGAAAGAAATGAATTTATCAGGTAAGTTCTTACATAAAATATGTTTTCTTTCATGTAATTAGCAAGAGTCCATGAGCTAGTGACGTATGGGATAGCAGATACCCAAGATGTGGAACTTGCACGCAAGAGTCACTAGAGAGGGAGGGATAAAATAAAGACAGCCAATTCCGCTGAAAAAATAATCCACAACCCAAATCAAAAGTTTCAATTTTTATAATGAAAAAAACTGAAATTATAAGCAGAAGAATCAAACTGAAACAGCTGCCTGAAGTACTATTCTACCAAAAACTGCTTCTGAAAAAGAGAAAACACCAAAATGGTAGAATTTAGTAAAAGTATGCAAAGAAGACCAAGTCATTGCTTTGCAAATCTGATCAACAGAAGCTTCATTCTTAAAAGCCCAGGAAGTAGAAACTGACCTAGTAGAATGAGCCGTAATTCTCTGAGGCGGGGATTAACCCGACTCCAAAAAAGCATGATGAATCAAAAGCTTTAACCAAGATGCCAAAGAAATGGCAGAAGCCTTCTGACCTTCCCTAAAACCAGAAAAGATAACAAATAGACTAGAAGTCTTTCTGAAATCTGAGTAGCTTCAATATAATATTTCAAAAACTCTTACCACATCCAAAGAATGTAAGAATCTTTCCAAAGAATTCTTAGGATTAGGACACAAGAAAGGGACAATAATTCCTCTACTAATGTTGTTAGAATTCACAACTTAGGTAAAAATCGAAATGAAGACAGCAAAACCACCTTATCCTGATGAAAAATCAGAAAAAGGAGACTCACAAGAAAGAGCAGATAATTCAAAAACTGTTCTAGCTGAAGAGAAGTCTAAAAGGAACAATACTTTCCATGAAAATAATTTTAATGTCCAAAGAAAGCATATGCTCAAACGGAAGAGCCTGTAAAGCCCTCAGAACCAAATTAAGACTCCAAGGAGGAGAAATTGGCTTAATGACAGGCCTGATACGAACCCTGAAAAAAACAATGAATAACAGAAAGATTAGCAAATTTTTCTGTGAAAACAGCACAGAAAAAGCAGAGATTTGTCCTATCAAAGAACTTGCAGACAAAAACCCTTATCCAAACCATCCTGAAGAAACTATAAAATCCTAGGAATTCTAAAAGAATGCCAAGAGAATTTATGAGAAGAGCATCATGAGATGTAAATCTTCCAAACTCGATAATAAATCTTACTAGACACAGATTTACGAGCCTGCAACATAGTATTAATCACTGAGTCAGAGAAACTTCTATGACTAAGTACTAAGCGTTAAATTTCCATACCATCAAATTAATAATTTGAGTTCCTGATGGAAAAAACGAATGTTAAGATATAAGGTCTGGCCTTAATGGAAGTGACCAAGATTGGCAACTGGACATCCGAACAAGAACCATATATCAAAACCTGTGTGACCATGCTGGAGCCACCAGCAACACAAAAGATTGCTCCCTGATGATTTTGAAAATCACTCTAAAAAGAAGAACCAGAGGTGAAAAAATATAGGCAGATTGAAAACTCCAAGGAAGTGTCAATGCATACACTGCTTCCACCTGAGGATCCCTGGACCTGCATAGGCCCCTGGGAAGTTCCTTGTTTAGATGAGATGCCATCAGATCTATTTCTGGAAGCCCTCACATCTGAACAATTTGAAAAAAACACATCTGGGTAAAGAGACCATTCTCCCGGATGTAAAGCTTGATAAACAGAGATAATCCGCTTCCCAATTGTCTATACCTGGGAAATGGACCGCAGAAATTAGACAAGAGCTGGATTTAGCCCAAGCAAGTATCCGAGATACTTCTTTCACAGCCTAAGGACTGAGAGTCCCATCCTGATGATTGACATACGCCACAGTTGTGACATTGTCTGTCTGAAAAACAATAAACGTCTCTTTCTTCAAAAAGAAGCCAAAACTGAAGAACTCTGAGAAATGCACGGAGTTCCAAAATATTGAATGGTAATCTCGCCTCCTGAGATTTCCAAACCCCTTGTGCTGACAGAGATCCCCAGACAGCCTCCCAACCTAAAAGACTCGCGTCTGTAGTGATCATGGTCCAGGTTGAATGAACCGAAAAGACCCGTAGAACTATATGATGGTGATCTAACCACCAAGTCAAGATAGTTGAACATTGGGATTCAAAGATAAAAAAAAAAAAAGTGATATCCTATAATCCCTGCACCATTAATTCAGCATAAAAAACTGGAAAGGTTTCCTATGAAAATGAGCAAAGGGAATCGAATCCAATGCTGCAGCCATGACACCTAAAACTTCCATGCATATAGCAACTGAAGGAAATAATAGAGACTGAAGGTTCCGACAAACGGAACCCAATAAAAACAGAATTTATGCTTACCTGATAAATTACTTTCTCCAACGGTGTGTCCGGTCCACGGCGTCATCCATTACTTGTGGGAAATATTCTCCCCCACAGGGAAAGGCAAGGAGAGCACACAGCAAGCACGGGGATGGCGAGGAGTTTGTGGTGTTAGTTGTAGTTTTTTATTTCTTCTATCAAAAGGACGCAGGACTTGGTATGCAGACCTGGTGAATATGTCATCGGCTCCACCATGGAAGCTACCTTTGAGACAGGATCTTCTAGTACAAGGTCCATTCGAACATCCAAATCTAGTTTCTCTGCAGCTGACTGCTTGGAAATTGAACGCTTGATTTTATCCAAGCGTGGGTTTTCAAATTCTGTGATAGATACTCTGGTCCAAGCCAGAAAACCTGTGACTAGAAAGATTTACCATAAAATATGGAAAAAATATATCTGTTGGTGTGAATCCAAGGGATTCTCCTGGAGTAAGATTAAAATTCCAAAGATTCTCTCCTTTCTCCAAGAAGGTTTGGATAAAGGGTTGTCACAGGGAAAGGCAAGGAGAGCACACAGCAAGAGCTGTCCATATAGCTCCCCCTCTGGCTCCGCCCCCCAGTCATTCGACCGACGGTTAGGAGAAAAAGGAGAAACTATAGGGTGCCGTGGTGACTGTAGTGTATAAAGAAAAAATTTTTCAACCTGATTAGGAAAACCAGGGCGGGCCGTGGACCGGACACACCGTTGGAGAAAGTAATTTATCAGGTAAGCATAAATTCTGTTTTCTCCAACATTGGTGTGTCCGGTCCACGGCGTCATCCATTACATGTGGGAACCAATACCAAAGCTTTAGGAACAACAGAAGCCTCGTTCTTGTAGGCCCATGTGGAAGCCACAGCCCTAGTAGAGTGAGCTGTGATTCGTTCAGGAGGCTGCCGTCCGGCAGTCTCATAAGCCAATCGGATAATGCTTTTCAGCCAGAAAGAAAGAGAGGTAGCAGTAGCTTTTTGACCTCTCTTCATACCAGAGTAAACGACAAACAAAGATGAGGTTTGTCTAAAATCTTTTGTTGCTTCTAAATAGAACTTTAAAGCACGAACTACATCTAAATTGTGTAACAAACGTTCCTTCTTTGAAACTGGATTCGGACACAGAGAAGGAACAACTATTTCCTGGTTAATATTCTTGTTGGAAACAACTTTTGGAAGAAAACCAGGCTTAGTACGCAAAAACAACCTTATCTGAATGGAAAACCAGATAGATTAGCTTGTACATCTGGCACAGCTGCCAGTCGTTTGTGTAACAAGACAGATAAAGCAGAAATCTGTCCCTTTAGAGAACTCGCTGACAACCCTTTATCCAAACCTTGGAGAAAGGAGAGAATCTTTGGAATTTTAATCTTACTCCAGGAGAATCCCTTGGATTCACACCAACAGATATATTTTTTCCATATTTTATGGTAAATCTTTCTAGTCACAGGTTTTCTGGCTTGGACCAGAGTATCTATCACAGAATTTGAAAACCCACGCTTGGATAAAATCAAGCGTTCAATTTCCAAGCAGTCAGCTGCAGAGAAACTAGATTTGGATGTTCGAATGGACCTTGTACTAGAAGATCCTGTCTCAAAGGTAGCTTCCATGGTGGAGCCGATGACATATTCACCAGGTCTGCATACCAAGTCCTGCGTCCTTTTGATAGAAGAAATAAAAAACTACAACTAACACCACAAACTCCTCGCCATCCCCGTGGAGATGCTACTTGTTCAGAGCGGCAAGGAGAATGACTGGGGGGCGAAGCCAGAGCGGGAGCTATATGGACAGCTCTTGCTGTGTGCTCTCCTTGCCTTTCCCTGTGGGGGAGAATATTTCCCACAAGTAATGGATGACGCCGTGGACCGGACACACCAATGTTGGAGAAATTGTCACTTGTCTGTTAGAGACAAAGACATTGACACAATCTATCTGGAAACCTAAAAAAGGTGACCCTTGCCTGAGGAATCAAAGAGCTTTTGATAAAAAGATCCCCTAACCATGTCTTGAAGAAAGAACAAAAGTTGAATCGTATGAGATTCCGCAGAACGAAAAGACTGAGCCAGTACCACGAGACCGTCCAAATAAGGAAACACTGAGAACCTTTAAAAGATTCTTAGAGCTGTCGCTAGACCAGAAAGAAAAGCAACAAATTGGTAATGTTTGTCAAAAAAAGAGAATCTCAGAAAATGAAAATAATCTGAATGAAAACAGAAAATGAAGATATGCATCTATTGTATCTATTGTAAGCAAATAATGCCCTCACTGACCAAAAGGCAGAATAGACCATATAAACACCATTCTAAAAGATGGTACACTTATGACAATTCAAAAAGATTTTCTATCTTTGGGACAATGAATAGTTTTGAATAAAAACCCCAAACCCTGTTCCTAAAATGGAACTGGTATAAATACCCCAGAAAACTCCAGGTCTGAGCAGCGCCTTGAGCCCCAACGGGTGACCAGCCGCGCTTCACAAGTACCCAATACATACAGGTCTGAAACACACTTCAGGAAAGTGTGAGCCTTACTGGAATAACTGGAATATGTTAGAGAAAAAAAGACTTCTCACAGGCGGTTTTACTCTGAATCCTATTCTGTACTAAAATCTAAGAAGTTTGGACCGAATTGAACCAAACAATCTTTAAAAAGTCTTAACCTGCGCCTTACCAGCTAAGCTGTAATAAGAACCGCACCTACATGCAAATTTGGGGAGCTGACTTTGATATTTTAAATGGCTTAAATTGAATGAAGGAAACTTCCAATTATAAACATGTTACTTGGGGAAGAAATAGGATTCCATTCCTTAGTAAGAACAAAAACTAATACAAGCTTAAGATTTAGTCTTAGAGCTCAATCTTGAAGCCCAGAGTAACAGTAGAAGAATTGAATCCAATTGTGAACCAAATAATTGATTACCTTGGAAAAAAAGAAATATGAAATTAAGAAATCTAATTAGCATTCCAAGATTGAAGTCACAAAGTTCTTCTAGCTAAAATAGCTAAAGACATAGATTAAACCTCATTTGCGAAAATATAAAAAAAATGACGACACAAATGAAATTATTAGCATATTGATCAACTTAACAATGCTAAACAAATCATAATCCGATACTTGTTGCACTAAAGTATCCAACCAGAAAGTTGAAGCAGTTGCAACATCAGCCAAATAAATTACAGGTCTAAAAAGAAAGTACCTGGAAATAAATTATTTTCCTTAAATAAGATACAAGTTTCCCATCTGAAGGAAAAAAATAAATACTATTTGCTATAGGAATAGTAGTATGTTAAGCAAGAGTAGAGATAGCCCCATTAACTTGGGGAATCTTTCCTCAAAACTTAAAACTAACTGCCGGCAAAGGATACAATTTAAAAACCTTAAAGAAGGAATAAAAGCAATTCCCGGCCTATTCCATTCCCTAGTATCAGGAACTGGAGAAAACCTCTGAAGAAACCACAGAAGGTTAATAAGCAGAATTTAAATGTTAGCTAGTCTTAATCAAAAGAACTAGTTACTTTAATATTCAAAATAATCAACACCTTTTCAACAAAGAACGAATGTACTCTTATTTGAAAATAAAAAAGTAGATTTGTTAGTATCAATATCTGATGAAGAATATTCTGAATGAGAAAAAACACCATCAGAGAAGGATAATTCAGTATGTTGTTGGTCATTTGAAACTTCATCAACTAAATGCGAAGTTTAAAAAAGACCTAAAAATTTTATTAGAAGGCGGGATGGCAGACAAAGCCTTTAGAATAGAATCAGAAAAATATTCTTATAAATTCCTAAATATATCCTGTACATTAGATGTAAAAAGAATAGCAATAGATAATGCATAAATACTAATGGACTCTGCATGTAAAAGTTTATCATAATAACTTATTACAAACCATAGCTAAAGATAAACATTCATAAACTGAATTGTGGGTGTGGTGAGGGGTGTATTTATAGGCATTTTAAGGTTTGGGAAACTTTGCCCCTCCTGGTAGGAATGTATATCCCATACGTCACTAGCTCATGGACTCTTGCTAATTACATGAAAGAAATGGGGCCAGACACTTTTCTTGCAATCTCACAATGATTACAGCACTATTTCAAAAATCCTTGGAGGTTGAATTTTTAGCTCCACAAAGAGCTGTATTAGCGAAGCGCTGTAAAGTGAGGTATACCTGTATTAATCCTTTTTGTATGTCAACTAACAGGAATGATAAGGAGGTTTACTTTTCTTGCAGATCAGCCCTTTTGAATGGGCATGTTCTTGACAATTAGTAAAACCAGCTATTTCAAATGCAATAATAAACCTATGGGGAGAAATTTCTAATGCATTTTAAACTATGCAAGTAATAAATAAGGGGGCAAAAAAATTAAATAGTGTCCCTTTAAGAATCGGCTGTCTGATAAGTACACGCTCCCTACAACTCTATTGCAGGTAGACAGGCATATGCCTGTACAATCATAAAAGCAAAAGGCTGCTTTTGTAAGCAGGGGGGACATCTGTTTAAAAAAATAAAAAATAAATATGAAATACTGCAGCACATTTTTTTTTTTTTTTTGGTCAAAATTTTTTATTTGTTTTAACAAGTATTACACTGTCTGGGGATTCGCAGATCCCCTGCAAATTATAGTACAGAGCGTATCATAAAGTACTAGGATGAAATACAAACAAACAAAAAAGGAAAAAAAAAAAGACATTAGAAAGGATACAACTGAGTCCTTGAAGTATCCAAGATAGAAGTCAGTACATTACATGAGAAATTATCGAAAAGGGGGAAGGAGGGGGGGGGGAGGTGGAGGGAAGGGATTCATCTTTGTGGGTGGGGGAGGGAGGGAGGGTAGGGAAGGTACCTATCGGGATTTGTCTGAGGTGGAAAGTATGTGCGTTTCTATACCCTGACCTGGGGGAGCCATGTGGTGTCGTGTATCTCCGACCAATCGGCCCAGATCATCTCAAACAAGTCACTTTTGTCCAAACTATAGAATATATCCCTTTCCATGGCCTGTAAGTAGGCCATGTTTCTAATGATATCAGACCAGCCAGGGGGGGAAGTTTTCTTCCAGCATCTAGCAATACAGGATTTGACTGAAGTTAGAAGATAAATGCAAAAGATCTGTTGGTGTTTGGGGAGGGCATGTAAATTTAAATGTAGAAGAGCAGTGGCAGGGCTTTTGGGGAGTTGTATCTGGAGAGCAGATAGGGTGCGGAAACACAGACTCCACAGGTGGGACAATTTGGGGCATTCCCACCAGATGTGGAGCATGCTCCCCTGGGCCCCACACTCCCTCCAGCATTGAGGGGAGGACGTCGGGAACATCTTGGCCAGTCGCACTGGGTCCAGGTACCATTGAGAGATGACTTTATAGTGTGTTTCAAACATTGTCACACAATGCAAAGATTTTTTGGTCAAGGTAAGAGACCTTTGCCAGGCGCTGGCTGAGATTCTGGTGTGGAGGATATTGTCCCATTTGCTCAAATGCGGGGCCAGGTCTGGGGGTACCGTGCCATCTAGCAGACAGTAATGTCTCGACAGAGGCTTGTAGAGTTTACGCCCCCCCTTCCAAGTAGATTCCCAAGGGGTAAGTGGGCACGAAGCGGAGGGGGGAAAGCCCCAGCTAGATAGGAAACTCTTAATCCTAATAAGCTCAAAGTGTAGGTAGGGTGGGGCATCTTTACCAAGGCTGTCCCTGGACAACCTGAGATAGCCGTCACCACTGGCCGCAGACCAAAGATCCGAGACTTGAGTCACCCCCATTCTAGCCCAAGTATTGGGGTGTGTATCTGGGAGGCCCGTAAAAAGGCCAGGGATAGAGGTAATTGGGGAGGGATGCGGTGCGATCAGCTTGCGATGCCGGATCTTATCCCAAACCGCCAGACACTCAACGATTACAAGGTTGTGAATGTTCAGGGTTCTGCAGCACATTTTAAATACCTATATGTGTACCAAATGAAAAAACAATAAGTTAAATATTAAAAAAACAAAACACTGATATTCACATACTTTAAGTGTAGCTTCTGGTGTTAGTTCCACGCAAAGACAAGAAAGGCTTAGAAAATCTCTTCCCCTGTCAACAAGCTTTTAGCTCAATCTACCTTAAAGGGACATTAAACACTAAATACATGCTAGATAGAATGATACATTCAAAGAAAATGTAGATGTATTTTTAAAGTTTCATTAGTTGTTAAAAAAGTGACAAAATAAGTGTAAAGTTTTAGTGTCTATAAAACACTGGGAGCTGCCATGTTGTAACTTGTGTTACCTTCTCTGCTGTGGCCAATTAGGGTCAGTTATAAATAGGACACTAGAGTGTGCAGCCAATGGTTGTGCTGGATTTAACAGTGTTCTGCACTTCCATTTCTAACAGGAACTGAAAAGCTCACAATTTCAGAATGGAATTACAGACAAAGAGGACAAAATAAATAATGAAAGTATATTGCAGAGTTGTTTTATTATTTACAATTTATCATTTTATATTACCATCTTAAAGTGTTTAATATCCCTTTAAGAAAATGACATCATACACAGTATTATGGCAAATCACACTTTAAGTCACATGATATCATGGCACATTTTTAAGTCAGCCCCCCCATGGTTTCTATATAAACTGCTAGGTGTCACTCTGTTTAATGCTCTCCCACTGCAGAAGAGGAATGTAAATCATTGTCTGACATACTTGGATTTTATAGCTAAATCAACAGGCTGAGGATTTTTAAGAAGTTTCTAAAATGGTTCAACGCTATGGACAAAAACTTTCCTGGGAAAATCCCTTTTAAAGCAGTCATGCAGTTTATAATGTCTCGTCCTAGTGAGGAGAAACTCAGAGCAGTGACCCATAATGTGACTCTATTGCACTAGACCCATAAATGAAGCTGCAGCTGTAAAATGAAGGCACTCATCCATGCAACCTCTTCTTTCCAAGGTTTAAAGTCTGCTTTGTAATTCTAGGCACTTTAAAGCAGCAATTACTGTTTCTTTTGTGTTGTAATAGCCCTTGGTGTTTACCAGTAAAGTGGCCTGTAGTAACAACCGTAAATAATGCTATTTTCATATCAGAATTAGAAACTCATTTCCTAACATTCTGCGGGTTTAGAGTAACAAACTGTTACATTGATGAGCCTAACTTCAAGTACCATATATATTTATAGTGTTCACAGAACATTTTTCCAGCTGGGTGGCCGGGGGGGAGGCAGTGTAAAACTTTGCAATTTTAATACATTTTCTTTTATCCAAAGTGCAAATTAATTGCATAATTTAATGAGAATTGGGCAATATACATCAACATTTTTTACTATATTAACTAATTGTAGCTTATTTTTGGCTGGGTGGTCAGTAAAATCAGCTGGGTGGTGCAGCCATTAAAAAGAGCATGGGGAGAAATTAGAACACTGATTTAAAGGGCCATGATACCCAAATGTTGAAACACTTGAAAGTGATGCAACATAGCTATAAAAAGCTGACTAGAAAATATCACCTGAACATCTCTATGTAAAAAAGAAAGTTATTTTACCTAAAAAGTTCTTCAGTAGTCACATCCCATTGTAAAGGACTTCTAAGCAGCAAATCAGTATGTCTGTCCCGGGACAGCGAAAGATGCAGGCATTCGTGCACACTCATCTTATTTCCCTATTCAGTGTAAGGAAGTTTACTATGAAATCTCATGAGAGTTAAGTCAAATCTCATGAGATCACAGTAAAAAAGTTCATGACCTCAGCACTGTTGATGCTGATTGGCTGCTGTTCATTTCTTCATTTTTTATTTTTTTTAGCTGCAGCTGGACAGCAGCTGAAGTATAACTTTTTACACAGAACTTACTCTGCTGAGCTGAGGAGATTGTGAGTTAAAATATCTTCCTTTTTTACACAGAGATGCTCAGGTGATATTTTCCTGTCAGCTTTTTACAGTTATACTGCATCACTTTCAAGTGATTTAGCATATGAGTAGTATGTCCCTTTAATTTATACAATACTATGGTAAAACAACCAAGCAAGGTTTATGTGTAGGACAAATACTATAACAATCTCTCTGAAATTCAGCAATGCAATGTTTTCTTTGATGTCTGATTTAGGATGAGACTCTTAATTTGGGGCTAGTTAGCAATGTCACTTAGAAGTAATACTGTAGGCTTCTATATCAAAGCTTTAAAGGTACATGATAGAGAATACAATTTTAAACAACTTTCTAATTTACTTCCATTATCTAATCTGTTTAATTCTCTTCGTATAATTTGTTGACGGAGCAGCAATGCACTACTAGTTTCTAACGTAACACATGGGTGAGCCAATCACATGTAATATATATATGCAGTCACCAATCAACAGCTAGAACCTAGTTTCTCTGCTGCTCATGAACTTGCCTAGATAAATCTTTCAGCAAATGATAAGTAGAGAAGGAAGCACATTAAATAATAGAAGTAAATTGGAAAGTTGTTTAAAATTATATTCTCTATCTGAACCATTAAAGAAAATTTTTGGGTTTCATGTCCCTTTAATGAAACCTTTTTAACCCCTTAACAACCAACGACGTATGGGGTACGTCCTGCAAAAAAATGCAGTTAACGACCAAGGACGTACCCCGTACGTCGTTGGTCTTTCAAAGCGGTGGAAGCGATCCTGATCGCTTCCAGCCGCTTTCATGTTATTGCAGTGATGCCTCGATATTGGCATCCTGCAATAACTGTTTTTAGTCATCCGATGCAGAGAGAGCCACTCTGTGGCCCTCTCTGCATCGGCCATCGATGGCCATTATCGTTGGTGGGTGGGAGCTCATCCAGGGAGGTGGGTGGGTGGTTAACAGTGGAGGAGGGGGGAGGCATCGCGTGCGGGTGTAGATATGCTGTAGATCTTAGGGTGGGAGAGAGGACGGGGGAGGGTGGTATTTTAAAATTAAGGAGTCTGGGAGAGGGTGGGGGTTGGATGTTGAGGGGGGGAGCTACACTACAAAAATAAAGCAATACTTTAATAAAATAAAAAATTAAAATACCTCTTACTTCAAACTGGGTACTGGCAGACAGCTGCCAGTACCCAATATGGCGCACAATAAGGCAGAGGAGGGGGGGGGGTAAAGAGCTGTTTGGGGGGGATCAGGAAGGTTGGGGGCTAAGGGGGGGTCCTACACAGCAGATTTTTTTTTTATTTATTTTTTTTAAACCCAAACCCCCCCAAAAAAACTTTTATTTTAGTACTGGCAGACTTTCTGCCAGTACTTAAGATGGCGGGACAATTGTGTGGTGGGGGAGGGAAGAGAGCTGTTTGGGAGGGATCAGGGGGTGGGATGTGTCAGGTGGGAGGCTGATCTCTACACTAAAGCTAAAATTAACCCTGCAAGCTCCCTAATTAACCCCTTTACTGCTAGACATAATATACGTGTGATGCGCAGTGACATTTACCAAAAAGCAATGCCAAAGCCATATATCTGCTATATATGTCTGCTATTTCTGAACAAAGGGGATCCCAGAGAAGCATTTACAACCATTTGTGCCATAATTGCACAAGCTGTTTGTAAATAATTTCAGTGAGAAACCTAAAATTGTGAAAAATGTAACGTTTCTTTTTAAATGTGATCGCATTTGGCGGTGAAATGGTGGCATGAAACATACCAAAATGGGCCTAGATCAATACTTGGGGTTGTCTACTACACTAGACTAAAGCTAAAATTAACCCTACAAGCTCCCTACATGCTCCCTAATTAACCCCTTCACTGCTGCGCATAATACACGTGTGGTGCGCAGTGGCATTTAGCGGCCTTCTAATTACCAAAAAGCCATATATGTCTGCTATTTCAGAACAAAGGAGATCCCAGAGAAGCATTTACAACCATTTGTGCCATAATTGCACAAGCTGTTTGTAAATAATTTCAGTGAGAAACCTAAAGTTTGTGAAAAAATTTGTGAAAAAGTGAACAATTTTTTTTATTTGATTGCATTTGGCGGTGAAATGGTGGCATGAAATATATCTAAAATGGGCCTAGATCAATACTTTGGGATGTCTTCTAAAAATATATATATACATGTCAAGGGATATTTAGGGATTCCTGAAAGATATCAGTGTCCCAATGTAACTAGCGCTAATTTTGAAAAAAAGTGGTTTGGAAATAGCAAAGTGGGGGTCAAAGTTTGAAAAAATTGGATTTTTCCATTTTTTCCCTCATATTTTATAATTTTTTATAGTAAATTATAAGATATGATAAAAATAATGGTATCTTTAGAAAGTCCATTTAATGGCGGGAAAAAACAGAATTTATGCTTACCTGATAAATTTCTTTCTCTTGTGATGTATCGAGTCCACGGATTCATCCATACTTATGGGATATTCTCCTTCCTAACAGGAAGTGGCAAAGAGAGCACCCACAGCAGAGCTGTCTATATAGCTCCTCCCTTAGCTCCACCCCCCCAGTCATTCGACCGAAGGCTAGGAAGAAAAAGAAGAAATTATAGGGTGCAGAGGTGACTGAAGCTTTTAAATAAAAATATACTACCTGTCTTAAACAGACAGGGCGGGCCGTGGACTCGATACATCACAAGAGAAAGAAATTTATCAGGTAAGCATAAATTCTGTTTTCTCTTGTAAGATGTATCGAGTCCACGGATTCATCTATACTTGTGGGATACCAATACCAAAGCTTTAGGACACGGATGAAGGGAGGGACAAGACAGGTACCTTAAACGGAAGGCACCACTGCTTGTAGAACCTTTCTCCCAAAAATAGCCTCCGAAGAAGCAAAAGTATCGAATTTGGAAAATTTGGAAAAAACATAATTTATGCTTACCTGATAAATTCCTTTCTTCTGTAGTGTGATCAGTCCACGGGTCATCATTACTTGTGGGATATTAACTGCTCCCCTACAGGAAGTGCAAGAGGATTCACCCAGCAGAGTTGCTATATAGCTCCTCCCCTCTACGTCACCTCCAGTCATTCGACCAAGGACCAACGAGAAAGGAGAAGCCAAGGGTGTAGTGGTGACTGGAGTATAATTTAAAAAATATTTACCTGCCTTAAAAAACAGGGCGGGCCGTGGACTGATCACACTACAGAAGAAAGGAATTTATCAGGTAAGCATAAATTATGTTTTCTTCTGTTAAGTGTGATCAGTCCACGGGTCATCATTACTTGTGGGATACCAATACCAAAGCAAAAGTACACGGATGACGGGAGGGATAGGCAGGCTCTTTATACAGAAGGAACCACTGCCTGAAGAACCTTTCTCCCAAAAATAGCCTCCGAGGAAGCAAAAGTGTCAAATTTGTAAAATTTGGAAAAAGTATGAAGCGAAGACCAAGTTGCAGCCTTGCAAATCTGTTCAACAGAGGCCTCATTCTTAAAGGCCCAAGTGGAAGCCACAGCTCTAGTGGAATGAGCTGTAATTCTTTCAGGAGGCTGCTGTCCAGCAGTCTCATAAGCTAAACGAATTATGCTACGAAGCCAAAAAGAGAGAGAGGTAGCAGAAGCTTTTTGACCTCTCCTCTGACCAGAGTAAACGACAAACAGGGAAGACGTTTGTCGAAAATCTTTAGTTGCCTGTAAATAAAATTTAAGGGCACGAACTACATCCAGATTGTGCAAAAGACGTTCCTTCCTCGAAGAAGGATTTGGGCACAAGGATGGAACAACAATCTCCTGATTGATATTCCTGTTAGTGACTACCTTAGGTAAGAACCCAGGCTTAGTACGCAGAACTACCTTATCCGAGTGAAAAATCAAATAAGGAGAATCACAATGTAAGGCTGATAACTCAGAGACTCTTCGAGCCGAGGAAATAGCCATTAAAAATAGAACTTTCCAAGATAACAACTTTATATCAATGGAATGAAGGGGTTCAAACGGAACACCCTGTAAAACGTTAAGAACAAGGTTTAAACTCCATGGTGGAGCCACAGCTTTAAACACAGGTTTAATCCTGGCCAAAGCCTGACAAAAAGCCTGAACGTCTGGAACTTCTGACAGACGCTTGTGTAACAGAATGGACAGAGCTGAGATCTGTCCCTTTAAGGAACTAGCGGATAACCCCTTTTCTAAACCTTCTTGTAGAAAAGACAATATCCTAGGAATCCTAACCTTACTCCAAGAGTAACCTTTGGATTCGCACCAATATAGGTATTTACGCCATATTTTATGGTAAATCTTTCTGGTAACAGGCTTCCTAGCCTGTATTAAGGTATCAATAACTGACTCAGAAAAACCACGCTTTGATAAGATCAAGCGTTCAATTTCCAAGCAGTCAGCTTCAGAGAAGTTAGATTTTGATGTTTGAAAGGACCCTGAATCAGAAGGTCCTGTTTCAGAGGTAACGACCAAGGTGGACAGAATGACATGTCCACCAGATCTGTATACCAAGTCCTGCGTGGCCATGCAGGCGCTATTAGAATCACTGATGCTTTCTCCTGTTTGATTCTGGCAATCAATCGAGGAAGCATCGGGAAAGGTGGAAACACATGAGCCATCCTGAAGGTCCATGGTGCTGTCAAGGCATCTATCAGGACCGCTCCCGGATCCCTGGATCTGGACCCGTAGCGCGGAAGCTTGGCGTTCTGTCGAGACGCCATGAGATCTATCTCTGGTTTGCCCCAACGTCGAAGTATTTGGGCAAAGACCTCTGGATGAAGTTCCCACTCCCCCGGATGAAAAGTCTGACGACTTAAGAAATCCGCCTCCCAGTTCTCCACTCCCGGGATGTGGATTGCAGACAGGTGGCAAGAGTGAGACTCTGCCCAGCGAATTATCTTCGATACTTCCATCATTGCTAGGGAGCTTCTTGTCCCTCCCTGATGGTTGATATAAGCTACAGTCGTGATGTTGTCCGACTGGAACCTGATGAACCCCCGAGTTGCTAACTGGGGCCAAGCCAGAAGAGCATTGAGGACTGCTCTCAATTCCAGAATGTTTATTGGAAGAAGACTCTCCTCCTGATTCCATAGTCCCTGAGCCTTCAGAGAATTCCAGACAGCGCCCCAACCTAGTAGGCTGGCGTCTGTTGTTACAATTGACCAGTCTGGCCTGCTGAATGGCATTCCCCTGGACAGATGTGGCCGATAAAGCCACCATAGAAGAGAATTTCTGGTCTCTTGAATGGAATGAAGGACACGGCATGCACTTTGAAGTTTTGTTAACCTGTCCTCTGTCAGGTAAATCTTCATTTCTACAGAATCTATCAGAGTCCCCAGGAAGGGAACTCTTGTGAGTGGAAAGAGAGAACTTTTCTCTTCGTTCACTTTCCATCCATGCGACCTTAGAAATGCCAGTACTATCTCTGTATGAGATTTGGCAGTTTGAAAGCTTGAAGCTTGTATCAGTATGTCGTCTAAGTACGGAGCTACTGAAATTCCTCGCGGTCTTAGTACCGCCAGAAGAGTGCCCAGAACCTTTGTGAAGATTCTTGGAGCCGTAGCCAGTCCGAATGGAAGAGCTACAAACTGGTAATGCCTGTCTAAAAAGGCAAACCTTAGATACCGGTAATGACTTCTGTGAATCGGTATGTGAAGGTAAGCATCCTTTAAATACACTGTGGTCAAGTACTGACCCTCTTGGATCATGGGCAAAATTGTTCGAATAGTTTCCATCTTGAACGATGGAACTCTTAGGAATTTGTTTAGGATCTTTAAATCCAAGATTGGCCTGAAGGTTCCCTCTTTTTTGGGAACTACAAACAGATTTGAGTAAAACCCTTGTCCTTGTTCCAACCGCGGAACTGGATGGATCACTCCCATTAATAAAAGATCTTGTACGCAGCGTAGAAACGCTTCCTTCTTTGTTAGGTTTGTTGACAACCTTGACAGATGAAATCTCCCTCTTGGGGGAGAGGATTTGAAGTCCAGAAGGTATCCCTGAGATATGATCTCTAACGCCCAGGGATCCTGAACATCTCTTGCCCAAGCCTGGGCGAAGAGGGAAAGTCTGCCCCCCACTAGATCCGGTCCCGGATCGGGGGCCCTCAATTCATGCTGTCTTAGGGGCAGCAGCAGGTTTTCTGGCCTGTTTGCCCCTGTTCCAGGACTGGTTAGGTTTCCAGCCTTGTCTGTAGCGAGCAACAGCTCCTTCCTGTTTTGGTGCAGAGGAAGTTGATGCTGCTCCTGCTTTGAAATTACGAAAGGAACGAAAATTGGACTGTCTAGCCTTGGCTTTGGCCTTGTCCTGAGGCAGGGCATGACCTTTACCTCCTGTAATGTCATCAATAATCTCTTTCAAGCCGGGCCCGAATAAGGTCTGCCCTTTGAAAGGAATATTAAGCAATTTAGATTTAGACGTAACATCAGCTGACCAGGATTTCAGCCACAGAGCTCTGCGTGCCTGAATGGCGAATCCTGAATTTTTAGCCGCAAGTTTAGTTAAATGTACTACGGCATCTGAAATAAATGAATTAGCTAACTTAAGGAATTTAAGTTTGTGTGTGATGTCATCTAGTGTGGATGATTGAAGTGTCTCTTCCAGAGACTCAAACCAAAATGCTGCTGCAGCCGTGACAGGCGCAATACATGCAAGAGGTTGCAATATAAACCCTTGTTGAACAAACATTTTCTTAAGGTAACCCTCTAATTTTTTATCCATTGGATCTGAAAAAGCACAGCTATCCTCCACTGGGATAGTGGTACGCTTAGCTAAAGTAGAAACTGCTCCCTCCACCTTAGGGACCATTTGCCATAAGTCCCGTGTGGCGGCGTCTATTGGAAACATTTTTCTGAATATAGGAGGGGGTGAGAAAGGCACACCGGGTCTATCCCACTCCTTAGTAACAATGTCAGTAAGTCTCTTAGGTATAGGAAAAACGTCAGTACTCGTCGGTACCGCAAAATATTTATCCAACCTACACATTTTTTCTGGGATTGCAACTGTGTTACAATCATTCAGAGCCGCTAATACCTCCCCTAGTAACACACGGAGGTTCTCAAGCTTAAATTTAAAATTTGAAATGTCTGAGTCCAGTTTATTTGGATCAGAACCGTCACCCACAGAATGAAGCTCTCCGTCTTCATGTTCTGCAAACTGTGACGCAGTATCAGACATGGCCCTTGCATTATCAGCGCACTCTGTTCTCATCCCAGAGTGATCACGTTTACCTCTTAGTTCTGGTAGTTTAGCCAAAACTTCAGTCATAACAGTAGCCATATCTTGTAATGTGATTTGTAATGGACGCCCAGATGCACTCGGCGCAACAATATCACGCACCTCCTGAGCGGGAGATGCAGGTACTGACACGTGAGGCGAGTTAGTCGGCATAACTCTCCCCTCGTTGTTTGGTGAAATATGTTCAATTTGTACAGATTGACTATTTTTTAAAGTAGCATCAATACATTTAGTACATAAATTTCTATTGGGCTCCACTTTGGCATTAACACATATAGCACAGATATCTTCCTCTGAATCAGACATGTTTAACACACTAGCAAATAAACAGCAACTTGGAAATACTTTTCAAAGTAATTTACAAATAATATGAAAACGAACTGTGCCTTTAAGAAGCACAGAAAAATATTATAACAGATAAAATAATTAAGTTATAGCATCAATCTTTGTCAGAATATACAGTTTTAGCAAAGGATTGTTCCCCTCAGCAAATGATAACTAACCCAGGCAGCAGAAAAAAAATACACAAATAAACGTTTTTAATACACTGTCAATACAATCAGCACAGCTCTGCTGTATGATTACTTCCCTCAAAAAAGACTCTTGAGATCCCTGAACTCTGTAGAGATGAACCGGATCATGCAGGAAGAAAATGAACCTCTGACTGAGTTTTTCTGATGCATAGTGAAAGCACCAAAATGGCCCCTCCCCCACACACATAACAGTGAGAGGGATCAGTGAACTGCTCTAATTTAAATCAAAACTATTGCCAAGTGGAAAAAAAGTGCCCAAAACATTTTTTCACCCAGTACCTCAGAGAAAAAAACGTTTCTACATGCCAGCAAAAAAACATTTTACCTCAATAATTAATTGTCATTTAAAACCTATTGCAAGTCCCTGCAAAATAGGTTAAGTCTATGTATACAGTTTAAAAGCCAGAGAAGTACCATTTCCCAGAAAACTGAAGTGTAAAATATACATACATGACAGCCTGATATCAGCTACATCTACTGCATTCAAGGCTGAGTTTACATTATAACGGTATGGCAGGATTTTCTCATCAATTCCATGTCAGAAAATAATAAACTGCTACATACCTCTTTGCAGATTAATCTGCCTGCTGTCCCCTGATCTGAAGTTTACCTCACTCCTCAGATGGCCGAGAAACAGCAATATGATCTTAACTACTCCGGCTAAAATCATAGAAAAACTCAGGTAGATTCTTCTTCAAATTCTACCAGAGAAGGAATAACACACTCCGGTGCTATTATAAAATAACAAACTTTTGATTGAAGATATAAAAACTAAATATATCACCATAGTCCTCTCACACATCCTATCTAGTCGTTGGGTGCAAGAGAATGACTGGAGGTGACGTAGAGGGGAGGAGCTATATAGCAACTCTGCTGGGTGAATCCTCTTGCACTTCCTGTAGGGGAGCAGTTAATATCCCACAAGTAATGATGACCCGTGGACTGATCACACTTAACAGAAGAAAGTATGAAGCGAAGACCAAGTCGCTGCCTTACAAATCTGTTCATCAGAAGCCTCATTTTTAAAAGCCCATGTGGAAGCCACTGCTCTAGTAGAATGAGCAGTAATCCTTTCAGAAGGCTGCTGGCCAGCAGTCTCAGAAGCCAAACGGATGATGCTTTTCAGCCAAAAAGAAAGAGAGGTAGCTGTAGCTTTTTGGCCTCTCCGCTTACCAGAATAAACAACAAACAATGAAGATGTCTGACGGAAATCTTTGGTTGCTTGTAAGTAGAACTTTAAAGCACGAACCACATCAAGATTGTGCAACAGACGTTCCTTCTTTGAAGAAGGATTAGGACACAGCGAAGGAACAACAATTTCCTGATTGATATTCCTATTAGAAACAACCTTAGGAAGGAATCCAAGTTTGGTACGCAAAACCACCTTATCTGCATGGAAAACAAGATAAGGAGAGTCACACTGTAAAGCAGATAACTCAGAAACTCTTCGAGCCGAAGAGATAGCTACTAAAAACAGAATTTATGCTTACCTGATAAATTACTTTCTCCAACGGTGTGTCCGGTCCACGGCGTCATCCTTACTTGTGGGATATTCTCTTCCCCAACAGGAAATGGCAAAGAGCCCAGCAAAGCTGGTCACATGATCCCTCCTAGGCTCCGCCTACCCCAGTCATTCGACCGACGTAAAGGAGGAATATGCATAGGAGAAATCATATGATACCGTGGTGACTGTAGTTAGAGAAAATAATTCATCAGACCTGATTAAAAAAACCAGGGCGGGCCGTGGACCGGACACACCGTTGGAGAAAGTAATTTATCAGGTAAGCATAAATTCTGTTTTCTCCAACATAGGTGTGTCCGGTCCACGGCGTCATCCTTACTTGTGGGAACCAATACCAAAGCTTTAGGACACGGATGATGGGAGGGAGCAAATCAGGTCACCTAGATGGAAGGCACCACGGCTTGCAAAACCTTTCTCCCAAAAATAGCCTCAGAAGAAGCAAAAGTATCAAATTTGTAAACTTTGGTAAAAGTGTGCAGTGAAGACCAAGTCGCTGCCTTACACATCTGATCAACAGAAGCCTCGTTCTTGAAGGCCCATGTGGAAGCCAAAGCCCTAGTGGAGTGAGCTGTGATTCTTTCAGGAGGCTGCCGTCCGGCAGTCTCATAAGCCAATCGGATGATGCTTTTAAGCCAAAAAGAGAGAGAGGTAGAAGTTGCTTTTTGACCTCTCCTTTTACCTGAATAAACAACAAACAAAGAAGATGTTTGTCTGAAATCCTTTGTAGCCTCTAAATAGAATTTTAGAGCACGAACTACATCCAAATTGTGTAACAAACGTTCCTTCTTTGAAACTGGATTCGGACACAAAGAAGGCACAACTATCTCCTGGTTAATATTTTTGTTAGAAACAACTTTCGGAAGAAAAACATAATTTATGCTTACCTGATAAATTCCTTTCTTCTGTTGTGTGATCAGTCCACGGGTCATCATTACTTCTGGGATATAACTCCTCCCCAACAGGAAATGCAAGAGGATTCACCCAGCAGAGCTGCATATAGCTCCTCCCCTCTACGTCAGTCCCAGTCATTCGACCAAGAATCAACGAGAAAGGAGTAACCAAGGGTGAAGTGGTGACTGGAGTATAATTTAAAAAATATTTACCTGCCTTAAAACAGGGCGGGCCGTGGACTGATCACACAACAGAAGAAAGGAATTTATCAGGTAAGCATAAATTATGTTTTCTTCTGTTATGTGTGATCAGTCCACGGGTCATCATTACTTCTGGGATACCAATACCAAAGCAAAAGTACACGGATGACGGGAGGGATAGGCAGGCTCATTATACAGAAGGAACCACTGCCTGAAGAACCTTTCTCCCAAAAATAGCCTCCGAAGAAGCAAAAGTGTCAAATTTGTAAAATTTGGAAAAAGTATGAAGCGAAGACCAAGTTGCAGCCTTGCAAATCTGTTCAACAGAGGCCTCATTCTTAAAGGCCCAAGTGGAAGCCACAGCTCTAGTGGAGTGGGCTGTAATTCTTTCAGGAGGCTGCTGTCCAGCAGTCTCATAGGCTAAACGTATTATGCTACGAAGCCAAAAAGAGAGAGAGGTAGCAGAAGCTTTTTGACCTCTCCTCTGTCCAGAATAAACGACAAACAGGGAAGAAGTTTGGCGAAAATCTTTAGTTGCCTGCAAGTAGAACTTGAGGGCACGAACTACATCCAGATTGTGTAGAAGACGTTCCTTCTTTGAAGAAGGATTTGGACACAAGGATGGAACAACAATCTCTTGATTGATATTCCTGTTAGTGACTACCTTAGGTAAGAACCCAGGTTTAGTACGCAGAACTACCTTGTCTGAGTGAAAAATCAGATAAGGAGAATCACAATGTAAGGCTGATAACTCAGAGACTCTTCGAGCCGAGGAAATAGCCATTAAAAACAGAACTTTCCAAGATAACAATTTTATATCAATGGAATGAAGGGGTTCAAACGGAACACCTTGTAAAACGTTAAGAACTAAGTTTAAACTCCATGGCGGAGCAACAGCTTTAAACACAGGCTTGATCCTAGCTAAAGCCTGACAAAAAGCCTGGACGTCTGGATTTTCTGACAGACGCCTGTGTAACAAGATGGACAGAGCTGAAATCTGTCCCTTTAATGAACTAGCTGATAAACCCTTTTCTAAACCTTCTTGTAGAAAAGACAATATCCTAGCGATCCTAACCTTACTCCAGGAGTAACCTTTGGATTCGCACCAGTATAGGTATTTACGCCATATTTTATGGTAAATCCTTCTGGTAACAGGCTTCCTAGCCTGTATCAGGGTATCAATAACCGACTCAGAAAAACCACGTTTTGATAAAATCAAGCGTTCAATTTCCAAGCAGTCAGCTTCAGAGAAGTTAGATTTTGATGTTTGAATGGACCCTGTATCAGAAGGTCCTGTCTTAGAGGTAGAGACCAAGGCGGACAGGATGACATGTCCACTAGATCTGCATACCAAGTCCTGCGTGGCCATGCAGGCGCTATTAGAATCACTGATGCTCTCTCCTGTTTGATTTTGGCAATCAATCGAGGAAGCAGCGGGAAGGGTGGAAACACATAAGCCATCCCGAAGTTCCAAGGTGCTGTCAAAGCATCTATCAGAACCGCTCCCGGATCCCTGGATCTGGACCCGTAGTGAGGAAGTTTGGCGTTCTGGCGAGACGCCATGAGATCTATCTCTGGTTTGCCCCAACGTCGAAGTATTTGGGCAAAGACCTCCGGATGAAGTTCCCACTCCCCCGGATGAAAAGTCTGGCGACTCAAGAAATCCGCCTCCCAGTTCTCCACTCCCGGGATGTGGATTGCTGACAGGTGGCAAGAGTGAGACTCTGCCCAGCGAATTATCTTTGATACTTCCATCATTGCTAGGGAGCTTCTTGTCCCTCCCTGATGGTTGATGTAAGCTACAGTCGTGATGTTGTCCGACTGAAACCTGATGAACCCCCGAGTTGTTAATTGGGGCCAAGCCAGAAGGGCATTGAGAACTGCTCTCAATTCCAGAATGTTTATTGGAAGGAGACTCTCCTCCTGATTCCATAGTCCCTGAGCCTTCAGAGAATTCCAGACAGCGCCCCAACCTAGTAGGCTGGCGTCTGTTGTTACAATTGTCCAGTCTGGCCTGCTGAATGGCATCCCCCTGGACAGGTGTGGCCGATAAAGCCACCATAGAAGAGAATTTCTGGTCTCTTGATTCAGATTCAGAGTAGGGGACAAATCTGAGTAATCCCCATTCCACTGACTTAGCATGCACAATTGCAGCGGTCTGAGGTGTAGGCGTGCAAAAGGTACTATGTCCATTGCCGCTACCATTAAGCCGATCACCTCCATGCATTGAGCTACTGACGGGTGTTGAATGAAATGAAGGACACGGCATGCATTTTGAAGCTTTGTTAACCTGTCTTCTGTCAGGTAAATCTTCATTTCTACAGAATCTATAAGAGTCCCCAAGAATGGAACTCTTGTGAGAGGAAAAAGAGAACTCTTCTTTTCGTTCACTTTCCATCCATGCGACCTTAGAAATGCCAGAACTAACTCTGTATGAGACTTGGCAGTCTGAAAGCTTGAAGCTTGTATTAGAATGTCGTCTAGGTACGGAGCTACCGAAATCCCTCGCGGTCTTAGTACCGCCAGAAGGGCACCCAGAACCTTTGTGAAGATTCTTGGAGCCGTAGCCAATCCGAATGGAAGAGCTACAAACTGGTAGTGCCTGTCTAAGAAGGCAAACCTTAGATACCGGTGATGATCTTTGTGGATCGGTATGTGAAGGTAAGCATCTTTTAAATCCACTGTGGTCATGTACTGACCCTTTTGGATCATGGGTAAGATTGTCCGAATAGTTTCCATTTTGAAGGATGGAATTCTTAGGAATTTGTTTAGAATCTTTAAATCTAAGATTGGCCTGAAAGTTCCCTCTTTTTTGGGAACCACAAACAGGTTTGAGTAGAACCCTTGTCCTTGTTCCGACCGCGGAACCGGATGGATCACTCCCATTAATAACAGATCTTGTACACAGCGTAGAAACGCCTCTTTCTTTATCTGGTTTGTTGACAACCTTGACAGATGAAATCTCCCTCCTGGGGGAGATAATTTGAAGTCTAGAAGGTATCCCTGAGATATGATCTCTAGTGCCCAGGGATCCTGAACATCTCTTGCCCAGGCCTGGGCGAAGAGAGAAAGTCTGCCCCCCACTAGATCCGGTCCCGGATCGGGGGCTTTCGATTCATGCTGTCTTTGGGGCAGCAGCAGGTTTCCTGGCCTGCTTGCTCTTGTTCCAGGACTGGTTAGGCTTCCAGCCTTGCCTGTAACGAGCAACAGCTCCCTCCTGTTTTGGTGCAGTGGAGGTTGATGCTGCTCCTGTTTTGAAATTCCGAAAGGGACGAAAATTAGACTGTCTAGCCTTAGCTTTGGCTTTGTCTTGAGGTAGGGCGTGGCCCTTACCTCCTGTAATGTCAGCGATAATTTCTTTCAAACCGGGCCCAAATAAAGACTGCCCCTTTAAAGGTATATTAAGTAATTTGGACTTAGAAGTAACATCGGCTGACCAGGATTTTAGCCACAGCGCCCTACGTGCCTGTATGGCGAATCCTGAGTTCTTAGCCGTAAGTTTGGTTAAATGTACTACGGCCTCCGAAATGAAAGAATTAGCTAGTTTAAGGACTCTAAGCCTGTCCGTAATGTCGTCTAGCGTAGATGAACTAAGGTTCTCTTCCAGAGACTCAATCCAAAATGCTGCCGCAGCCGTAATCGGCGCGATACATGCAAGGGGTTGCAATATAAAACCTTGTTGAACAAACATTTTCTTAAGGTAACCCTCTAATTTTTTATCCATTGGATCTGAAAAAGCACAGCTATCCTCCACCGGGATAGTGGTACGCTTAGCTAAAGTAGAAACTGCTCCCTCCACCTTAGGGACCGTTTGCCATAAGTCCCGAGTGGTGGCGTCTATTGGAAACATCTTTCTAAATATTGGAGGGGGTGAGAACGGCACACCGGGTCTATCCCACTCCTTAGTAACAATTTCAGTTAGTCTCTTAGGTATAGGAAAAACGTCAGTACTCGCCGGTACCGCAAAGTATTTATCCAACCTACACAGTTTCTCTGGTATTGCAACGGTGTTACAATCATTAAGAGCTGCTAAGACCTCCCCTAGTAATACACGGAGGTTTTCCAATTTAAATTTAAAATTTGAAATATCTGAATCCAATCTGTTTGGATCAGAACCGTCACCCACAGAATGAAGCTCTCCGTCCTCATGCTCTGCGAGCTGTGACGCAGTATCAGACATGGCCCTAGTATTGTCAGCGCACTCTGTTCTCACCCCAGAGTGATCACGCTTGCCTCTTAGTTCTGGTAATTTAGACAAAACTTCAGTCATAACAGTAGCCATATCTTGTAATGTTATCTGTAATGGCCGCCCAGATGTACTAGGCGCCATAATATCACGCACCTCCCGGGCGGGAGATGCAGGTACTGCCGCGTGAGGCGAGTTAGTCGGCATAACTCTCCCCTCGCTGTTTGGTGAAATTTGTTCACATTGTACAGATTGACTTTTATTTAAAGTAGCATCAATACAGTTAGTACATAAATTTCTATTGGGCTCCACCTTGGCATTGGAACAAATGACACAGATATCTTCCTCTGAGTCAGACATGTTTAACACACTAGCAAAAAAACTTACAACTTGGTTATAATCTTTTTTAGCAAAAACGTACTGTGCCTCAAAGAGGTACTAAACGATTAAATGACAGTTGAAATAATGAACTGAAAAACAGTTATAGCATCAAACTTTAAAACAACACCACTTTTAGCAAAGGTTTGTTCCCATTAGTAAAATAACAATAATTAAATTTGACATAAAAAATACAAAGCAACGATTTTATTCACAGTCACTATAAGAATTCTCACAGCTCTGCTGAGAGAATTTACCTCCCTTCAAAGAAGTTTGAAGACCCCTGAGATCTGTCAGAGATGAACCGGATCATGCAGAAAATATAAAAGTAACTGACTGGAATTTTTTGATGCGTAGCAAAGAGCGCCAAAAACGGCCCCTCCCTCTCCCACACAGCAGTGAAGAGAAACGAAACTGTCACAAATAAAAGCAAAAAAGGCTGCCAAGTGGAAAATAATGCCCAAATATTTATTCACACAGTACCTCAGCAATGTAAACGGTTCTACATTCCAGCAAAAACGTTTAACATGATAAATAGTTATTAAAAGGGTTAGTGACCTTTAACAGAGTAGTTCCGGTGAAATACCATCCCCAGAATACTGAAGTGTATACATACATGTCATTTTAACGGTATGGCAGGATTTTCTCATCAATTCCATTCAGAAAATAAAAACTGCTACATACCTCAATGCAGATTCATCTGCCCGCTGTCCCCTGATCTGAAGCCTTTACCTCCCTCAGATGGCCGAGAACAGCAATATGATCTTAACAACTCCGGTTAAAATCATAGTAAAAAACTCTGGCAGATTCTTCCTCAAACTCTGCCAGAGAAGTAATAACACGCTCCGGTGCTATTGTAAAATAACAAACTTTTGATTGAAGTCATAAAAACTAAGTATAATCACCATAGTCCTCTCACACATCCTATCTAGTCGTTGGGTGCAAGAGAATGACTGGGACTGACGTAGAGGGGAGGAGCTATATGCAGCTCTGCTGGGTGAATCCTCTTGCATTTCCTGTTGGGGAGGAGTTATATCCCAGAAGTAATGATGACCCGTGGACTGATCACACATAACAGAAGAAACCAGGTTTAGTACGCAAAACCACCTTATCTGCATGGAATACCAGATAAGGAGGAGAACACTGCAGAGCAGATAACTCTGAAACTCTTCTAGCAGAAGAAATTGCAACCAAAAACAAAACTTTCCAAGATAGTAACTTAATATCTACGGAATGTAAGGGTTCAAACGGAACCCCTTGAAGAACTGAAAGAACTAAATTGAGACTCCAAGGAGGAGTCAAAGGTTTGTAAACAGGCTTGATTCTAACCAGAGCCTGAACAAAAGCTTGAACATCTGGCACAGCCGCCAGCTTTTAGTGAAGTAAGACAGATAAAGCAGAAATCTGTCCCTTCAAAGAACTTGCAGATAATCCTTTCTCCAAACCTTCTTGTAGAAAGGATAGAATCTTTTAGAATTTTTATCTTGTTCCATAGGAATCCTTTAGATTCACACCAACAGATATATTTTTTCCATATTTTATGGTAAATTTTTCTAGTTACAGGCTTTCTAGCCTGAATAAGAGTATCAATGACAGAATCTGAAAAACCACGCTTTGATAAAATCAAGCGTTCAATCTCCAAGCAGTCAGTTGGAGTGAAGCCAGATTCGGATGTTCGAATGGACCTTGAACAAGAAGGTCCTGTCTCAAAGGTAGCTTCCATGGTGGAGCCGATGACATATTCACCAGGTCTGCATACCAAGTCCTGCGTGGCCACGCAGGAGCTATCAAGATCACCGAAGCCCTCTCCTGTTTGATCCTGGCTACCAGCCTGGGAATGAGAGGAAACGGTGGGAATACATAGGCTAGGTTGAAGGTCCAAGGTGCTACTAGTGCATCTACTAGAGTCGCCTTGGGATCCCTGGATCTGGACCCGTAGCAAGGAACCTTGAAGTTCTGACGAGACGCCATCAGATCCATGTCTGGAATGCCCCATAATTGAGTTATTTGGGCAAAGATTTCCGGATGGAGTTCCCACTCCCCCGGATGGAAAGTCTGACGACTCAGAAAATCCGCTTCCCAATTTTCCACTCCTGGGATGTGGATTGCAGACAAGTGGCAGGAGTGATTCTCCGCCCATTGAATTATTTTGTTCACTTCTTCCATCGCCAGGGAACTCCTTGTTCCCCCCCTGATGGTTGATATATGCAACAGTCGTCATGTTGTCTGATTGAAACCTTATGAATTTGGCCTTTGCTAGTTGAGGCCAAGCTTTGAGAGCATTGAATATCGCTCTCAGTTCCAGAATGTTTATCGGGAGAAGAGATTCTTCCCGAGACCATAGACCCTGAGCTTTCAGGGGTTCCCAGACCGCGCCCCAGCCCACCAGACTGGCGTCGGTCGTGACAATGACCCACTCTGGTCTGCGGAAGCTCATTCCCTGTGACAGGTTGTTCAGGGTCAGCCACCAACTGAGTGAATCTCTGGTTCTCTGATCTACTTGGATCGTCGGAGACAAGTCTGTATAATCCCCATTCCACTGTCTGAGCATGCACAGTTGTAATGGTCTTAGATGAATTCGTGCAAAAGGAACTATGTCCATTGCCGCAACCATCAAACCTATTACTTCCATGCACTGCGCTATGGAAGGAAGAAGAACAGAATGAAGTACTTGACAAGAGCTTAGAAGTTTTGATTTTCTGGCCTCTGTCAGAAAAATCTTCATTTCTAAGGAGTCTATTATTGTTCCCAAGAAGGGAACTCTTGTTGACGGGGACAGAGAACTTTTTTCTATGTTCACCTTCCACCCGTGAGATCTGAGAAAGGCTAGGACAATGTCCGTATGAGCCTTTGCTTTTGACAGAGACGACGCTTGAATCAGTATGTCGTCCAAGTAAGGTACTACTGCAATGCCCCTTGGTCTTAGCACCGCTAGAAGGGACCCTAGTACCTTTGTGAAAATCCTTGGAGCAGTGGCTAATCCGAATGGAAGTGCCACAAACTGGTAATGCTTGTCCAGAAACGCAAACCTTAGGAACCGATGATGTTCCTTGTGGATAGGAATATGTAGATACGCATCCTTTAAATCCACCGTGGTCATGAATTGACCTTCCTGGATGGTAGGAAGAATTGTTCGAATGGTTTCCATTTTGAACGATGGAACCCTGAGAAATTTGTTTAGAATCTTGAGATCTAAAATTGGTCTGAATGTTCCCTCTTTTTTGGGAACTATGAACAGATTGGAGTAAAACCCCATCCCTTGTTCTCCTAATGGAACAGGATGAATCACTCCCATTCTTAACAGGTCTTCTACACAATGTAAGAATGCCTGTCTTTTTATTTGGTCTGAAGACAATTGAGACCTGTGGAACCTTCCCCTTGGGGGTAGTTCCTTGAATTCCAGGAGATAACCTTGAGAAACTATTTCTAGCGCCCAAGGATCCTGAACATCTCTTGCCCAAGCCTGAGCAAAGAGAGAGAGTCTGCCCCCCACCAGATCCGGTCCCGGATCGGGGGCCAACACTTCATGCTGTTTTAGTAGCAGTGGCAGGTTTCTTGGCCTGCTTACCCTTGTTCCAGCCTTGCATTGGTCTCCAGGCTGGTTTGGTTTGAGAACTATTACCCTCTTGCTTAGAGGGTGTAGAATTTGAGGCTGGTCCATTTCTGCGAAAGGGACGAAAATTTGGCTTATTTTTAGCCTTAAAAGACCTATCCTGAGGAAGGGCGTGGCCCTTTCCCCCAGTGATGTCTGAAATAATCTCTTTCAAGTCAGGGCCAAATAGCGTTTTACCTTTGAAAGGGATGTTAAGCAATTTGTTCTTGGAGGACACATCCGCTGACCAAGACTTTAGCCAAAGCGCTCTGCGCGCCACAATTGCAAAACCTGAATTTTTCGCCGCTAATCTAGCTAATTGCAAAGTGGCGTCTAAGATAAAAGAGTTAGCCAATTTAAGTGCTTGAACTCTGTCCATAACCTCCTCATATGAAGAGTCTTTATTGAGCGACTTTTCTAGTTCTTCGAACCAGAAACACGCTGCTGTAGTGACAGGAACAATGCATGAAATTGGTTGTAGAAGGTAACCTTGCTGAACAAACATCTTTTTAAGCAAACCCTCTAATTTTTTATCCATAGGATCTTTGAAAGCACAACTATCTTCTATAGTGATAGTAGTGCGTTTGTTTAGAGTAGAAACCGCCCCCTCGACCTTGGGGACTGTCTGCCATAAGTCCTTTCTGGGGTCGACCATAGGAAATAACTTTTTAAATATAGGGGGAGGAACAAAAGGTATGCCGGGCCTGTCCCATTCCTTATTTACAATGTCCGCCACCCGCTTGGGTATAGGAAAAGCATCGGGGGGGCACCGGGACCTCTAGGAACTTGTCCATCTACATAATTTCTCTGGAATGACCAAATTGTCACAATCATCCAGAGTAGATAACACCTCCTTAAGCAGAGCGCGGAGATGTTCCAATTTAAATTTTAAAATAATAACATCAGGTTCAGCTTGTTGAGAAATTTTTCCTGAATCTGAAATTTCTCCCTCAGACAAAACCTCCCTGCTGGCCCCTTCAGATTGGCGTGAGGGTACATTAGAACCATTATCATCAGCGTCCTCATGCTCTTCAGTATCTAAAACAGAGCAATCGCGCTTTCTCTGATAAGTAGGCATTTTGGACAAAATGTTTTTAATAGAATTATCCATTACAGCCGTTAATTGTTGCATAGTAAGAAGGATTGGCGCACTAGATGTACTAGGGGCCTCTTGTGTGGGCAAGACTGGTGTAGACATAGAAGGGGATGATGCAGTACCATGCTTACTCCCCTCGCTTGAGGAATCATTTTGGGCAACATCATTATCAGTGGCATCATTGTCCCTACTTTGTCCGGACACTAAGTCACATTCATCACATATATTTAAATGTGGAAGAACCTTGGCTTCCAAACATACAGAACATCGTCTATCTGATGGTTCAGACATGTTAACAGGCATAAACTTGATAACAAAGCACAAAAAACGTTTTAAAATAAAACCGTTACTGTCACTTTAAATTTTAAACTGAACACACTTTATTACTGAATATGCGAAAAAGTATGAAGGAATTGTTCAAAATTCACCAAAATTTCACCACAGTGTCTTAAAAGTATTGCACACCAAATTTGAAAGCTTTAACTCTTAAAATAACGGAACCGGAGCCGTTTTTACATTTAACCCCTATACAGTCCCTGGTATCAGCTTTGCTGAGACCCAACCAAGCCCAGAGGGGAATACGATACCAAATGACGCCTTCTATAAGCTTTTTCAGTGGTTCTTAGCTCCTCACACATGCATCTGCATGCCTTGCTTTCCAAAAACAACTGCGCATTAGTGGCGCGAAAATGAGGCTCTGCCTATGACTAGAAAAGGCCCCCAGTGAAAGCTTGCCGTTTTTTTTAATACATCCCCAAGATTAAAAGAACTATTTATAGATAACATCCATTAAATATACTCATAATGTAAACGTTTTAGCCCAGAAAAATGTCTACCAGTCTTTAAAGCCCTTGTGAAGCCCTTTATTCTTATACTAAACTAAGAAAATGGCTTACCGGTTCCCATAGGGAAAATGACAGCTTCCAGCATTACCAAGTCTTGTTAGAAATGTGTCATACCTCAAGCAGCAAAAGTCTGCTCACTGTTTCCCCCAACTGAAGTTAATTCATCTCAACAGTCCTGTGTGGAAACAGCCATCGATTTTAGTAACGGTTGCTAAAATCATTTTCCTCTTACAAACAGAAATCTTCATCTCTTTTCTGTTTCAGAGTAAATAGTACATACCAGCACTATTTTAAAATAACAAACTCTTGATTGAAGAATAAAACTACATTTAAACACCAAAAAAACTCTTAGCCATCTCCGTGGAGATGTTGCCTGTGCAACGGCAAAGAGAATGACTGGGGTAGGCGGAGCCTAGGAGGGATCATGTGACCAGCTTTGCTGGGCTCTTTGCCATTTCCTGTTGGGGAAGAGAATATCCCACAAGTAAGGATGACGCCGTGGACCGGACACACCTATGTTGGAGAAAACAGAACTTTCCAAGATAGAAGCTTAATATCTATGGAATGCATAGGTTCAAACGGAACCCCTTGAAGAACTTTAAGAACTAAGTTTAGGCTCCATGGCGGAGCAACAGGTTTGAATACAGGCTTGATTCTGACTAAAGCCTGACTAAACGCTTGAACGTCTGGGACATCTGCCAGACGCTTGTGTAAAAGAATAGACAAAGCAGAAATCTGTCCTTTTAAGGAGCTAGCTGATAATCCCTTCTCCAATCCTTCTTGGAGAAAAGACAATATTCTAGGAATCCTAATCATACTCCATGAGTAACCCTTGGATTTACACCAATAAAGATATTTGCGCCAAATTTTATGATAGATTTTCCTGATGACAGGCTTTCTAGCTTGAATCAGGGTATCAATGACCGACTCAGAGAAACCACGCTTTGATAAAATCAGGCGTTCAATCTCCAAGCAGTCAGACGCAGAGAAATTAGATTTGGATGCTTGAATGGACCTTGGATTAGAAGGTCCTGGAACAGATGACATGTCCACTAGGTCTGCATACCAAGTCCTGCGTGGCCACGCAGGTGCTTTCAGAATCACCGAAGCTCTCTCCTGCTTGATTCTGGCAACCAGACGTGGGAGGAGAGGAAACGGTGGAAATACATAGGCCAGATTGAAGGACCAAGGCACTGCTAGAGCATCTATCAGTACCGCCTGGGGATCCTGGGACCTGGACCCGTAACAAGGAAGCTTGGCGTTCTGACGGGACGCCATCAGATCCAATTCTGGTGTACCCCATAGCTGAGTCAGCTGGGCAAATACCTCCGGATGGAGCTTTCACTCCCCCGGATGAAAAGTCTGACGACTTAGGAAATCCGCCTCCCAGTTCTCTACCCCTGGGATATGGATTGCTGAAAGATGGCAAGAGTGAGTCTCCGCCCATCGGATTATTTTGGTTACTTCCATCATTCCATCATCATTCTACTGTTTGAGCATGCACAGTTGCAGTGGTCTGAGGTGTAGGCAGGCAAAAGGAACTATGTCCATTGCCGCTACCATGAGTCCGATTACCTCCATACACTGAGCCACTGATGGCCGAGGAATGCAATGAAGAGCTCGACAAGTGGTTAAGAGTTTTGATTTTCTGACCTCCGTCAGAAATATTTTCATTTCTACCGAGTCTATCAGAGTCCCTAGGAAGGAAACTCTTGTGAGAGGGAAGAGAGAACTCTTTTTTTATGTTCACCTTCCACCCGTGAGATCTCAGAAAAGCCAACACGATGTCCTTGTGAGACTTGGTTAACTGGAAAGTCGACGCCTGAATTAAGATGTCGTCTAGATAAGGCGCCACTGCTATGCCCCGCGGTCTTAAAACCGCCAAAAGGGACCCTAGCACCTTTGTGAAATCCTGGGAGCCATGGCCAACCTTTAAGTCCACGGTAGTCATATATTGACCCTCCTGGATCAGAGGTAGAATAGTCCGAATAGTCTCCATCTTGAATGATGGTACTCTGAGGAATTTGTTTAGAATTTTGAGATCCAAGATTGGTCTGAAAGTTCCCTCTTTTTTGGGAACCACAAACAGGTTTGAGTAAAAACCTAGCCCTTGTTCCGCTTTTGGAACTGGGCGGATCACTTCCATGGTATGTAGGTCTTCTACACAGCGTAAGAACGCCTCTCTCTTTGTCTGGTTTGCAGACAATTGAGAAACGTGAAATCTCCCTCTTGGGGGTAAGTCTTTGAAGTCCAGAAGATATCCCTGGGACACAATTTTTAACGCCCAGGAATCGTGAACATCTCTTGCCCAAGCCTGAGCGAAGAGAGAGAGTCTGCCCCCTTCTAGATCCGGTCCCGGATCGGGGGCTACCCCTTCATGCTGTCTTGGAGGCAGCAGTAGGCTTCTTGGCCTGTTTACCCTTGTTCCAAGCCTGGTTAGGTCTCCCGACTGACTTGGATTGGGCAAAATTCCCCTCTTGCTTTGCAGCAGGGGAAGCTGAAGCGGGACCACCCTTGAAGTTCCGAAAGGAACGAAAATTATTTTGTTTGGTCCTTATCTTATTTGTTTTATCCTGAGGGAGAGCGTGGCCTTTCCCTCCAGTGATGTCTGAAATAATCTCTTTCAGTTCAGGCCCGAATAGGGTGTTTCCTTTGAAAGGGATGTTCAAAAGTTTAGATTTTGGTGACACATCAGCAGACCAAGACTTAAGCCATAACGCCCTGCGTGCTAAAATGGCAAAACCTTTGCCGCTAATTTAGCCAGTTGGAAAGCGGCATCTGTAATGAAAGAATTAGCAAACTTAAGGGCCTTAATTCTATCCATAATATCCTCTAATGGAGTCTCCATCTGAAAAGCCTCTTCTAGAGCCTCGAACCAGAAAGCAGCTGCAGTAGTTACAGGAACAATGCACGCAATAGGTTGGTTCTAAGAGGGGGTTCCACAATGGCTTCTAAACACATTGAACAAGGATTTTCCTTGGTGTCGGACATGTTAAACAGGCTAGTAATGAAATAAGCAAGCTTGGAAAACACTTTATTCAAAGTAAATAATGCTTAGAAAAAAAACGGTACTGTGCCTTTAAGAGGAAAAAAAGATGCACAAACTCTGCAAAACAGTGTAAAAAAGCAGTAAACTTTACAAAATTTTTACAGTAGAATAATAAAGCCTTAGTAAGTTTGCACAGCCAGCCAAATAAACGATTAACCCCTTAATGTAAAAACCGGATTGACAAAACGTCAAAAACCAGTATAAAAACGTTCAGCACCTTACCACAGCTCTGCTGTAGCGCCTACCTGCCCTTTAGGATAGATTTGTGGGGAAAAACCTTTTAGGCCCTCAAACACGGCAGGACCCTCTGGAGAAGCAGCTGGATGTCTTCAGAGTAAAAGAAACTGCGCAACTGAGGCGCGAAAATAGCCCCCTCCCACCTCACTCGATGTTAGTGGGGCCTAAAAGAAACACACCAAAGTGTTTCTAAACTAGCCATGTGGGTTAATAACCCTTAAATCAGCCAGAATGACCCCTTAAAGTCCCTCAAAAAACGTTAACAGGCCCATTTATCAAGCTCCGTACAGAGCTTGAAGGGCTGTTTTCTGGCGAGTCTTCAGACTCGCCAGAAAAACAACTTATGAAGCAGCGGTCACAAAGACCGCAGGAAATCAACCCGATCGAATACGATCGGGTTGATTGACACCTCCCTGCTGGCGGCCGATTGGCCGCGAGTCGGCAGGGGGCGGCGTTGCACCAGCAGCTCGGTTTGCAGCTTAGCATGCAAACCGTTCCCCCAACTGAAGTTTTCCTGTACTCCTCAGCCTCTGTGGGAACAGCAGTGGATCTTAGTTACAAAGTGCTAAGATCATCATCCTCCTTGCAGAAATCTTCATCCCTTTTCTGCCAGAGAGTGAATAGTACACACCGGTACCATTTAAAATAAACTTTTGCTTGAGAAAATAAAAACTAACATTTTTGTCACCACACTCACTTTACCCTTCCTAGCAGTTAAGCAGGCAAAGAGAATGACTGGGGGGTGGAGCTAAGGGAGGAGCTATATAGACAGCTCTGCTGTGGGTGCTCTCTTTGCCACTTCCTGTTAGGAAGGAGAATATCCCACAAGTATGGATGAATCCGTGGACTCGATACATCTTACAAGAGAAATGGTATATAATATGTGTGGGTACAGTAAATGAGTAAGAGGAAAATTACAGCTAAACACAAACACTGTAAAAATGTAAAAATAGCCTTGGTCCCAAACGGTCAACAAATGGAAAAGTGCTCTGGTCACTAAGGGGTTAAAGTGGATGTTACCACCAAGCAATGTTCTTTTTTTTGAGGCATAATCCCTTGGCTGTCAGACTATAACAGCATTGTACAATATTGTATGAGACATGAAACCCAAATTCTGTTTTTATAATTCAGATAGAACATATAATTAAAAATAACAACTTTGCAATTTACTTCTATTCTCTAATTTGCTTCATTCTCTTGGTATCCTTTGTTGAAGAAGCAGCAATGCATGACTGTGAGCTAGCTGAACACATTTGGTGAGACACTAACATGAGGTATATAGGTGCAACCGCCAATCAGCAGCTCCTTAGCCTACCTATCTATCCTTTTCAACAAAAGATGTCAAATGAACAAAATGAATCAGATAACAGAAGTAAATTGCAAAGTTGTATAAAATCACATGCTCTAACTGAAAGAAAAAAAGAATGGGTTTCATGTCGCTTTAACTGGGATTGCCATTTTTTCTACACCACAAAAATCATAACTGGATTTGGATTATTTTTAACTATGGATCAAATATGCAGTAAAGCTCAAAACATTATCAAGCTGCTAAATGGGACATGAAATGCAAACTTTTTCTTTCATGATTCAGATAGATCATATCATTTTAAACAATCTTCCAATTTACTTCTATTATGTAATTTGATTTATTCTTTTGGTATCCTTTATTAAAGGAGCAGTAATGCACTACTGGGAGCTAGCTGAAAGCCAATAACAAGAGGCATATATGTGCAGCCACCAATCAGCAGCTTCTGAGCCTAACTAGGTATTATTTCCAACAAAAGGATACAAAGAGAACGAAACAAAGTAGATAATAGAAATCAAATGGAAAGTTATTTAAAATTGCATGTTCTATCTAAATCATTGAAGAAATAAAGATTGGTGCAGTCATTCTGGCTACAGCGAAGTCTAAGCATTTTCATTTTTATATCAAAATGTAAGAGTTTGTAATGAAGTTACTGCCAAAATTGTTCAATCAATTAAGATTCATGAATGAATTAAGATTCTTTATCATTTGAAATCTAAGATTTAGAAAATAATCAAGCAAACAAACTCCAGCTGCACTATTCTGCAGCTATTATTTATTTGCAATGCTAATATAGCCCCAAGAAAACACTGTTCTTGCAGGGCTTGTCAAATCTCCTGCAGATAGTGAACCATGGCCCTTAAAGGTCTATCCCATCCCATCAACATCCTAGTATAAACTAATTTCCTGGATCCTAAACAATTGTAAGCAGACATCCCAACTCTCCCTGAAGTTCAGGGAGTCTCCCTGATTGTAATAGCGCCTCCCTGATGCCAGCAAATGGAATGCAATCTCCCTGAAATTCCAAGTACCATGATCCAATGTGGCCCAAATCTGGAAAAGTATTTCTTTAAGGAATGCCTTTAGTTGCTGGGACATTATAGAACCCTCAAAGCATGCATCAGTAACCAAAAAGCCCCCCTTATTCTAATAAAATAAAACACAAATACTACCTTATTTACTGAACTCAATTAAACTTCGTATTCTAAAATATTTGAGCATTCAACAAGCATACGATCACTGGAAAATAGGTTTGTTGTATGTGGTTGTGCAATAAAGCTATTTTTTTAAATGTGACTTTAGTAGGAAGCTACTTTAATAAGTATCTTATTTAGGGTTTCAAGGTGTCCAATATATAACTGGGGGAGGGGGGGGCAGTGGCAACGCAGTAGCGGGTGAAGCCATCTCCCTGAAATTATTTTTTGCAGGTTGGGATGTCTGTGTAAGCTTGACTCTTCAGTATTCTGTATGTCCTCTAAGTTTATCAACTGTAAACCACAATAAATCTATCCACATCTTAGAGAGATATACTCCATGAATGAACAGAAAAACTAATTTCTGAAGAGATCTCTTCATAATATGTGAATGCCACAAATACCAGGTACTGTGGATGTTAGGGACAACATACCTCAGAAAAAAATGGCTATTAAATTGTATAGATATTTTAAACAAGCATAAAAGTGACAAGTCCACTTTAATGTATAATTCAAGAGTAAAGATAATTTCCACCAGTGTGTCAGCTACAGGGATACAGGTCAGGGGAAATTCTAATTGCTGCATTTTGAGGTAATGTACTAAAGACTCCTATAGCAATTAATTGGTTGGTTTCTATTGCTATCATAAGCCGGCATCAGTTTTGTTGAGATAATGGTTTATTATAGCCACCAGGCACTGTTTAGTTACTTATCACTTTAAAAGCGGTTCTGTGTGTCTGCTCAGCGGCTGATAGTCTTAGTACTAATACATTAATGGAGCAATGTGCTGTTTTATAAACACTTCAGATCATCCCCCCAGGAGACAGATGCCCAGACCAGTTAGAATACCCTCTGGTCTGAGTGTTCCTAGGTCCAGGAATGCAAATAGGATTTAACCAGGTCAATCAAGGAACAAAAGCCACTTTGGAACATATCAACATGCTTTTCAAATCTACTTCCCCCACTTGGTATATGGTGCTTCTGAAGTACCCAAGGATTATATTAGTAGTGAGTGAAATGCAATAATATTAGGCATATCATCTATTTTCTTCTTTGTACTTTAAGCATGAAGGTCTTAAGGGGTCATGTATATAAGCATTTAGGTACATGCCATTAGATAATTAACGCTTCCACTGCTGAGCCATTTGCAGACTTCTGTGTTGAACTGAATTTTTGTCTCGTGCACTTACTGCAACTTACTAATTAAAGTGATGGTAAGTCCAAGTACTCTGTCTAGCATCAATCAATGCATCTATAAAAATTTCAATAATACATTTTAGTAAACTGACCCAATTCTAATGTGCCTCCGGCAGCTCCACTCCTCAGTGTTTTTTTTTTTTAATGATATTAACGCAGCTGTCCAATTATATTTGTGGCCTTCTGGCATGTTTGAGATACCGCTCTCTAACACATTGTGCACAAACCAGGAAAAACAAGGGGGCGGAGCGGACGGATGCCTCAATACAATAGTAAGAATTAGCAAATATAAATACCCAATTGAGCTGACTATTTATTAGTTATATTTTTATAAATGTACGTTATAATAAAGTTCTTCACTTTTGTTATCATACTGGAGTGCAACCTCTTTCTGTGCATTGCATTTCACCTATGTTTTTTGGGGGGAAACCCAGAGAGTTGGCACCCTGTGATATGTCACTTCGATTAATATATGTTTTGGTGTGCAAGTCTGAACTGTGCTCTAATAAGGAATGAGGTATACCAGTCCAAATTCGCTTAGCATAGTAAAAAAAAATATAATAAAGAAGCATAAAAAATATTTACCTGCGTATTTTCTCATAGAAACAAGGGTCTATAAGCTCTCACACCAACAACAAACAGAAAGATATGACAGCTATAAGGAACGACATGAAACCACGCTTTAAGACAGATTTAAGAGAAAAGTCAGAAAGCTGCAAGGGAGAGTGAGGACACAACACTGTGCTGGCTAAATATTGTGGAAGCCAGACACATTTCTAGGTGGCTTTTTTTATAATTTTTTTGTAGTCATTTTTTACAGTAACTTTTTTTTTTTTATAGGGGGTCTTGTACCTTATGCTAGGGTGGTTAGTTTAGGTGTGTGGAGGGGTCTTAGCATAGAGGTCAATTTAAGTTGGGGTCCTCTGTGGGGAGTGATTAGTGGTTAGGAGGTCAGTAGCAGTGGGGATATTTACTGATCGGGGTCTGGCAGATAGGGGTTTAATAATGGGGATCTAGTGGTTTAGATCCTAATAGCAAGGGGGAGTTGAAAATTGAGGGTTGTAGACATTAGGGGGCCGATTTATCAAGTGTCGGGCGGACATGATCTGCTGTAGCGGATCATGTCCGCCCGCCATTGATGCAGGGGGTGTTAACTTTTGTTTCCGGCGATCATTCGCAGCATGAGAAATCGGCCCCTGGGGGTAGTCTCCACAAATGAAATAACGTGTATTGTATTTACACCACAACAATTTATAATTAACACATGTAATAACACTCAATAGTCAGAAAACTACAATCTGAGTAAACTATTTGTGCACCCAAAGAATAATTAGGATGAGATACAACTTAAACTGTGAGTGAAAATGCAATTTATTAACAATGGCAAAATAAAAACAAAATCTAGTAACATGCAATGAGCATTAGTAAAATAATTGTGGAGATAAATGAGTGATTAGAATAAGAATTCTTTATCAGTGTAATGCAACAAACTGTCAGTATAAAATTAGCAGACATGTTTTCTAATAAATGATAAAACAACAATAAATTACTATTATTTGCATATGCAAATCCAAATCTGGTGAATTGAATAAAACTACCAAACAAAGAATAAAAACTACATGCGCTAACAAATTAGAGCGAGTCACTTTTCCACTACTACACCCTGTTCCAAATTATTATGCCAAAGATATCTTTCTCATTTATCCAAATATTTGATGTAAACAACAGTCAGCATCATTCTAATGTTATCAACTATTAAAGGGACAGTCTAGGCCAAAATAAACTTTCATGATTCAGCATGTAATTTTAAACAATTTTCAAATTTACTTTTATCACCAATTTTGCTTTGTTCTCTTGGTATTCTTAGTTGAAAGCTTAACCTAGGAGGTTCATATGCTAATTTCTTAGACCTTGAAGCCCACCTCTTTCAGATTGCATTTTAACAGTTTTTCACCACTAGAGGGTGTTAGTTCACATATTTCATATAGATAACACTGTGCTCGTGCACGTGAAGTAATCTGGGAGCAGGCACTGATTGGCTAGACTGCAAGTCTGTCAAAAGAACTGAAAAAAAGGGCAGTTTGCAGAGGTTTAGATACAAGATAATCACAGAGGTTACAAGTATATTATTATAACTGTGTTGGTTATGCAAAATGGGTAATAAAGGGATTATCTATCTTTTAAAACAATAAAAATTCTAGTGTAGACTGTCCCTTTAAGAGTACAATTCAAATTTTATTGAACAAACCTCCTAATGATAACAGTATTTTTTTTCAAAATAAAAAACTTACAATGCACTGTTCCAAATTATTATGCACAGTAAGTTTCAAAACACTTTATAGGTTGTAAAGAACTGAAAATTGTCATTTGTTGTGGTTACAGCATATTTACCGAAATCAAAAGCTATTTCAATCAAACTTTGAACAACATTTTAACTTTTTAAACATTTTAACAGGTCACGTTACATTTTAACATAGGACCCCTTATTTGATAGCAGATTCACAAGTCTTGCATCCATTGAACTTGTGAGTTTTTGGCTAGTTTCTGCTTGAATTTGTTTGCAAGATGTCAGAATAGCCTCCCAGAGCTGCTGTCTGGATGTAAACTGCCTCCCACCCTCATAGATCCTTTGCTTGAGGATGCTCCAAAGGTTCTCAATAGGATTGAGGTCAGGGGAGGATGGAGGCCACACCATGACTTTCTCTCCTTTTATCCCCATAGCAGCCATTGATGCAGAGGTATTCTTTGCGGCATGAGATGGTGCAATGTCATGCATGAAGATGATTTTATAATGGAAAGCATAGTTCTTCCTTCTGTACCAGGGAAGGAAGTGGTCAGTCAGGAACTCCACATACTTTGCAGAGGTCATCTTTACACCTTCGGGGACCCTAAAGGGGCCGACCAGCTCTCTTCCCATGATTCCGGCCCAAAACATTACTCCACCACCGCCTTGTGACATTGCAGCCTTGTTGGAACAGGGTGGCCGTACATCAACCATCCACTACTCCATCAATCTGGACCATCCAGGGTTGCACAGCACTCATCAGTGAACAGGACTGTTTGAAAATTAGTCTCCATGTATTTTTCTGCCCAATGCAGCCATTTCTGCTTGTGAGCATTGGTTAGTGGTGGCTGAATGGAAGGTTTATGCACAGTTGCAAGACTCTGGAGGACTCTACACCTTGATGTCTGTGGGACTCAAGAGGCACCAGCAGCTTTAAATATCTGTTTGCTGCTATGTAATGGTATTTTAGCAGCTGCTCTCTTGATCCGATGCATGGATCTAGCAGAAATCTTCCTCAATGTGCCTTTATCTGCACGAACCAGTCTGTGCGCTGAATCAGCCACAAATCTCTTAATAGTGCGATGATCACGCTTAAGTTTTCGTGAAATATCTAATGTTTTCATACCTTGTCCAAGGCATTAACCTATTTCACTCTTTTCGGCAGCAGAGAGATCCTTTTTCTTCCCCATATTGCTTGAAAATGGTGCTCTGCTTAATAATGTGGAACACCCTCCTTTAGTAGTTTTTCCTTTAATTGGGCTCACCTGGCAATCTAATTATCACAGGTGTCCGAGATTGTTTTCAGTGATCAAAAGAGCCCTGAGACACAATGCCATCCATGAGTTATTTTAAACAACTTTAAAATTTACTTTTATCATCAAATTTGCTTTGTTCTCTTGGTATTCTTTGTTGAAAGCTAAACCTAGGTAGGCTCAGATGCTAATTTCTATGCCCTTGAAGCCCGCCTCTTATATGAATGCATTTGACAGTTTTTTACAGCTAGAGGGCGTTAGTTCATGTAAGCCATATAGATAACATTGTGCTCACTCTTGTGGAGTTATTTATGAGTCAGCACTGAAATGCAAGTCTGTCAAAAGAACTGAGATAAGGGTGCAGTCTGCAGAGGTTTAGACACAAGGTAATCACAGAGGTAAAAAAGTATATTAACATAACAGTGTTGATTACGCAAAACTGGGGAATGGGTAATAAAAGGGATTATCTTTCTTTTTAGACAATACAAATTCTGGAGTAGACTGCCCCTTTAAGTACTCTAGAATATATTAATACTTTAAACATGAACATTACTTTCCTTACTGTCTGCATTTGTATAATTTTTAATCTGGGCATAAATAGTTTAGCAACAGGAAAGTTATTTTGGGTGCCCTATGCAATAAATCCTAGTTGATTCCTTGTGAAATTATTTTTCATTTACTCTGCCAAAAAAGATTTTACCACCAAGATTTAGCAACTGAATAGATATTTTGGCAGCACAATATCTGGAATTCTTACTTCAAAATTTACCTTCTTACCCAGGATCATGCTTAAAGAAAGGAAAAATATACATTAAGCACTATTAATAAATATGTTTTATCTTTTTTCACAGGTTTAAAGGGACACTGAACCCAATTTTTTTCTTTTGTGATTCAGATAGAGAATGCAATTTTAAGCAACTTTCTAATTTACTCCTATTATCAATTTTTCTTCATTCTCTTGCTATCTTTATTTGAAAAAGAAGGCATCTAAGCTTTTTTCTTAGTTCAGAACTCTGGACAGCAATTTTTTATTGGTGGATGAATTTATCCACCAATCAACAAGGACAACCCAGGTTGTTCACCAAAAATGGGCCAGCATCTAAACTTACATTCCTGCATTTCAAATAAAGATACCAAGAGAATAAAGAAAATTTGATAATAGGAGTAAATTAGAAAGTTGCTTAAAATTTCATGCTCTATCTGAATCACAAAAGAAAAAAATTGGGTTCAGTGTCCCTTTAAGTTTCCTAGCATTATGCTATCCTCAAATTTTCACTTTCTATAGAATTTAGAAACCAGGTCAGAAGTGCTGGGTGTTTTTTTTTTTTTTAAAAAAGTTGTCATCATGGCATATACAGTTATCATATAACACTTAAAAGTGGTTTATACATTTGCCTTTTGGGCAAGGGATGACATCATTGCTATATACACACACAATGATGACATCATTGCTATATACACACACACCAGTAATTTAAAGAGTCAACAAAAAAAAAAAAAAGATTGTTTAAAAAGATAGATAATCCCTTTATTACCCATTCCCCAGTTTTGCATAACCAACACAGTTATATTAATATAAGTTTTACCTCTGTGATTACCTTGTATTTAAGCCTTTTCTGACAGCCCCCTGATCCCATGGCTATTTTTTTATTATCTATTGACTTGCATTTTAGCCTATTAGGGCAGTGTCAGCCACAATCCACGCGCATGAGCACAATGTTATCTATATGGCTCACATGAACTAGCAGTCTCCTGTTGTGAAAAGTTAACAAAAAAATGTGATAAGAGGCTGTCTGTAGTTGCTTAGAAACAGGCAGAAATTTAGAGGTTTAAATGTTATAAAGTAAATTAATATAACAATGTTGGTTGTGCAAAGCTGGGGAATGGATAGTAAAGGTGTTATCTATCTTTTTAAACAATAACAATTTTGGCGTTGACTGTCCCTTAAAGTGAAAGTAAATGCTAGCGCTTTACAAACGCTAGGATTTACTATTGAAACAAATAAAGGGGACTTTCATTTATGGGAGCCAAGCCGGATTTACTGCACGGCTATTGTCTAAGAGGTGAAAACGTCACCTCTTAGGCAAAAATTTTTTTAGCCGTGGGCTGCTGTAGCAGCTAAGAACAACGATCGATTGAATCAAATAAAGGAGCTTTCTACATGAAGTATCTTATACTTCATGAATCAAAGTGCCCTTTATTTGTTTCAATACTAAATCCTAGCGTTTGTAAAACGCTAGGATTTACTTTCACTTTAAACCCTGATTGCCTAGAACACAAACTAATCATAAAAGGGGTATATCCCTACTGAATACCACTTGGATGGGGGGACTAGAAAGAGAGGTAAGGAGTAAATTGTGGCTGTGCCAATGCATGCCATAAAGTTGAGAGGTGTGACTGTGACCCTGCATCTCTTTCTAGGTAGAGTGATGTGGCTTAAGGCTTATTTTAGGTGCCAGGGATCTTTTGCAAGGCTCCATGTTGCCTGGTATTTGTCAAACCACAACCTAGGGAAAGATTGGAGACAGGATATAACAACCTTTACTGATATTTTAATAACACACTATCACAATGTCTGGTTTTGCTGATTCTTCCATATAACTGTACTGCAGCACACACACATCTCCAGATGCTGCAGTCTCAGATATCACAGTCTCAGTCAGACGTGGGTGACTTTCCAAAAGTGACACTGCAGATAAAGCCATAATTATTTACCTGACAAATCCCAACGCATAAAGCTCTAATAAATGTTTGGTTAAGTTTAAGAAAATATTTTATTTTTATTGGGTGGCCCATGTCCTTGCATTCTTGAAACATTAGCCATACCTGATGCCTGATGGACACCAGGATATGTCCCAGCTTAGAAAATGACACGTTATTTCCTAAAGATTAATATTAATAACAGATCTGGGCCAAAACAAGAGCTCAAGGATGGAGCAAACACAAGTTGTCCACTACTGGGTACAAAGAGAAATGTTTTCTATAATACAACTTCAATTTAAAAGACACTTCAAAAATGTATGATAATATATACCTTTAATTCTACAGTATAAATTATAACAGCATCAATCTGAGATGGAAAAAAAGCTCTCTCGGTGTGTACTGAGTGAGAAGGAGCTGTTCTTGGCTAAAAAGTTTCTGCTGGTTTCCCCTTGTGAAGAGGAAGTGCGGTTACTTAGATAAACTTGGTAATCCTCCTGTATAGATATTTCATGTTCTGGGACTGGAAAACATTAGCTTTTTAAATACCTCAGTGCATTTTAAAGTATCTGTCATCCCATGAACATTTTAGAATTCTTATAGAAGAGCAAAATGAATTGTATTTAAATTTCAGTTTTAACTCCGCCGATTTTAGAAGAATTGCGTCAATATTATGCATGTGCATTCGGATCTTTTGTGAGGATCCAAATGCGGAAGTAAGCAGCGGCTTGTGCCTTTCAGATCTTTTCGTAGTCGGACTGATTCTTGTAAAAGATCCCCACTCTAAAATCTGGATTTCCACAGAACTTAGTGTGGGTATCTTTTACAGGACTCAATCCGGCTACGAAAATATCCGAAGGGCACGAGTCACTACTTCCGCATTCGGATTCTCACAAAAGATCCAAATGCACATCCTTAGTCAATATATAGTATTATAAAGGGACTGCATATTACAGCGACTTCATGTAATAAAGATCACTTACTGCAAAGTTTCATGACAAAACCTAGATCTGTTTCTTAAAGGGAGAGTAAACTTGAGGGGAAAAAATGTAAAATTATTTTATTTACTCACTAGGGCATATTTATCAAGCTCTGTATGGAGCTTGAAGCCCCATGTTTCTGGCAAAGCATTCAGGCTCGCCAGAAACACAAGTTATGAAGCAGCGGTCTAAAGACTGCTGCTCCATAACCTGTCCGCCTGCTCTGAGGCGGCAGACAGACATCGCCGGAAATCAACCCGATCCAATACGATCGGGTTAATTGACACCCCCTGCTAGCGGTCGATTGGCCGCAAATCTGCAGGGGGCGGCATTGCACCAGCAGTTCACCAGAACTGCTGGTGCAATGATAAATGCAGAGAGAGTATACTGTCGGCATTTATCGATGTGCGGTGGACATGATCCGCAATATCGGATCATGTCCGCTCGCACATTAATAAATAGGCCCCACTATGTCCAAATAACTTGTTTCATCAAACGTCTATTAATGTTTGTAAGGCACAAGCTAAAAAGTCATGGACCATATGAACACAAATGCTGTGGTTACAGTACAATGTGAGCAAAAGCAATAGTAAAGCTATGGAGTGGGTTGGAAAAAAAGGCCTTTGGCTCTGAGGGTGAACTTGGAGGGCTTGTTGACTGCAATTTCTAGATTAAATTAAACATATAGAGACGGCCAAACATTAATGGGCAATATGTTGATTTAAAACTTACTGTCTTTTTAAATTTTGCAATAGAAAATACTACCTGAGATATAATATTCTTCATAGGTACACATATCAAAAGCACAATTTTACTGATATAAATCTCTCAAACAACTGATCAAATCTAAGATACAGACCTGGATTCAAACTCCATGATAACCCATGTATCTAACATTTTTCTAGTACATTCAGTCTACTTTAACAGCCACTATACCTTGCATGGAAACAATAAAATTACTATTCTAAATCAGGGAGAAAACAAAAATGGAACTTAAATTAATTTTCTTTTATGATGGTGAGAGTCCACATGATCACAGCAAGCAGGATTACACTCCCTGTCAACTGGGGGGGGGGGCAAAACTCCCCAACATACAAAATCTTTGAACACTCCCATTCTCAGATAAATCTTCTTTCATACATATGGCCGAATAGATGGAAGGAAACTAGAAAGCAGGAGCAAATGTAGTGCAAAACAAGTTCTGCCATCAACTGTATTCAAAGAAATGGCGTGGCTTGTGGGCTTTCACCATCATGAAAGAAATTAATTTCTTAGGAAATAATATTTTTTTTCTTCTTTCATAGGATAGTTAGAGTCCACAAGATGTGTGGGATCTTATACCCAAGAAGTGAGGTCCACGAGACCACCATGTTCAGGGGGGGACAATACAGTTCAGGCAGGAATGTGGCCCGCAGTGCTTTTCTCCCTCAGAAGAGGCATACATATCAAAATCGTAAAATTTTTGCAAAAATGTGAAGAGAGGACCAAGTAGCCACCTTCCAAATTTGGACTATAGAAGCTTCATGAAGTAAAGACCAAGAAGTAGCTACCCAAAGTGGAATGAGAAGAAATGCGTTCAGCGGGAGTCTTAACTTTTGTGTAGCTTCAACATAAAATTTAAGTGCCCTTCTGTGAAGAACACGCTGCATAGAATTCTCAGGAGCTGGGCATAACAAGGGAACCACAATTTTTTGGCTAATAGTATCTGTAGATACTACTCTGGGAAGAAAAGAATAATAAGTTTGAAGGACTGCCTTGTCTTGATGAAAACTCAGGAAAGGAGCTTTACACGATAAAGACAAATGTTAATTTAGCTAAAGAAACAGCCAAGAGAAAATTAACCTTCTATGATAAAAGTTAAAAGACCAAACAGCGCATAGGTTCGCGCATAGGTTCCAATGGAGGGGCTTGAAGCACCTCAAAGATTATGATTTCAATTAGAAGTGATAGGCGAATAACTGGTCTAATTCTGATTAAGGCCTGCGCAAAGGTCTGAATATCAGGCAGAAATCTGACCTTTTCCAACACAGAACATGTTGTGATCTTTGATGTCATTGCAGAAAATTCAGCATGTCTGCAGAAAGGGGACACATGCAGGAACTATTACTGCTGTTCTCTTCAAACAGCAGGCTGCACTCACTGTGTAAGATTTCCCATTCTGCAAAGCTGTGACTTAAGAATGCAAGACGTTCTTGTGAGTAATGCACCTTTATTGCTACATTTTTACTGTATAATTATGTGATATTAGTTCAAGAGCAAATGAAACAAATGTATTCAAGAGACATTTAAAAAAAATCTGCAGCTAATTTGCAATGATTGCTGAAATGTATTTAACTTTGAAAAAATGCTTTATTTTCCAGTGAACACATTGCAATTGTGCTAGTACAGCAATGGCGAACCTATGGCACGCAGAGGCCTCTCTGTTGGCATGCGAGCCATAAGTTCACAAACATCACCTATTAAACACTAACACCTAGATTACGAGTTTTGTGGTAACAGGGGTGCGGTGCTAACAAGCAGTTTTCCCTCACCGCTCACTTAAGACAGCTTGTATTATGTTTTTTTTAAACCCGGCGTTGGCCGCAAAAAAAGTGAGCGGAGAGCAAAATTTAGCTCCACATCTCACCTCAATACCAGCGCTGCTTACGGTAACGGTGAGCTGGCAAAACGTGCTCGTGCACAATTTCCCCATAGGAATCAATGGGGGAGAGCCGGCTGAAAAAAAACAACACCTGCAAAAAAGCAGTGTTCAGCTCCTAACGCAGCCCCATTGATTCCTATTGGGAAATACATTTTATGTCTACACCTAACACCCTAACATGAACCTCGAGTCTAAACACCCCTAATCTTACACTTATTAACCCCTAATCTGCCACCCCCGACATCGCCGCAACCTACTTATAATAATGACCCCTAATCTGCCGCCCCCAACATCACCGACACCTGCATAATATTATTAACCCCTAATCTGCTGCACCGGACACCGCCGCCACCTACATTATACTTATGAACCCCTAATCTGCTGCCCCCAACATCGCCGAACCCTAAATTATATTTATTAACCCCTAATCTGCCGCCCCCAACGTCGCCGCCACTATAATAAATATATTAACCCCTAAACCTAAGTCTAACCCTAACCCCCCTAACTTAAATATAATTTTAAATAAATCTAAATAAAATTAATACAATTAAATAAATTATTCCTATTTAAAACTAAATACTTACCTATAAAATAAACCCCAAGCTAGCTACAATATAACTAATAGTTACATTGTAGCTATCGCAGGGTTTATTTTTATTTTACAGGCAAGTTTGTATTTATTTTAACTAGGTACAATAGTTATTAAATAGTTATTAACTATTTAATAACTTCCTAGCAAAAATAAGTACAAATTTACCTATAAAATAAACCTTAAATTACAATTACACCTAACACTACACTATCATTAATTACCTAAACTAACTACAATTAAATTAAATAAACTAAAGTACGAGAAAAAAAAACACTAAATTACAAAAAAATAATAAAATAATTACAAGAATTTTAAACTAATTACACCTAATCTAATCCCCCTAATAAAATAAAAAGCCCCTTTTACCTGTAAAAAAAAATACAATACCCCCCCAACATTAAAACCCACCACTCACACACCCAACCCTACTCTAAAACCCACCCAATACCCCTTTAATAAAACCTAACACTAACCCCTTGAAGATCACCCTACCTTGAGACGTCTTCACCCAACTGGGCAAAAGTGTTCCTCCAGAGCGGCAGAAGTCTTCATCCGATCCGGGCAGAAGAGGACCTCCAGACGGGCAGAAGTCTTCATTCAGCCGGCATCTTCTATCTTCATCCATCCGGAGCGGAGCAGGTCCATCTTCAAGCCAGCCGACACGGAGCATCCTCTTCCAGCGTCATCCAACTGAAGAATGAAGGTTCCTTTAAATGACGCTATCCAAGATGGCATCCCTTGAATTCCGATTGGCTGATAGGATTCTATCAGCCAATCAGAATTAAGGTAGGGAAAATCCTATTGGCTGATGAAATCAGCCAATAGGATTGAGCTTGCATTCTATTGGCTGATTGGAACAGCCAATAGAATGCGAGCTCAATCATATTGGCTGATTGGATCAGCCAATAGGATTGAACTTCAATCCTATTGGCTGATTGCATCAGCCAATAGGATTTTTCCTACCTTAATTCCGATTGGCTGATAGAATCAGCCAATCGGAATTCAAGGAACGCCATCTTGGAACCTTCATTCTTTATTTGGATGGCGTTGGAAGAGGATGCTCCGCGTCGGCTGGCTTGAATATGGACCCTCACCGCTCCGGATGGATGAAGATAGAAGATGCACCTGGATGCACACTTCTGCCCATCTGGAGGTCCTCTTCTGCCCGGATCAGATGAAGACTTCTGCCCCTCTGGAGGACCACTTCTGCCCGGTTGGGTGAAGACATCTCAAGGTAGGGTGATCTTCAAGGGGTTAGTGTTAGGTTTTATTAAGGGGGGATTGGGTGGGTTTTAGAGTAGGGTTGGGTGTGTGGGTGGTGGGTTTTAATGTTGTGGGGGTATTGTATTTTTTTTTACAGGTAAAAGAGCTGATTACTTTGGGGCAATGCCCCGCAAAAGGCCCTTTTAAGGGCTATTTGTAATTTAGTATAGGGTAGGGCTTTTTATAATTTTGGGGGGCTTTTTTATTTTATTAGGGGATTTAGATTAGGTGTAATTAGTTTAAATTTTTTTAAATTAATTTATTATTTTTTGTAATTTAGTGGGGTTTTTTTTCGTACTTTAGTTTATTTAATTTAATTGTATTTAATTGTAGTTAGTTTAGGTAATTAATTTAATGATAGTGTAGTGTTAGGTGTAATTGTAACTTAGGTTATTTTAACTAGGCAGTTAATAACTATTTAATAACTATTGTACCTAGTTAAAATAAATACAAACTTGCCTGTAAAATAAAAATAAACCCTGAGATAGCTACAATGTAACTATTAGTTATATTCTAGCTATTTTAGGGTTTATTTTATCGGTAAGTATTTAGTTTTAAATAGGAATAATTTATTTAATAATAGTAATTTTATTTAGATTTATTTTAAATTATATTTAAGTTAGGGGGGTTTAGACTTAGGGTTAGACTTAGGTTTAGGGGTTAATAACTTTAATATATCTATTAAAGTGGCGGCGATGTCCGGTCGGCAGATTAGGGGTTAAACATTTTAGTTAAGTGTTTGCGATGTGGGGGGGGGGCTCGGTTTAGGGGTTAATAGGTAGTTTATGGGTGTTAGTGTACTTTTTAGCACTTTAGTTAAGAGTTTTATGCTACGGCGTTAGCCCATAAAACTCTTAACTACTGACTTTTAAATGCGGTAGGAGGCTTGACAGGAGAGGGTCTACCGCTCACTTCTTCCAAGACTCGTAATATCGGCGTTAGGAAAATCTCATTGAAAATATAGGATACGCAATTGATGTAAGGGGATTTGCGGTATGCTCGAATTGCGGAAAAAAAGTGAGCGGTACACCTGTACTTGCAAGACTCGTAATACCAGCGGGCGTTAAAAAGCAGCGTTGGGACCTGAAATAGAAGCATGTGTTTCACACTGGTACCGCTCACTTCTTCCAAGACTCGTAATACCGGCGTTAGGAAAATCCCATTGAAAATATAGGATACGCAATTGATGTAAGGGGATTTGCGGTATGCTCAAATCGCGGAAAAAAAGTGAGCGGTACACCTGTACCTACAAGACTCGTAATACCAGCGGGCGTTAAAAAGCAGCGTTGGGACCTGAAATAGAAGTATGTGTTTCACACTGGTAAAGAGCTATTTGACATATATTTATCTAATTGTGGACTGCATATGCATGCTTAAACATTTAATTGATCTAATTTTGTTGTGTTGTATTTGGAGTAGAAAGTGAATTAAAGGGATATGCTTAGGTTGTACAGCCACAGCAAACTGTAACAGTGCACTTTGCTGTGCATTTTTTGTTTTTTAAATCAGTGGCCCATGCCTTGGCAGTTATTCTGTATGGACAGACCTTGTGTAAGCAGAGTATGCACATAGTGCAAGTGTTAAAGAAAAAGAAAGAAAAAAAAATGTTTTACTTGTGTGTGTCTCTCTACTCCTCTCTCTCTTTCCCCTTCTCTCCCTCTTTCTCTTACTCCCTCTCCCTCTCCCTTTCTCTCTCCCCATCTCTCTCTACTGCTCCCCTTCTCTCCCTCTTTCTCGGGTAAGAGACAGTTATAATATTGGGTAAGAGACAGTTATATCCGCTTCCCAGAGTTAGCAGGATCTGAACACAATGAAGGAACAACCATCTCTACCACAATATGCCTAATTATAACTAATGCATTGCCATATGTCTGAACTTCAGGAAGTTTAGCCAACTTCCTATGAAGCAGATATTCGAAATTAGTGGACAAACCCTTGTCAAGGCCATCCTGAGAAAACTGAAAGATTCTGGGAATCTTAATGGAATGCCAAGAAAACCCTCTGGAAAAAAAACACTCAATATGTCTGCCAAATCTTGTGAAAAATCTTGTGTTACAGGCTTTCTGGCCTGCATAAAAGTTTTAATGACCAAATGTAAGAAATATCTATGTTCCAAAACTAGGCGTTCAAACTTCACAACATTAAATTTAGAGATTTCAGATCTTGATAGAATAGAGAATCTTGAGACAACATGTCTTGTCTCAGAGGAAGAAGCCATGAAAAACAAGAGAACATCTTCACTATATCTGCATAACAAGTCCTGCCGGGCCAGGCTGGAGCAATTAAAATTACTGATGTTCACACTTGTTTGATCCAAGTAATGACTCTTGGAAGAAAAACTATCAAAGGAAACATGTATGCTAGATGTAAGTCCCATGGGCATACTAAGGTGACTATTATGTGAGCCTTTGGATCTTTTGATGTTGCACAATAGTTTGGAAGTGTTAGATTTAAGTGAGAGGACATCTATGTCCTGTAAGCCCAATTTGACCACTGAGTGATCAAAAATGTCCTAATGTAGAGACCACACTACACCTGGTATGTGAATTGCCAATAGGGAGTACTGATTCCTATCTGCCTAAGATAGAGTATTAAACACTTCCTGCATGGCCAGTGGACTGCAAATACCCCCATTGATGATTTATTTGGGCCACCGCCGAGATGCTGTCCGACTGGAAACGGATAAACTATTCCTCCTTCAATAGTGGCCAGGGCTGAAGAGCTCAGAGATAGCTCAAAATTCCAAAATGTTGGTTAAAAACCTTGCCTCTAGAGGATACCAAACTTCAAGAAAACCAGACTGAACCCTGGCCTGAGAGACTGGCGTCTGTTGGCACAATATACCAAGACTGAAAAAGGAAGGATGTCCCAAGGGTCAAAGATAGACTCTTTCAGCCAATAAGAATGCAAGGGACGCCATCTTGGATGACGTCACTTGTATTGAAGTTCCAGTTTACAGCGGAGACCGTATGAAGAGGATGCTCAACAACGGATGTCTTCAGGATGGACCCGCTCTGCGCCGGATGGATGAAGATAGAAGATGCCGTCTGGATGAAGACAGAAGATGCCGTCTGGATGAAGACTTCTTGCCGTCTGAATGAGGAATTTCCCGGCTGGATGAAGATGGAAGAGGCCGCCCGGATGAAGACTTCTTGCCGCCTGGATGAGGACTTCGCCGGCTGGATGGATCCTTCAAGCGGGACTTCAACAACTGTAAGTGGATCGTTGGGGGTTAGTGTTAGGTTTTTTTTTAAAGTTTTTTTTGGATGGGTTTTATTTTTAGTTTAGGGTCTGGGCATGCAAAAGAGCTAAATGCCCTTATAAGGGCAATGCCCATACAAATTGGCTTTTCAGGGCAATGGGGAGCTTAGGTTTTGTTAGATAGTTATTTCATTTGGGGGGTTGGTTGTGGGGGTGGTGGGTTTTACTGTTGGGGGGGTGTTTGTATTTATTTATTTTTTACAGGTAAAAGAGCTGTTATCTTTGGGGCAATGCCCCACAAAGGGCCCTTTTAAGGGCCATTGGTAGTTTATTGTAGGCTAGGGTTTTTTTATTTTGGCGGGGCTTTTTTATTTTAATAGGGCTATTAGATAAGGTGTAATTCTTTTTTATTTTTGATAACAGAATTTATGTTTACCTGATAAATTACTTTCTCCAACGGTGTGTCCGGTCCACGGCGTCATCCTTACTTGTGGGATATTCTCTTCCCCAACAGGAAATGGCAAAGAGCCCAGCAAAGCTGGTCACATGATCCCTCCTAGGCTCCGCCTACCCCAGTCATTCGACCGACGTTAAGGAGGAATATTTGCATAGGAGAAACCATATGGTACCGTGGTGACTGTAGTTAAAGAAAATAAATTATCAGACCTGATTAAAAAAACCAGGGCGGGCCGTGGACCGGACACACCGTTGGAGAAAGTAATTTATCAGGTAAACATAAATTCTGTTTTCTCCAACATAGGTGTGTCCGGTCCACGGCGTCATCCTTACTTGTGGGAACCAATACCAAAGCTTTAGGACACGGATGAAGGGAGGGAGCAAATCAGGTCACCTAAATGGAAGGCACCACGGCTTGCAAAACCTTTCTCCCAAAAATAGCCTCAGAAGAAGCAAAAGTATCAAACTTGTAAAATTTGGTAAAAGTGTGCAGTGAAGACCAAGTCGCTGCCCTACATATCTGATCAACAGAAGCCTCGTTCTTGAAGGCCCATGTGGAAGCCACAGCCCTAGTGGAATGAGCTGTGATTCTTTCGGGAGGCTGCCGTCCGGCAGTCTCGTAAGCCAATCTGATGATGCTTTTAATCCAAAAAGAGAGAGAGGTAGAAGTTGCTTTTTGACCTCTCCTTTTACCGGAATAAACAACAAACAAGGAAGATGTTTGTCTAAAATCCTTTGTAGCATCTAAATAGAATTTTAGAGCGCGAACAACATCCAAATTGTGCAACAGACGTTCCTTCTTTGAAACTGGTTTCGGACACAGAGAAGGTACGATAATCTCCTGGTTAATGTTTTTGTTAGAAACAACTTTTGGAAGAAAACCAGGTTTAGTACGTAAAACCACCTTATCTGCATGAAACACCAGATAAGGAGGAGAACACTGCAGAGCAGATAATTCTGAAACTCTTCTGGCAGAAGAAATTGCAACTAAAAACAAAACTTTCCAAGATAATAACTTAATATCAACGGAATGCAAGGGTTCAAACGGAACCCCCTGAAGAACTGAAAGAACTAAATTGAGACTCCAAGGAGGAGTCAAAGGTTTGTAAACAGGCTTAATTCTAACCAGAGCCTGAACAAAGGCTTGAACATCTGGCACAGCAGCCAGTTTTTTGTGAAGTAACACCGACAAGGCAGAAATCTGTCCCTTCAGGGAACTTGCAGATAAACCCTTTTCCAATCCTTCTTGAAGGAAGGATAGAATCCTAGGAATCTTAACCTTGTCCCAAGGGAATCCTTTAGATTCACACCAACAGATATATTTTTTCCAAATTTTGTGGTAAATCTTTCTAGTTACAGGCTTTCTGGCCTAAACAAGAGTATCGATAACAGAATCTGAGAACCCTCGCTTCGATAAAATCAAGCGTTCAATCTCCAAGCAGTCAGCTGGAGTGAAACCAGATTCGGATGTTCGAACGGACCCTGAACAAGAAGGTCTCGTCTCAAAGGTAGCTTCCAAGGTGGAGCCGATGACATATTCACCAGATCTGCATACCAAGTCCTGCGTGGCCACGCAGGAGCTATCAAGATCACCGACGCCCTCTCCTGATTGATCCTGGCTACCAGCCTGGGGATGAGAGGAAACGGCGGGAACACATAAGCTAGTTTGAAGGTCCAAGGTGCTACTAGTGCATCCACTAGAGCCGCCTTGGGATCCCTGGATCTGGACCCGTAGCAAGGAACCTTGAAGTTCTGACGAGAGGCCATCAGATCCATGTCTGGAATGCCCCACAGCTGAGTGACTTGGGCAAAGATTTCCGGATGGAGTTCCCACTCCCCCGGATGCAATGTCTGACGACTCAGAAAGTCCGCTTCCCAATTTTCCACTCCTGGGATGTGGATAGCAGACAGGTGGCAGGAGTGAGACTCCGCCCATAGAATGATTTTGGTCACTTCTTCCATCGCTAGGGAACTCCTTGTTCCCCCCTGATGGTTGATGTACGCAACAGTTGTCATGTTGTCTGATTGAAACCGTATGAACTTGGCCCTCGCTAGCTGAGGCCAAGCCTTGAGAGCATTGAGTATCGCTCTCAGTTCCAGAATGTTTATCGGTAGAAGAGATTCTTCCCGAGACCAAAGACCCTGAGCTTTCAGGGATCCCCAGACCGCGCCCCAGCCCATCAGACTGGCGTCGGTCGTGACAATGACCCACTCTGGTCTGCGGAATGTCATCCCTTGTGACAGGTTGTCCAGGGACAGCCACCAACGGAGTGAATCTCTGGTCCTCTGATTTACTTGTATCTTCGGAGACAAGTCTGTATAGTCCCCATTCCACTGACTGAGCATGCACAGTTGTAATGGTCTTAGATGAATGCGCGCAAAAGGAACTATGTCCATTGCCGCTACCATCAACCCGATCACTTCCATGCACTGAGCTATGGAAGGAAGAGGAACGGAATGAAGTATCCGACAAGAGTCTAGAAGTTTTGTTTTTCTGGCCTCTGTCAGAAAAATCCTCATTTCTAAGGAGTCTATTATTGTTCCCAAGAAGGGAACCCTTGTTGACGGGGATAGAGAACTCTTTTCCACGTTCACTTTCCATCCGTGAGATCTGAGAAAGGCCAGGACAATGTCCGTGTGAGCCTTTGCTTGAAGAAGGGACGACGCTTGAATCAGAATGTCGTCCAAGTAAGGTACTACAGCAATGCCCCTTGGTCTTAGCACAGCTAGAAGGGACCCTAGTACCTTTGTGAAAATCCTTGGAGCAGTGGCCAATCCAAAAGGAAGCGCCACGAACTGGTAATGTTTGTCCAGGAATGCGAACCTTAGGAACCGATGATGTTCCTTGTGGATAGGAATATGTAGATACGCATCCTTTAAATCCACCGTGGTCATGAATTGACCTTCCTGGATGGAAGGAAGAATAGTTCGAATGGTTTCCATCTTGAACGATGGAACCTTGAGAAACTTGTTTAAGATCTTGAGATCTAAGATTGGTCTGAACGTTCCCTCTTTTTGGGAACTATGAACAGATTGGAGTAGAACCCCATCCCTTGTTCTCTTAATGGAACAGGATGAATCACTCCCATTTTTAACAGGTCTTCTACACAATGTAAGAATGCCTGTCTTTTTATGTGGTCTGAAGACAACTGAGACCTGTGGAACCTCCCCCTTGGGGGAAGTCCCTTGAATTCCAGAAGATAACCTTGGGAGACTATTTCTAGTGCCCAAGGATCCAGAACATCTCTTGCCCAAGCCTGAGCGAAGAGAGAGAGTCTGCCCCCCACCAGATCCGGTCCCGGATCGGGGGCCAACATTTCATGCTGTCTTGGTAGCAGTGGCAGGTTTCTTGGCCTGCTTTCCCTTGATCCAGCCTTGCATTGGTCTCCAAGCTGGCTTGGCTTGAGAAGTATTACCCTCTTGCTTAGAGGACGTAGCACCTTGGGCTGGTCCGTTTCTACGAAAGGGACGAAAATTAGGTTTATTTTTGGCCTTGAAAGGCCGATCCTGAGGAAGGGCGTGGCCCTTACCCCCAGTGATATCAGAGATAATCTCTTTCAAGTCAGGGCCAAACAGCGTTTTCCCCTTGAAAGGAATGTTAAGTAGCTTGTTCTTGGAAGACGCATCAGCCGACCAAGATTTCAACCAAAGCGCTCTGCGCGCCACAATAGCAAACCCAGAATTCTTAGCCGCTAACCTAGCCAATTGCAAAGTGGCGTCTAGGGTGAAAGAATTAGCCAATTTGAGAGCATTGATTCTGTCCATAATCTCCTCCAAAGGAGGAGAATCACTATCGACCGCCTTTATCAGATCATCAAACCAGAAACATGCGGCTGTAGCGACAGGGACAATGCATGAAATAGGTTGTAGAAGGTAA